>NW_027491983.1:0-450000 GCF_021521415.1 Bidens hawaiensis | reverse complement strand
CTAATTGAAGAAAGAGAATGCATTTATTGTTGTATTTATATTTTTTTCAATTATTTTTAAACATTTAAAACATAAAATAAAACTAGTGACTCATATTTATTTCTCAAAGTAATTTCATTTCTCTCCTGAACTTAAACATATATATATATATATATATATGTTTAAGTTCAGGAGAGAAATGATTTTTCTAAGTATATCAATTGAAAAAAAATTTATGTTATGATATTTATTAATCAAAGGGAATTTATTATTGTTATATTAGTGGTATTAATTGAAAAGAGAAATGATTTTTCTTTGTCTAATAATAATTTTTCTAAGTATATGTTATGATTATGGTTATGATCATAAAAAGTTATGTTATGATATGTATAAGTAATCATGGTGTAAAATTAAGTAGCCGAAATTACCTGCGATTAGATATCGTCTGGGTAGATTCGGCTTTAATCGTCTTGTAGGGCATGGACGTGTTTCCTTCAACATCTGCGCGTACATAGCATTAATAGTGAGCGAGTAAGATAGAATAATTGCTTGATACCATGACTGATCATAATACCTCTTCTACGTCAGATCAAGGGAATTGAGCCAATGATTATTATGAATGAATGAGAACTGAACGTATTCCATGATTTATATACAATCTAATATAGCCTCCTTAAGTCAACGTCAACGTCTGGAGAAATATAAAAGTATATTAATAATTACTCTAGCATGTCGTTGACAATTGATCTGATTAGACGATAACAGCTACTTTAGAGCAAACGGGGGCTCAATGTATGAAAAGAAGATTTTGAGCCGTTATATTGTACGGCTGCAAACCACCACGGTACCCGTCCAATCGGTTTCACGGGTCATACTCGGTTTTTGCTGAGTGGTGGACTTGGGTTTGGGTGGGTTGATGTTTTTTATTCAATGTTATTGGAATCGGGAAATTATAGAACGCTTACTTGAGTTGTGAAAATATGTAAAAACCTATATAACATCATTATTTTTTATTTTTTTACACATGTAATATATGTTTTAACATTTAATACAAAACATCGAAAACTAAAAAAAAATTGTTTTGCTATTTTTAAAATTTTTTTACTAATTTTTATATATGTTTTCAGGAAAAAGAAAAAATTACATTTATATTTATATTTTTTGTTAACTTTAATTGTGGACCATAAATTTCAAACGTTAATTAAAAACATGTGGTTAAGAATGAGTTTTTTAGAGTTTTCACACCTCAAGTGGGTTTTTATTTTAACATTACCATATTGGAATATATATATATATATATATAAGGATGGTATCCAGTGAAAACTCCTCTTAAAAAGAAAACTTAAAAACTCCTAAAAACTTCTAAAAAACTATTTTTAACTTTTTTTTAAAATTTTTTTTTTGAAATTTCTTTTTTTTCCATTATTCTTATATATTGTTATTGGTTTAAAAAAAAAAAACTTGTCGATAACCTCGTCTGTATAATGCGCATGTGTAATAGTGTGCATTGCATATATGCAAAAGTGTTTGTATTGCATAGAATACAACACTATTGCACATATTTGATACACGCCATTGTATATATGCAATATAAGACTAATACACACATCGAATACACATTAGTACGTATGTGTAATACAACATTAACGCACATGTGCACCACATCGACTTTTATTTTATTATTATTTCTTTTTCATATAATACAACACTACTGTGGACAATGCACAAATATTGAATATATGCAATAAAACACTATTAAACTCAAAAATACATAATAATACGCATGTGTAATATAACGGTATTGCACAGTAATACGTATATGCATTACAGCGGGTTTTTTTTTTGTTTTTTTTATTTTATTTTATTTTTTTTATATTTTTCGAGTGAAATATAAGATATAAGAATAATGGATAAAACAGAATTTTGAAAATATTTTTTTATTTTTAATTAAAAATAATTCTTTAGGAGTTTTTAGGACATTTTAAGTTTTCTCTCTAAAGGTGAGTTTTTTCTTGATCCTCTTCCTATATATATATATATATATATATATATATATATATATATATATATATATATATAGGGGTGGGTTCTAGTGAAAACTCCTCTTAAAAAGAAAACTTAAAAACTCCTAAAAACTTTTAAAAAACTATTTTTAACTATTTTTTGAAGTTTCTTTTTTTTCCATTATTCTTATATGTTGTTATTGGTTCAAAAAAAAATTGTCGGTAACCTCGTCGGTATAGTGCGCATGTATAATAGTGTGCATTGCATATATGCAAAAGTCTTTGTATTGCATAGAATACAACACTATTGCACATATTTGATACACACTTTATATATATGCAATATAAGACTAATACACACATCGAATACACATTAGTACGTATATGTAATACAACATTAACGCACATGTGCACCACATCGACTTTTATTTTATTATTATTTCTTTTCCATATAATACAACACTACTACACATTTACAATACACAAATATTGAATATATGCAATAAAACACTATTAAACTTAAAAATACATAGTAATACACATGTGTAATACAACGGTATCGCACAGTAATACGTATGTGTATTACAGCGGGTTTTTTTTGTTTTTTTTATTTTTTTCGAGTGAAATATAAGAAAACATAAGAATA
Source organism: Bidens hawaiensis (assembly GCF_021521415.1). Taxonomy (NCBI): domain Eukaryota; kingdom Viridiplantae; phylum Streptophyta; class Magnoliopsida; order Asterales; family Asteraceae; genus Bidens; species Bidens hawaiensis. The sequence continues at coordinate 447,372 of NW_027491983.1, read as the reverse complement.
ATGGCTAAAACAGAATTTTGAAAATATTTTTTTATTTTTAATTAAAATAATTCTTTAGGAGTTTTTAGAAGTTTTTAAGTTTTCTCTCTAAAGGTAAATTTTCTCTTGATCCTCTCCCTATATATATATATATATAGAGAGAGAGAGCATGTTTGGGATTGAGTTTGAAAAATGCTTATTAGCTTATTGGTGTTTTCAAAAAGCCAATAAATTAAAATGTGTTTGGCAATCACAAAAATCTTTCTTATTTTAGTTTTTTAAAAAGGTTGAAAAGCAGTTTTCCAAAAGCCTCAAATCCTGGTTTTTTTAAAATAGCTTTTTGTATAAGTCAATAAGCCAATAAGCATTTTTCAAACTCAATCCCAAACATGCTCTTAGACTATAAGGAATGGATGTCAATTTGCTTCTCACTTTACAGTGTCACGTCAGTGTCACATCACACCTTACTTCACTACATCCTTTCATAATATCATCATGAAAATGGTCACCAATTCACTACTTCCCTTTCTTTTCAAATAAAATCTACCTATACTATTAAATAAACATTATTTTTGAACACTTTACACTTTTCTATTGGTTGATTTCATTAATTCCATAAATAGCAAGTCATATTATAATTTTTTGTTAATATAATAATTCAAAATTAATTGTATAATTGAATTATGGAAGGACCCGAATTTAATGTTTATGACCCAAACCCGATCGGATGTATAAGACCTCATTCTTAAATCAGCCATTCAATCTAGCAAACTCATCGCCACTAAATTTTCTCATCTTTCCAAAATTCACCCACACGGATCTAATATCATTTGACTGTTACTTTTATTGTTATCTTTAAAAATAATGTGCTGAATATAAGGGTTGACATTTCCTAATTTTTCGTTACAATGTGGGGTGTGTATATATATATATATAGGGACAGGATCAAAAGAAAACTTATCTTTAGAGAGAAAACTAAAAAACTCCTAAAAAATTATTTTTAATTAAAAATAAAAAAATATTTTCAAAATTCTATTTTAGCCATTATTCTTATATTTTCTTATATTTCATTCAAAAAATATAAAAAAAATAAAAAAAAATAAAAAAAACCCGCTGTAATGCATATACGTATTACTGTGCGATACCGTTGTATTACACATGTGTATTACCATGTATTTTTGAGTTTAATAGTGTTTTATTGCATATATTCAATATTTGTGTATTGTATATGTGTAGTAGTGTTGTATTATATGGAAAAACAATAATAATAAAATAAAAGTCGATGTGGTGCACATGTGCGTTAATGTTGTATTACATATACGTACTAATGTGTATTCGATGTGTGTATTAGTCTTATATTGCTATACAATGGTGTGTATCAAAAATGTGCAATAGTGTTGTATTCTATGCAATACAAACACTTTTGCATATATGCAATGCCCACTATTACACATGCGCACTATACCGATGAGATTACCGACAAGTTTCTTTTTTTTCTTTTCTTTTCTTTTTTTTATGAACCAATAACAACATATAAGAATAATGGGAAAAAAAAAGAACCTTCAAAAATTTTTTTTTTTAAAGTTAAAAATAGTTTTTTAGAAGTTTTTAAGAGTTTTTAAGTTTTCTCTTTAAGAGGAGTTTTTACTAGAACCCACCCCTATATATATATATATATATATTTGGTTACAAAATTTTCAATTTAAATATAATCAAATTGAAAGAGCATTCCATGTTTTAATCAAGTAACCAAAAATAAACATATTTTGACCTCACTATAAATAATTTCAGTATAGCATAAGAAATTCCATACCCACTTGTATTCAATCTATCAAGGAAGTTAGCTGATTCACAGTTTTTGTAAGTGTCGTTTTGGTTATACAAGTTATCCCATTGTTAATACACATACATTTTAATGAATATGAATATTAATATTAATTTTTATTTTGCTATATTTTATTATTTTACAAACAGTACAATGGAACTACAAAACATAACCATGTACAATGAGTTGGACGTCCTTAAGACTGATTGTATACTGAAGGCTCGTATTTGAAGTTGTGGTGGTCAAAACTGGTCCATAGAGATGATTTGGAAGATGAGATGGTGATTTCATATTATTTATCATATTCTTTAGTTTTAGTTTTGCAACTTTATTGATTTACTTATTATTCACGTAAATTAGTATTTTTCATCAAATTATATATACAGCTTTTTGTAGTTCCTTACATTAATTTTAATACAGGGTAATAGAATTCAAGCCTATGTAATGAAGACTTGTATTCTAAAACTTGATGCTTATCTTGTGGAGAACAATGCTTTATTTTCATTATTAAGTATATAATCCACTTGGATTAGGGGGATGGTCATTAAGAAGAAAAGGTGAAACAAGGAGACCTATAAAACTTTTGGTATTAACACACATATATTATATGGGAAGAGATAAAAGATTTGTTGACATGCTTATTTGGAGTATAGATAGATGTTAAGCATTGTGATAGTAGTTGGTATGATTTGACTGACACGGTCAAATTTGACTTTTTACCCTTCGAAATGATTTTTGGATAGCTCAATTGAGAAGGTTATTGTCTGGTAATATTTGGATCAACTGGAAGATTAATGACAATGCTACCTCAATATGCAGAGCAAAATGGTTATCTATTTGGTATAAATTTGTTTTGTTATTTTTTAAGTTAATGTATTTTTCATTCTTTAAAAGGTAGTGTTTTGTCATTGAATGGGTATTTCATATCCTAATAGATATAAAGATATTATATTATGTATTGATTTTACTTGGTAACTCTTTGATAAATTATAAAATTTACCCATGCTCGGTACACTTTATCAAAATAAATAATATCAAGTGTGCACAAATAGCAAATAAACATAAACTTCATATTTCATGGGAAAAACTCTCAAATGCTTAATTTAGGTAAGGCATGCAAACAGGTCAATTTGGATTGCGTTTTGTCTTAAACGAGTCTGTTCGTATTGTTTTTTCTTCAAAATGGGTCACTTTATATTGTGTTGTATCTCACACGGGTCGATTTGTTTTAACCTTTTATTAATATTATTATTATCATTATTTCTGGCAGGCTATGTTTGAAATCCAAGGGAGTATGACATACTGATGTAACACAAAGTGTACATCTTATTGCATCGAATTATCCTTATATTTATGCCGAACTTCATGCAAATTCATTGTTTTAGATACTTATTTGAGTTATTTGTGAATTTGCAGGCCCGGACGCCCGCTCGACAAAGAAAACATGAAAATAGGGTGTTTCGGAGACAACATACAGCAATCTGCCAGACCTACACCCCCATGCCCGCCCGTGCAAAGGACCGTGCCACCTAGGAAATTCACCAGTGCAGGATCTAATGCTGAGAAAATTCAAAATGACTAGCCCGTGCCAGAACAGAGAATCTGACTTTTTGGTCAGATTAAAGCAAGGGGTTGACTTTCCACAATTAGATAGATATTATATAAGGGTTCATTTACCAAACATAAATACCAAATAATAATAATAATAATAATAATAATAATAATGAATAATAAGTAATAAATATAATAATTTAAACCCTAAAGGTAGGGCTGACAATTTATACACGAGACACAAATACACGACACATACCTACACGACTTTAACAGGTAACGGTAAGGCCTTAACAGGTTTCGTGTACTAAACAGGTAGACACGAATTTACCTATTAATTTTCATGTCTAAACAGGTAAAATACCTGTAAGTATCTGGTTAGATTTTTATAATTAAATATATATATATATATATACATAATGTTATAATTATAAACTATTATTATCCATTTATCCCCAAACCCTAACTCCCGTTTCCACTTTCACTTTTTCACTTTTACGTTTCCAAACCCTAACTCACTTCTCCATCGCCGCCACCACTTCTCCGGCCAAACCTCTCTTCACCCGCCGCCCTTCTCCGGTGATTCCTCTGCCACCACTTCTCAGCCGGCACCACTTCCTCACCGGACTTTCTCAGTTTCTCCTCTCCGTTGTCAGAGCCGCCGCCACCCGCCGGTGCAAGCCCGTGCATGAGCCCGTGCCAGAAGTCCAGAAAGCATAAATACACCTCCATTATCTCCATTTTGGGTGTGGAGCCTTAAGGGAATTCTCTAGTATTGCTGGAAATTGTTGTGTGTGTGCTAGAGAGAATTTCAGGCTTCCATCTTATATGATCATCCTTGCAAGTAGCAATCATCATTCATCTTAGTTTGCAATATTTTGTTCTTAACAATGATTTGTAAGATTACTTGATTTTGGTTGTTGTATCAAGCCTTATGGGCTAAATACTCTTGTTACATAGATTATGTTGAAACTTTTGCTTATGTGATATTTATCTATGCATGGTTTTGGCAAGTACGTGTTCTTCAAGTTTATGACATGTTCTTGAATAGAGTTTAATGGTTGAATGTTTGTTTTAATTCCTAGTCTTGTTTGTTTGATAGATGCTTAGTCATAATATGTTGGAAAACTATGTGTTGAGTTTTTGTTTATAAACTTAGTTTGTGTATGCATACTTTGTTCATATCACTAAGTTAGGAATGACTAGTGGAAATTAACTTGATTATGAATTTTAACAAGTATGAAACCTATCACTTGATATTGGAAAATTGTATGGTGATAACATGATTATTTGAGTTGGTTGATGCTTGCTAGAGATTAAGGCCATAATCCTTAGTTCATATTTTGCAAATTAAAAGATTCATATGTTTAATTAGTGTTCTTGAACTTGTCTATTTTACATGATTTTAGGTGGTTAGTTTTGTTGGGTTTCAATAGTGATCAGTTAAAATTTTGTTTATTAAAACCGGTTCAATAAACATGGTTAATAATAATTAATCTTATTAATTATAGTTTTACGCAGCGGAATGGACATAATTAATCAGCACCAAAACTAAACCCGATAGGATCCGGTTACAGACAATACGAGTGCGAGTCAAAACATTAAATATATAATTAAACTAACGATATATTTAAGTTTACCTCGGTTAATAAATAACCGGTTGAAACACCGAAGGCTAACGAATCTAGCTAGGTGACACAACGAAATCAACGACCAATGGTGGCGGTGCACGACGGCAACGGCAGCGGTGGTGGTGTGCGGCTGGAGGCGCGGTCGGCGGTGGCGGACAGCGACTGGTCAGCGGCGGCAGGTGGCGGCGGCACCGGCGAACAGGCGGCGGCTGGTCATGCGCCGACGGTGAAGCAGGTGGCCGCCAACTAGGGTGGAGGAAGAATGAGATGGACTTGTCAGGATTAGGTTCAGGTTATAAAATATCATATATTTATAACCCCTCAATTAGGTTTAACTAATTTAATTAGTTATAAACATAATGGGCCAATAAGTCCATGTCTTGCTCCAAAGCCCGTTCCATGTAATTTTATCTCATTAAAGTGTCTAACCCGGTTAACTAACTTAAGCAGGTTAATGGTTCGTTACCTCACGGTGTAACTCTCACGGGTCATAACCCGGTTGGCCCTATTGACTTACCCGAACCGGTCCATAATTCCAACAAGTTTGTTGTTTTCATGTTAGTTTTCCTTTAATTGTGAGATTAGGTAGTTTTGACAAACTTACTAACCTATGGTTATTAACTTGATGAATACCCATCATGATATTTTGTTGTTAGTATTAGGTTGCCTTGATTGGAATTTGATGTTGATACTTAACACATGATGTTTGTCATTATCATTGTCATTTTGTCACTAAGTTTAAGTGGATGCATAGTCTAAGTAGCTTTGTTTGGATTGATTGTTAGTTGTATTTTATTTGCTTTGTTATTGTTGTATGCTAGCTTAGTGACTTGCAAAATTATTTAGATTGTTTGTTTGGTTAAATTAATTACAAAGATTTAGTATCAAAAGTTAGCCGTGTCCATGGATTGACACTCGGTTCTTACCGATACTTTGTTACAAACGATAGGTACACTTGCTTCTTGTGTGTGGTTTGGTTGTTGGTGAAAACTATTTTTAAAACCCGATATGTATGAAACTTTTATTCAAATTATATATATATATATATATATATATATATATATATATATATATATATATATATATTCGCACACGTCACGTACTAACTAGCTTCCTTCTTTACGAGCAAAGTTAAGTTACTTTCATGGTGAGTTAATACTTTTATTACCAGTTTTTGTCTCATCTCTATACGTGCTTTTATTAAAAAATTTGTAGCTAGAGCTTACTAATTGCTTTTTTATCATCAAAATATCTGTTTGCTTTATATATATTTGATTGTTAGTATAAATGAAACAATGGAATTATTTAAGTGTTTAAATTATGACTACTTTATACTCTTGCTAATTTGTGAATTGCGATGATTTGTGTAGAAAAATTAAAGGAGATATATATATAGGATTAGTATTATTCGAGAACTCTTAAATTATTTAAGAACTTGAAGAAACTTTTAATAACTAACGTTTTTTATCAAAATTTTTGTATGTTAATGTTATTTAAGTGTAGTTTTATAACTTTTGACATCTATATTTACGATTACAATTATGAAAATTAGTTTTTTTTACGCATATCTATGTTTTTTTTACACATATGTAAATTTTTATCACATAAATTTTACACATGTTTAACTTGTGATTTATATATATAATCAAATTTTTTTTTTATAAATATGATAAAGCAAGTCTCAAATAATGTTAATATATATAAAAAGTTACAAAAATATTTGGTTTTTAAGAGTTCCTAAAAGTTTTTAACTTTTTTTAAGTTCACAAATGAAACTAACCCTATATATATATATATATATATATATATATATATATTTGTGTTTAGCTTGGCAAAGAAAAAGGTACGAATGTAGCACATTCACATTGTTTTAGGCTTAAACCGAAAAAATTTCAGTTTTTTGATTATGGGTCAGTTTTTGGTTTACATTTGGGATTGAAATGTTTGCAAGTGTGCATATAAGTTCTTGGTTTTACTAGAGTTTGCAAGTGTAAAAGACCCCTCCTCAAATTATGTTTCTTGGCTACCTTTTTAGCATAGTAAGTTGTGCATATAATGATGTACCTTGTAGGGTGTGGATCCGGGGCTTTCAAATTGAGTTCGCTTCGGTCAGATTTTTTTTGTTGTTGGTTTTGTTTCAGGTTTTTTGGTTAGTGTTTTTTAGTTTCATTTTGGTTTGGTATCGGTTCGGATTTCATTTTTTTAGTCCCATTTCAGTTCGTTTTAGTTTGTTGGGTTGTTTAGATTTGTTTTGGTTTTGTTTCATTTTTTTTTTGGGTTCAATTTTTGTTTAGGTTTTGGTTCGATTTTTGTAGGAATCAATGGCATTCTTGTTTCAGTCAGTTCAAGAAGAAAAAGCATTCGCATTCCCTCCATCTTTATATGTGAACATCACTTTATTTTATTTGGAAAATAAGAGGGATTAAACTCTAATCACTAAGTCCAAGTAAATAGTTAGGAACACAAATGCCAACTAAAAGATGAGTCATAACTTTGCAACACAAGTTCGAGTAAACATTTAGATGATCTTTTGTAGTTAAATGGTACATAAAAGAAACTTTTTAGCTGTGCTTTTGTAATAACATAATTAGTTGTTTTTGTGTTTAACAAATTTATCTTATTGAAATTAATAGATGTATGTGTCTACTTGATGATTTTTATATTTCCACACATGTCGTACACGGGTCAATAACCTAGTCTAACTAATATATTAAAGCAAAACCAATTTGTCCACTTGTCATTCTCTTAGGGTGTCCACCTAATGTTCCATGTCATCCATTTTCCATACTTAAAATTTCCACATAATCAATCAATTAATTTTAATCCTAATACTAATTAACATTTAAACCAATATATAACAGAAGCATTGGTCAAAACCTAACATTTAAAGTTTTGAATTTATAACTTAACATTTAATTTGACTTTATTACATCTAATCTAATCTAATCTAACTAATATATTAAAGCAAAACTAATTTGTTTACTTGTCCTTCTCCTAGGGTGTCCATCTAATGTTCCATGTCATCCACTTTCCATGCTTATAATTTTCACATAATTAATCAACTAATTTTAATCATAATGCTAATTAACATTTAAACAAATACATAACACAAGCATTAGTCAAACTTAACATTTAAAGTTTTGAATTCATAACTTAACATTTTTTTAACCAACCTACATATAAAAAATTTCAATGTTTGGATTACATCGATACAGAAGGCAAACGGGCAACAAGCTGCGCCGATATCCCTTTTTGAATCGCAAAACCCAATCTTTTAAAAACTGCATTTGCTAATCTTCGGGTCATAACATTACTATGCATGACCAGCTAAACACGGGTAAGCAACTCCACAGCTTCAGGCGCGAGGAAACCAAACGTGTCAAAAGCAAAAGGAATAAATACATGTTGGTTGTCAAGACACGCCTTAACATTACTTTGACTTTACTACATCTAATCTAATCTAACTAATATATTAAAGGTTAACTAATTCGTTCACTTATCCTTCTCCTAGGGTGTCCACCTAATGTTCTATGTCATCCACTTTCCATGCTTATAATTTTCACATAATTAATCAATTGATTTTAATCCTAATGCTAATCTTCTTACTAAACTATTAAATCAAAACAAGATATCCACATGGATTTATAAATGTAAAGGATAAAACAGATCAATTTTGAAGATAAATGACAATTGGTGAAATTTGGTGCAAATATAAAGGACAATTTTTGTAATACTGTCTTTATATAATAAAAATGTTAGTTGAGGTTGGTTGTGAATGAGAGTGAAAATTTAGATTAGGTTGGGTTGGGTTGTGTTTGTTGATAAGAGAGAAATTAGTTTATTAAAAGATTGAGTTGAGTTTGGTTGCCGATAGGAATGGTCTAAGAGCATTCTCAACCGATTCCTTATCCCCATCTCTATAATTACACTAAAAAACACTATATTTCTCTCTTCTGTTTAATTAAATAATATCTTTTTTGTATTTTAATCATTACAGTTTTCTCTCTGCGCCATATAATTTACAAAAAATCACTACATTTTCCCCAAATTTACAAAAAATCATTACCTTTTCTCTCTCCACCCTATAATTTACACTCACAATCACTCAAACCCCACCCTATAATTTACAAACTCCCCTCACAAAATTTGGGGGAACCAGATGAGAATGCTCTAATGCATTATAAGTGTAGGGTCAAGTTATTCTGTAAAGTGAAACAAAAATGAAAAAGATGAGAAAGACTTGTAGCCACATAAAAAAAACCCTCAAATAAGTAAAAAAAAAATAATAAAAAAAAGCATAGCTCAAAATTAAATAAAAAACAAAAAATAAATAAATAAATAAAAACACAAAAATGTTTCCACCGTCTTTCTCGTTCTAAAAAAAACAATGTTGAGAGGAAAAGATCATTGTGTTTTTTTGTTTATTATTGTGTTTTTTGTTTATTTTCGTCATTGAATTGTGTGTTTTTTCCTTGATATTGTGTCTTTTATTCTTGATATTGTGTTATATTACTCAACATTGTGTTATATTTTGTTAGGCATTGTGTCATATTTTGCAATCTATTGTGTCTTATTTTAGTTATAATTGTGTCTTTTACTCATTTTCGTCATTGTGTCTTTTTTTCAGCATTGTGTCTTTACGATATTTTTTTTGAATGGGAATTGCGGGAGAAACATTTTAGTTTTTTTAGTTTTTTCGGTTTCTATTTATATTTTGAGTTATGATTTTTCTAGTATTATTTTTTGAATTTTTTTATGGGTTTTTTGTGTGGTCACAAATCTTTCTCACAATTCTCATTGTTGTATCCCTTTGTATGTTACCTTTTCCCTATAATGTATGTATAACTACTCAGTTATATGCACGTATAATATTAAAATATCATGTGCATCAAGTGTTTCAAACCATATTATAAATTTAAGATTTAAGATTGCACATATCTCAATTTTGTAAAACAAATTGTCGTCACGGGTTTTAAAAGGGTTAAAAGTATTCACTTTTGTCACAAACATCGAATGATATCTTATTAAGTCCAAATCACAATAGTTTAACCAAAAAACAATACAAGAGTTTGAATAAACACAAAACTGAATCTAACGAACAACAAATTCAAACTTAAAACAACGATCTGGTCAAACATAAGAATACCATCAGAACCACAAAAGAATTAGACAAGAACTATCAATGTGAAGAAACCCTAAATCAGATGCGGTTATAAGAGATAAAACCCGACAGTTAACGATTGATGATAGTTGTGATGTACATTACTCTTGAAGGCTTTGACATAACGCAGGCTGGTCGAGATCGACACAATGGTGATTTGAGACCTTGATGATCGAGACAGTAATGAACAAGATGATAAAGCCAGACTAAATAATAACTCATAAATCTGCGTATATGCTTCTATAAGCCCACGAACTCTACAAGCCCATAACTCTCTCACTTGCATCTAAGCCCATAACTCACCAAACAATCCCATATGCAAAACACAAAAAACAACATATAAACACAATCATACTTTTGGATATAAATTGAAAATAATAAAAATACTTCATATTTTTAACAACCCCCTCAAATTTAATATCCAATTATCCAAACTTATCAAACAAAACCAATTTTTAAAAATAATGTTGATTCACAAACATGTTGATAAGAAAACACACTACTAAATTTTTGAATTAACCTTTTTCTTTCTGTCAAGCAATCCTTATCAAAATAAAAAACATTTTTTTTCTCCAACAAACCAGAATCCTATAAAAGAAACCTTTAATTAATAAAAAAATCATTTTACTCTCTTGAACAACAAAAGCATTTGAGACCGACTATTTTTGTCTACCGCGATAGAACTAAAAATAGCTAATTAAGGAAAAAAAAAACTTGGATTTACAAGAAAGTTACAGAACCAATATAGAACAAAATACTTAATAAATTTTTAAAAAAACCCAAATTTAGATGCAGCCAACAAAAAAACACTACAAAGAACCATCACCTTTGAAAACATAATATTCATAGAATTTTTATTATTTCCTCAACACAACTTCCATGTCGAGAAACCAAAAACACGAAGTTTGACAAAATAGTTTGAACCAACAACAAAAATATAAGACTGAAATTATAACCTGGCATTAGAAAAGAACTTACACATGGTTCTTCACACACACACAAAAAACGAATGAGTACGTGGAGAGGGTGCGTTAGGCCTAAGCACGAACGTAATCCATGCAATCCAACTCCAAGTAGTTCCCAGCCAAATGATCCAAGAACCAAAATTACCTCGCAAAAAAAACCAAGATATAATACAACCTTTTTAAAAAATTTTAATAACGGTAATCTTTCTCCGAACTTAGTTACTCTAAACATAATTTTGATCAACAATGAACTTTAAATTCACCATTGACAAAAAGTAAACACAAAGGCAGCCACATGGCAAATCATAAACTGTAGTAAACACCACAAGAAAGATCAATCATACAATACATTTTGATTAACACAGAAAGAAAGAATCAAAAGATTCAACAAGACTAATCAGAAACATATCTGATAAGAGAATAAAAGCCACACAGCTTTAAAGAACTCAGACCAATGTCTGAAGACAAGAAATGTGAAGAACAAAAAGACTAATTTTGATCTGGCCAAAAAACTTTTACAACTTCACATATAAGATGGAACACAAGATTAATAAGATCAACAGATCCAAGATAAAAGTCACACGACTTCTAAAAAAAATTTATAAGAGAAAAGTCACATGACTTTTAGACTTCAGAACCATGCCTAAAAGACTTGAGAGAAACATAAAGACTAATTTGATTTGATAAAAAAAACTTTTACAACTTTACAAGAAGTATATAAACTTGTAAAGAATATAAAGACTAATTTGAATCAAGCAAAAACTTTTACAACCTCACAAAAAATACCGAATCACAAGATTCAAGAACAATTCTGATAAAAAATAAGAATCACACGACCCTTAATCAGACAACAATTTTACAGCCAAACAAAACTTCTTATTGTATAAAAAAATCACATGATTTTACAACAGAAAATTTCTCATGCCAGAAAAAACAAAGCCATCAAGAATCAAGAATAATCTTGAAGATATAACTGGTTAAGATATATGAACCACACTGTTCGACTAATCAGTTAACAAGATTATAGACAAAGCATACGAGTCAAAGAAATCACGACTCCATCAAATTTCAAGTTTGAACATTATAAAATGGTTAAAACTGATACACATGTGAACATAGTTCAAGACAAGATGAAATCACACGATTCAAGACACACATTCGAATCAGTTTAGCACCTAATATTAGTACTACAAGCAACCTTGAACAAAGACAAAAGACGAGATTCGAACAATGTGTCATACCAATAGAATGAAAATACCATAAAACATATAATTGGGTTCACAACAATTGCAAACTAGACTAACTTGATAAATTCACACTCCAGATAACAAACATCAAGAACTATTAACAATTCTTGTTAAAATAAAAGAAATTTTGCAGCAAACCAAGCTTTTACACCCATATATTTGGAAAAATATCTCACAAGACCATAAAAAAATATTTTTAACATACGAGTAAACCAACCACAATACCAACACACGCTTCTAGATGTCATTAATCACATTGAATGATATACTAAAGACACTCGATACACAACTTTATCAATTTTATTATGAATATATATTTTTGAGAAAATATTTGATATTTCCAGATGAAAAAAATAAAACCCACAAAAAATACACCTCTATGGATGTCAAAACTACAATGTTTTGTTGTTTTCTTTTTTTTTTTACTTTAAAATTGATATGCAAAAAAGCACATTTCTTTAATCAAACATTTTCAAAAAAAAACAAGAAAACTAAACAGATGTAAACAAATAAGCATTCACCAAAGTAACTATAAAATAACTAACTTCCATACATCAAACAATTGTAGCAGTGTCACTTACTACCCAACCCACATGCAAACTAAACACATTTAAATATTATAGAAAATACAAAAAAGAAAATGCATCATTTATTACACCAAACGGATCCCTGCATGAGTCAAGATTATACCAAATAAAGCAAAGAGACCATGTGTCTTACAAATGTTAATGCCTAAAAAAAATCTAATAAGAAAAACACCATGTACAAAAATAAAACAGGCAAGAACTAGAAACCTTTGAATAAGCAACAGAGACATAAAAAACCAACACAAAACCTTTACAAAAAGCACTTAAGAAGCAACCGCAAACAAGCCATGATCATCCTAAAAACAACCAAAACATATGCACGGACAGAGCATTGTAGTCATACTAAAAGCGATATTAGAGAAAGAGAAAACTTACAGTGTTGTCACAAAAACAAACTCAGACATGTCGTTCTTTTTTCTTGAATTCCTTTCAGCATTCCCATGTCCATCAAGTGTCTCAAAACAAGTTGGTTCGGATAAAAAAATGTGCGGCAATTCCAACAGGACACACCCTTATTCCGCAGCGATTAAACGACATATATGTTGAATAATTGACTTGACACTTCAGCATGAGGGAATGAGCGACTACGTTACTAACACTTTTAGCTTCGTTATATAGAAATATGAATTCGCCATCACATGAATCATCATCTGCTATAGAACCACTTGCAGACTGATGGACTCAATGAATACAAGAATCCATTCTAAATGGGTCAAAAAATCTGTTATGTATCCCGCAAATAACCATAAGTGTGTTAGCCTAGGTTGAGATACACTTGGGTAGTTGCTTGTGGTTAGTTGATTCTTCTAGAAGGAAGCTTTAGGAATTGACTTGTGAGAATCTCCCAACTGTTAATATCCCATAAACATAACCGAGAGATTGCAAACTGTGACTAGTATAAATAATAGTCTGATTCAACCATTCTCCAATACACCAAATGCTACAAACCTTGACAAAATAGTATACGCTAATAATTAACTATCAAAGTCTTTCAGATCAATCTTCCACCCATGCCATTATTAACCAACAAAAGAACTCTCAAGGTACAACAATATTCTAATGAATCTTTTGGAAATGTAGCATCCACTCTCCCATACACTCGAAACAAAGCTGATCAAACACACGATTTTTAGAGAGATCGAGAAAGAGAGAGTGTATACAAGAATTCTAATGATGAAGATGACTCTAATTTTCGTCAAGAACGGGATGTGCAGAGAAAGCCCCAACATACAAGTTAATCTTGGTCGAATTATCAACAGAAACCAAAACAAGATGCAGCGGAATAATCAGAATATGGAAACAAAAACCGACCAGTCATCAACAAGAACAGTTTTTCGATTATAATACCAACCCCGACAATTTAGAATAACAATTTCAAAAATAGAGTCAATTGAAGACTTGGGGTTTCCTCATACGATGAACCCTAACTCACAATTAAGCCAGGGCCGATACATATTGGTAAATCAAGAACCTAGGCTCTGATACCATGTCACAAACATCGAATGATATCTTATTAAATCCAAATCACATTGTTTAACCAAAAAACAATACAAGAGTTTGAATAAACACAAAACTAAATCTAACGAACAACAAATTCAAACTTAAAACAACGATCTGGTCAAACATACGAATACCATCAGAACCACAAAAGAATTAGACAAGAACTATCAATGTGAAGAAACCCTAAATCAGATGCGGTTATAAGAGATAAAACCCGACAGTTAACGATTGATGATAGTTGTGATGTACATTACTCTTGAAGGCTTTGACATAACGCAGGCTGGTCGAGATCGACACAATGGTGATTTGAGACCTTGATGATCGAGACAGTAATGAACAAGATGATAAAGCCAGACTAAATAATAACTCATAAATCTGCGTATATGCTTCTATAAGCCCACGAACTCTACAAGCCCATAACTCTCTCACTTGCATCCAAGCCCATAACTCACCAAACAATCCCATATGCAAAACACAAAAAACAACATATAAACACAATCATACTTTTGGATATAAATTGAAAATAATAAAAATACTTCATATTTTTAACAACTTTGTAAATATCTTTAAAATGTTAGTCGTTTTGTAAATATCTTAAAATGTTAGTCGTTCTTGATAACCGGTTATGTTCTCTGACCTATATTTACATCATAGGTTCTTATCAATAGCCTAGATCAATGTAGGGTCTAGCTTCAGATCTTTACGCCTTACTATCGAAACTTCATAGGGTCAAGTTTTGAAGGTTGAAGCCATAAAACGTTGGGCTCTTTTAATGGGTTCAAAATCTTATAAATAAAAACATTAAAATATAGATATTTACTTTTTTAGATGGGACATTGATCGGTTGGTGTATTACTCGTTTTTAACCACACTTATTATATGTTTTTTAGTTAATAAATGCATATATATTGTTATAAATATATTGTTTATATTCGTTTTTATATTTTATACTTCACAAGTATAAATGAGTTAAAAGGATACACATAATTATTACATTATTATTCTGCTTCATAATAAAATTATGGATGTTTAATTTTGAATGCTAGTCAAAGCCTATGATGATTAAATATGAAGAGAATTAAAGGACATAAGTGGAACTTGGAAGTTACCTTTGGAAGCCAAATAAAAGAGTATTTACTAATCGAAAGCTTAATAAGAAAAGAAGTTAGGCTAAAGAGTTAAATGGGTAGATAACCATGAATTCGTGGGCTGGCCACATGAATTAAAGAGATTAATGAAGACAAAATGGCAAAAGACGTCCTTTACGTTTGACCTGATTTTCATTAGATGTCCTCTAATGAAAGAAATAGGAAAAGACATATTTCATGTTTCAAATTTGTTTCACGTTACATCCTTTGTCACTAACCCAATTAATTTTTTTTGTTAAATCTGGTCATGTGCCTTGCACATGAGGGCAGTGTGGTCATTTTACCCCTTTAAGGACTATTTATGTAATTAGACTAAAGAGTTGACCTTTTAAAAAAATTCTTTTACTTTTCAATAAAATAAAAAATATAAAAAACCATTTATCTTCATCATCACCATCCAATCCCCATTATCTTCATCACCATCCAACCCCTTCACCACCAAAACCGGTTTTCCGGCAAGGGTTCAATAACCACCAAAACCGGCTTTCATCAATCTCAATCACTCTCTCTCTCTCAATCTATCTATCTCACTATCTCTCTCCTAAACACACTCTCAATCTCAAACCCTCTGTCCGTCTTAAACCACGACTGCCAGACACCAACCTCCACCACCACCGATCACCATCATCCTCGGCAGACTCTCCAGCATCGCCGGCTCTCCACCAACATCAGTGTCATCCTTTTTCTCCTGATTTATGCAGTAGCAGATTATACACGGAAGGGGATTCCATGTGAAACCCTAAATAAATATCCAATTCAACAATTCACACACATTTGATGCCCTAATATGAGTGTAACACAACAGCAAATGATCTAATCTATTAGCCTTAACGTATTTACACAGAAAATTGAATACGTCACTCATTCAAAACCCAAACCCCCAAAATCAAATTCAATGGCTTATTACCCCTAAATCAGACAACCACCGACTAAGAACGTTCATCGTTGTGCCGGTCGAAGCTTGAAACGGTTAAGATCTGAAAAAACAGAGTGGCCGAAGGGGAAGTAGCAGCTGGAGCTAGTTTAGTGGTGACTGATGGGTGGTTTCAGTTCTGAGCGCGAGTGGGGTGCCATGGTAGGGGTCCAGTCATGCTAGTGTGTAGAGAGAGAGAAAAGAGAGGGATAATTAGGTGATTCCGGCGACGATGGCTGTGGTGTTGGATCTGAATGATAGGAGTCGTGGTGGCCTTGAACTGGAAAATCATGGCTGGGAGAGAGAGAGAGAGAGAGAGAGAGAGAGAGAGAATTATATACATTTTATTTTTTAGTTTTAATTATTAAATACATAGTAAAATTACAATTCTATCCTCATGTGCAAGGCACATGACCAGATTTAACAAAAAAATATTAACTAGGTTAGTGCCAAAGGACGTAACATGAAAGAAATTTGAAACATGAAATATGTCTTTTGCTATTTCTTTCATTAAAGGACGTCTAATGAAAATTAGGTCAAACGTAAAGGACGTCTTTTGCCATTTTGTCAATTAATGAATTACTTGAATGGAGGCAGAAGTGACAGATGACAACTAGGTTTCGGAATTCTGACTGGCCACACAGGAGACTAAGGAGGCCATCATATTCACATTCATTCAACTTCCAATCTATATTCATGGCCTACCAAACATCAAGTGAAGACCAAATCATCACCATGAGCGGTTAGTCTTCTCGAGTTAGACCCGGGATGTAAAGTATTGTATTTGTTCAGTTTTTCTCATGTTTAAGAACTAAATATCTGTAATTATTGACTGTCGATTTATGAACATTGATGTTTGGTATTATTGTGTACTCAGTCGGTTTAGGTTTATTTCGATTAGAACAATTAGTTTATCAGTTGTTGTGATACGTGCTCCTAGGGTTGCATTAATTAGTTTGAATGTGATAAAGCATACAATTGCCCTTAATTGAGTCATATTGGCAGGGAGCGTTTGATAACCAGTGTTATGTGTTTGCGATTCCTGATGCTCAAGGCTTAACTAGTTGATTAACCAAATTTGATTATTGATAATTAATTTGTTAAATGACATGAGATTGTTGTTTGTTACATGCTTGAACCCCGGGTGTGATTTGCTTTTGTGAATTGTTTGAACTTTAAAATAATTGCTTATGTGACATTAAAAACTAAATCATTACTAGTGTGATCAGCACTCTTAATAGCTACTTCATAATTCTATAAATTAGTTACATGTACATTGACCATATACTTCTCATGATTCGACACCCTACTTACCCTAGTTATTTTGGTGACTTAGGTTTTTGCATGACTCGAACGACGATCATCAAAATCGCGCCGTTAATGGGGAGTTAGTGCTCTTAGTGTTTTCGTGTTACTTGATTTCTTCATTTTTTAGTATAGTTTAGTTGTTATTTTTATTTTTGTTTTTAGTTTTTATTTTCCCATTTTACTTTGGGTGTGTTTTTCGGTAGATAACAGGTTTATGCACACCCAGACAGATTGTCACCGCTTATTTTTGAGCCTGAGATTGAAAGAGTAGCTCGAAACCGAGCTCAGTTTAGAGAATCAGCTATGGAAGGTCAGAACCAAAACCAAAACCCGTACCAAAACCAAAATGTCACACCCCAACCTAAAGCGGAAATGCCGGGGCGTGATCTGATTGCTCACAGCTCAAAGATACTATCATAATATAAATATGACAATATCTATTTAATTATTTATTTCAAATGTGCACACAATATTCAAATACAACAAACAATTCAAATAAATAAACAAATAAATAAATAAATATATATATATATATATATATATATATATATATATAAACCAAAACCCTAAAATTCTATGTGTCGCGATGTGATCGCTCCCTCCTTTTATGGAAGCCACCAGATTGCTTAATTTTTAAATGGAGGCATCTCATTAATTTAACCCAAAATTCATGGGTATGGGTCTTACCAAAACCAGATAGCTTTTAAATGGGTTATAACATCTAATTAAATTAAAAATTAATCTTACCAATTATTTGATTTGAAAATCCTATAAAATAGGGATATACTAAAATTTAATATCCAATTAAAAAAAAGATATTATATATAATTAATAAAAGATTTTATAGTTAAAAAACATAAGCGGGTCATGAGTCACCAAATCCAGATAGCTTTTAAACAGGTTATAACATATCATTTACATATGAAACTCTTTCATCATCAAACCCTAAGTATATTATTAACTTTCTGACAATAAAGAAAATTAAAATCCCAAAAATAAATATTAAAAAATGAAAAATGTAAAACAACTATTCTCTCAAGCCATCATATTGCTTTATTTGTAAATGAAAGCTTCTCACGCATTTGACCCAAATTCACGGATAAAGATCTCACCAAACCCAGATAGCTCTTCAACGGGTTATAACATCTCATTATATTAAAAATTAATCTCATAAAATATTTGATATGAAAATTATATAAAACAGGGATATACTAAAAATTAAAATCCTATTTTATTTAAAAAAAAGATATTATTTATAATTAAAAAATAATTTTATAATAAAGAAAATAAATGGGTAATTAGTATCACCAAACCCAGATGGCTTTTAAACTGGATTATAACATATCATCTATTTGTGAAACCATTTTATCATCAAACCTCAAATATATTAATTATTAACTTTCTTACAATAAATAAAATTAAAATCCAAATAGGCATATATAAATACTGAAAACGAAAATGTAAAACAACCCCCGTAATACGGGGGGGATAAAATATAGTATATATATATAACAAGTTAAATTCATGTTTGTCTTCAATAACCCTAAGGTCTTTCTAAGTGTCCGAACTTCAACTCAAGCAACCTGCATATGCGTAGAAAACAGAGTTTGTCAACAACACATGTTGAGTGAGTTTACCACTAGCTTACCAAAAAAATAATGTTTAATATAATAAATAAGAGAAATAAGCAAAACATAATAAATGCGGTAATGAAATCAAACCATTGCCAAGCGAATCGGGCGCCGGTAAATCAACCATGAGCAAATAATAATAAGACCGTTGCCACGAGAATCGGGCGGTGGTCAATGAGAACCCTCCACAAGGGGATATGTCAAACGAATGCACACATAAACAAGTAAGCACATAACAAGTATATTTGATTAATCACACACCAATTACACGTTTGCTATTATATATATATATATATATATATATATATAGTATGATATACGCATATGTCCCCAAAACGTTGTGAAAATTGAGTAAAATAGGGGAATGATAAAACTCACCTTAGATTAAAGGCAAGTGATTAATAATTAAGATAAACGAACTAAAGATTAAGCGAGTCATCCACTACGCGTTAAACGAGATAAATGATCAGAACCTGAAACTTGGAGATATGCTAATATAAGTAAAAACGAACTTAATGCCACTAGAATTAATCCAAATGGAAGTCTAAAACTCCGGTTATGTTAAATTTAAGATTTAAGCGAGCTGGTACTGACCAGAATCGGAACAGCGATTCAGAAGTCGGGTTTTGGTCAGCAGCCTTAAAATTTCGTTACGAGAATAAAGTCTTCTGGACCGAACGTTGAATCCAACCATAAGTATGAGAAAATATAAAGTCAAACTTGTTGACTGTTTTGCCCTTTAACGAGTTTTAAGCGAATTGACCAGTCAGCACCCTTCAACCACAGAAATTGATTAAAGGTTATTGACTAGGGAATATATATGAACGATTCCTATGTGTATAACTGTCACACCCCGTTAAGCGATTTGCGGAAGCGTAAAACGGTAATGTAACAAACACAACTGGTATCAAATACATTGTTCATAAAGAAACATTATTAACTAATTTTACAATATATTACGTTGTTCTAACATCTTTTACAAACTAGGTGATACAATCAAAACTAGTTCGTTAACTACTTCACTTTATACTTGTATCGGTTTACACGGCCTCGATCACAATCCAAACACGTAGTACATAATTCTACTTCACTTTTCTGAATACCTGAAAAGCATGTTAAAACAAGTCAACTACGAATAGTTGGTGAGTTTCATAAGTTTTAACGAAATCAGTTCTGCGTACCACACAGTCACAGTTTGTATGTACGCGTGTATGTACAAATATATTTATGTTTATATATATGTACATCTGTATGTTTGAATGTATATATGTATGTGTGTAAGTTTAAGATATAAGTTTGAAAACTACGATAAAATCGTGACTGTTTACTCGCACTACGTGCTTCCATTTTTCCATGTAAAATCAACCATTGTGGCCCCCCTTTCGCCCACAACGGTTCCACGTACAATCAACCACTGTGGCCCCCTTTCTGTCCACAAAGGTTCCACATAAAATCAATCATTACACAGAGTATCCATTATATATAGTATTTCCTAAACCTAACCACATAGTATATATATATATATATATATATATATATATATATATACTATGTGGTTAGGTTTAGGAAATACTATATATAATGGATACTCTGTGTAATAGGCCATACTCAACCTTGTTTATTAAGTTGCAGTAGAACTTGGCTCGTAGGCCATACTCAACTTTAGTTTAGTAAGTTGCAGCAGAACTTGGCTCATAGGCCATACTCAACTTTGTTTATTAAGTTGCAGCAGAACTTGGCTCATAGGCCATACTCAACTTTAGTTTAGTAAGTTGCAGCAGAACTTGGCTCATAGGCCATACTCAACTTTAGTTTATAAGTTGCAGCAGAACTTGGCTCATAGGCCATACTCAACTTTAGTTTAGTACTATTGTGGCCCCCCTTCCGCCCACAATAGCCCCATAATCATCACAGACCACGTTATCCCCATGGCCATTACAGACCACATTGTTTCCCAAATTAGTTATGTTTAACATTACATAACGTTTTTGTATAAACATGTTGTCACGTGTAATTTCATTATGTTTTGCAATTCGTATTATCTCCACTCAATATATCAATCAACGATAATAATCATCTTTCATCAGCACGTAGTCAATCATTATGTTTGTAGGGACTTTTCATATATAAATGTTCAGATAATTTATATCCTGAACCGTTTCCAGATAGATAACGTGTATAAACATGCTTTCCACCCCAAAAGTTCGTAAAATAGTTTAAAGAGTGGGGTCATGAAACTCACGGTTTTGTAGGCACTCAGTGCGAGATCAGCACGGGGTTCGTTTCCCTTGCTATCACTTAGTCCCTATAGTCCATATTATAATAATATTAATATTTATAATCTCAGTACTAAACTGGGCTGTATAACTGGAACGCCCAGAAAGTGGCAATAGGCTTAGGTTGTGATGTTGTTCAATGTTTAATACTTAAAACGAAACTTGGCTCAGATTCCCGTTTTCCCAGCTGGGCTAAGTTGTTTGTTTACGCGTTCAGAAAATAGTTATGGGAAAATAAGCTTGGGTAAATGTATTTGTTAATAAAATGATTAAGTTATAAAAAAGGATCACATACTGGGGTACCGGATTAGCCTCGGGGCCCGTTTCCGTTTATTCAGTTTGATTTAAGAAGAAACGCGCACAATCTATCCGGATTGTCCAGGTTTCTCATAGAAAAGTTCGTTTTTACTTAATTAATTCAAAAATATGATTTTTGATCACTCTTGGTGTTTTGATATTCCCGCAGGTTCGTTAGTCGCGAACTTGCCGGTTTTTATAAAAACTGAATTTGTTTAATCTTCAAATTAGCATAATTAATTAACCGTTAATCATTAAATTATGAAAATTTAGCCACTTATCAATTAAAATATGTAAATTTTAATAAAAATATTTATGGAATAATTTACTGATTTATTAATTTATAAAAATTCATTTTATCAGCTATATTTTGCCTGAAAATCGTCCGTTTATCCCAAAAAATTTCCAAAAATTCCACAAAAATTCCTGAATACTCAAATCATGTCCCAAAACAACCTGTATTAATTCCAGAATGTAAAAAAGCTTTTTCAATATTCTTTTCGGCCCAAATTCGGCTATAAAAATTCGCACGAACGCATATGTACAAAACACCTTTAGACCTCTCCAAATGATCTCAAAATTCATATGTGATCAAAATACATAAAATATGAGTTGCCAGAAAAATTTCATAATTTTTGGAGCATTTTAACTATTTTTCCCCATTAAACGTCCCAATTCGGTAATAAATTCGCCAAATATTCTCGGATGGTCAAATAATTTCCAAATTTGAACAGGGACTCAATGACATTGTCTTTGATGTGCCTGAAAAATTTCAAGGCCTAATAATATGCACATCACAACCTTAACCTAAACAGCCCGTAATCGAGTAAATCGGTATTACCTTTGCGGTTTTGGTTCGTTTTCGCTCTCTTAATCCAATTTTTGGGTTCTTGTGCTTCTATGTAGGCTAGATACAAGTCCTATATCACAAACCAAGCAATTTTTCATCAACATAACAGCCCTTAACTTAGGGTTTCGGCTAGTGCACAAAAATGAACTTTTGAATCGTAAAAACGCCGTTTCAACCCTTTAATCCGTGTTTATGGCCAAAAAAACTATCAAACCAAGTTCCTTACCATGTGTATGATCAAAAAATATTTATGGACCATTTTTAGGGTTTTTACATGGTTAGAAATGATTTTTGGCAATCAAACTATGTTTATTTGATATTAATCAATGTTAAATAAGTGTAAAAGTAGCTTATTTAAGTTGTTTACCTTAGGGTTTGAAGAGTTTCTGGAAAATTAGATTGCAGCTGCTTGGACTTGAGCTTTTGGTTAAATGGAATGAATAAATTTGGCTTACATAACAAGTTTTATAAAAATAATGGGGGGTGGGGTGGGCTGGCCGATCAGAAGGTTCATGGGCCCATTTTGGCCCAAATTTCTGATTCTAAAGGCCCAAAAACGAAAAGCCCAGTCCAAATTTAGTTCGGGTTCAGTTTCTGGCGCAAAAAAACTTATCGGGTGCGTTAAACAGTGCGAAAACGAGTGTTTTTCGGCTAGTTTTGTGTAAAATTATAAAAACATACTATATGTTTGTAAAAATCAAAAATTTCACGGATCGCTTAAAACATTTCAAATAAGTGTTTGGTAAGTCTTTTTCGGCTTAACGGATGATACAATACTTGGTTTGTAACTATCTTTCGCGTTTAAATCTATAGCGGGTAGTTAAACGAGCATGTTTTCGTTTAACTTGTTTGCTATCAAACTAAGACCATATTACTAATATTTTAGCTTATATTACACGTATAACACTTATAGATGGCCCCCCGGGATATCTGGGTCATAACCCGACCCGTTCGGTTAATCGTTCGTTTGTTACACAAAAAGCGTTTATTTGCTTAATCGATAAATACCTACTGAGGTGTACCTTGTTTTGGCTCAAATGTCACATTCTCCCCCCGTTAGAAAATTTTGTCCCCGAAATTTGATAAGTCAATTACGCCCCTTTAGGGAGAAAGTTTATAATTATATGTTACGGATTTCATTCTTTTGTTTCCGTACACAATCGATTCCCCGTTGTGGATACTTCCCAAACTTATTCAATGAGATTTTATTGAGTCATCAGTGTTTGATTTTCCCCGTTCAACATTTTCTCGGGTTCTTTTACAGAGTTTAGTTGTATACAAGATTTCAGGTGGTACTAATTTCATCCTGTTGGTAAGGCACTCGTTCTGATTCGATATATATAAAATATCGGGAATGAGGTAATTTTGTTTAATACGTTATGGGATTAACCTTCGAGGCAATTTTGTACAGTTCCATGTATTTTCAAGTTAACTCGTCGGTTTCATTAACTCAACTAACACCTTTCAAGAATCGTCACCTTCTCACATTCGTCGGTATAGTACTCTGGTTAGCCTTAAGCGACTTTCAGTTTGTTTTCGATATTACGAGCTTTATCTATGGTTTCCGGAATCGATTCAGGTTTTGTAATTTGGGGGTCGCCAATTTTCAATTGAATAAGGTAGCGAGTTACATTCTTGCTCGTATAATATCTATATCTGTGTATCGGGGATTGAAATTACTGGTCTCACTTTCCTCTAATGTTTGAATATTAATTGTTTGTTAGAAGATTAAAGACCGTATTTGTGTCGATTAGGGATCTAAGTTTCATACATAACTTACTAAGGATAAGATTTTGTTAAGGCGCGTTTTTTTTTTCAGTTGGGTAGTTGTTACAAATCAGAAGAAGGTATTTGGAGTGGATTAGTCAGGGAACTATCATTCAGCTTGAATTGCTTTCTCGGGATCTTTAAGGAACACGTGTTAAGGGTTCCATTTTAGTTCGTTTCCCACTTCCAATGGGGTATCTCGAATTGTTGTAGCATCTCCGAGGATCTTTAGTATTCCCCCAGAACTTATAATAGTGCACACTTTACAACACATGAGCCTATGATTCCTTCATAGATTTCGCTTGCATCTTTATACTAGTACTCAGTTTATCCAAACATCTAACCTGACTTTTCCTTGTTCATCACTCGGTTATTAAGGCAATAAAAGTTTAAAGTTCAAGTTTCGGTTACGGATAGTATAGTTCTTCTCATCCGTGTTTCGTCATTGGGGTACTAGGTTTTGTTCCGTGTACGGGATCACTTCTTTATCTAGAAGAGGCAGTATAACAGTTCTATTTCTATATATAACCTTCATTTGAACTCAATTAACTAGTCCATACTGACTATTACACAATGACTCCTCACTTCCACCGGGAGTGCATGATAGGGAATAGCTAGTTATTTAGGTTAAGAGGGTAGTTTTTCGGGTAATATGGTTAGTATTTATAGTCTTACTTTTGGCGGCTTCTATAGTATACAGAATTGTTATTTTAATAGACGGTATATTTTCCAAGGTAATAACTTGTAGGAACGAAACGTCTATCATTGTCCGTAATAAATAAACTAAAGTATATTAGGCATTACTAAGAACGTACATGTCACTACATTTTTTCTATCCGTTTTATTCACAATACGTGTCCCCTAGTCGAGTTGGACGTCGATGCCGGTCCTTGCCTTTGTCTTTCCATCGCAATTGGGTTCAATCTAGGGCAGTCTTTCTTGATGTGCTCCATACTACCACACTCATAACAGGCATTACGGTTTATTATGGGTTGGTTTTGGTAGACTGGTTGTTGTCGTGTTGGTTGCGGTTGGGGTAGTTGTGAGTCCTGGAGTTGGGTTGGTGGATTTATATTATTCATAACGGTTCTACAATTTCGGGCATAGTGTCCCACCTTCCCACATTTGTGACACGCATTGGTCCGACATTCACCAACATGATGATAACCACATTTTCCACATCTAGGCAAAGGCCCGTTATACTTATCTTGCTTCACATCGGAACTGATCATAGCGTAATTTTGTATTGCAGGGCGCGCACATTTATTCTGTTGTCTTTCTTGTATTCCCGCTCCATAATTGGTTCGTTTTGTACCAGATGATTCCCCGGGCATTCTTAACGCACCACTTCTAATCAAATCAGAAGTTACAATGCCGGCTTGTAACACGGCATTTTCGAAAGTTACAGGGCCAGTTGAATTAACCGATTAAGCGTGTATCTTCAAAATTAAAGCAAAAACCGAATAAGATTGGTGATTAACAGTAGGGATGATGGCTTGGAATTGTGAAATAGGGTTTAGGGATGATTTATGGCAGAGAATATATGATATGTTTATATAGGATACACTAAATCGAACTAAATATGGTAACTTACTCGTTTAAGAAACCGAATGGGCCTTTAATGATCAAATCAGTATTATAACCAGTAAATTTCGTTCTTGATCAAGGGTTAAGGAGTATGGACATGTATCTAAGCTATATTAGTTTTCTTGGGTCTTAAACACTCGATTATATCCTAAAATAAGCGATTTCGGGCCAAAAACGAACTAGGAAACGATCACAAATGAAGCAGGCTGTGCAGGTGGGTGAAGGCGCTGTGCGACGGGCTTGGGCACTCCCACAGCGTGGCGCTCCGGCCTAGGATGGATGGAGTTTTGATTTTGGCAAATTTTGGTCCTTTTAGTTTGAGAATTGGACAATTAATGAATCTTTTATGATTAAATTAAGAAATGAACTACGTATGAAACCTAATGGGTATAAAATGAATATTAGAAACTTAATTACTTAAATATTTGATTTTGATTAATATTAAAGATCTAAAAATGTTTCATTCATAAACGAATACGGGTTTGGAAAATCCAAAATGTTACACAAAACCCGAACCAACACCTTAACCAGAATCAAAACCAAAACTTACCACCCGAAGACAACATATTTCACCCAAAACATAAAAAAAATCTAGATCAACCCGAAAATAACCAACTCCCACCTATCAATACCAACCAACAGCCAAATAACTCAGCCCGATAATCTAGAAACCGAAATTTCAACAGACCTGGACCATCAGCCCCACATAACACCCCTAACCGCAAAGTTCGGGTAAACCGAGACGAAGATTATGTCAGTATTCACACTGAGGAGGAAGAAGACGGGGAGTGGAATGAAACAAATCCGGGGCAAGACGGTAGTAATGGGGATGATTGGTGAGTCAGACAAAATGATGGGTATGAGCCGATTAATGAAGAAAATGGTGATTGGGATGAAGAGGTAGACAAGCTGGTGAATTGAAGAGGTACCGGGTTGAGGAATCGAAACAAGGGTATAAATGGAATTAGTAGGTATTGTGTTGAAAGAGGACAAGGAATTCAGGTTAACATGGGCGGTTTGGTAAATCAAGGGGGCGAAGGAGGAATTTTGTGGCCCCGGTTCAGGGGGTTAACAGTAGGTTTAGACCGGCTATCTCAGACGGTGCGTCTTCGATTGTCCACAGGTTCATATACCGGGACAACAAACATTTAATTCACGGCCATATTACATAAACATTGTTCCACATTTTCACTGGATGGCGTCTAAGGACCCGTATTCGCATTTTTCAGATTTTTCAGCTATTTGTGGCTTGATTGGTGATGGTATATTTGACCGAGATGAGATTCGATTGTGTTCCACGTTAACCGGGTAAGTACTTTTAAGAAGTGGTAAGAAATATGATTACAAAGTTAGGCTTCCACCACTATTGGTTGAGGGGGTGGTGGAAGAAATTGATGAAACGGTCATCAAGCGATGACGAACCAGAACCGGTTACTTTAACTGAAACTAATAAAAGTGAAAATAAAATTAAAAAACCGGTTCTGAAGGATGGCACCAACAACTCTAAGGACAAGGGGAAGGGTACAACTGTCCGCTATCCCGATGTTTTGTTGGCGCCATCGAAGGTGAAGATGACATCTAAATGAGGCCCACAACATGAGGAAACGTGGGAAACGTTTAAACAGGTCAATGTAATGTTTTCGGGTGCTCTTCCACCCAAGTTACAAGATCCGGGGGCGCCCATTATATCCATTTAGGTGGTGATTTTAAGATGACATGGGCACTCCTAGATCTTGGAGCTAGTATTAGTATCCTCCTGGGAAGTCTATACGATCATTGTGACTTTGGTCCTCTTCGGGCAGCCGCTAGGGCTGGCATATTGTGTATACTCGTACATGAACACGATAAGACACGAACATGAAATGTGTATACCTGTAGAAGGCACGAAAACTAATCGTGTACATGTATCCCAAACACGAACACGAACCTGTTACTACCTGGTATACACGATAAAACACGATAATACATGATAAACTATAAAGATCTAAAAACTAGATAAATAATAGGTAGGTAGTAAATTGAATTCCAAGTATAGAGATTAATAACTTACTAAGTAGGGTTAACGATAAGGAAGCAAGTTGTGACGACTGGAGGAAGCACCGGAGCAAGCACCGTTGACGGCGCTGATGGCTGGAGAGGGGCTGATGGCCGAACTGGGAATGTCGTAAGTTGTGACGGGTGAGAAACAGAGAGTGAGAATGTTTTAGGAATTTAGGGTTTAGGATAACTTATAATTATTTATATATATATACATATATATATAATTATAAAAATCTAAACAGATACTTAACATGTACTTTACAGGTAAACAGGTATTTTACCTGTTTAGACACGAAAATTAACAGGTAGATTCGTGTCTACTTGTTTAGTACACGAAACATATTAAGGCCTTACATGTTACCTGTTAAAGTCGTGTAGGCATGTGTCGTATATCGGTGTCTCGTGTTTAAATTGCCAGCCATAGCAGCCGCCACCACGGTGGTTCTAGCTGACTAGACACTAAACTTCTCTGAGGGATGCTACATAATGTGATTGTTGAGGTGAAAGATTTTTACTATCCAGTCGACCTTTTGGTTCTTGATTATGTTTCGGGTGAGAAAACCAAACGACCCACGATTATACTCAGTAAACCATTTTTGGCCATCGCAAATGCCAAAATTGATTGAAAATTGGTACTATTGACTTGGCATTTAGTAACCATAAGCTTACGTTGAATGTTTTCACACATGTAAATAATTCTCCGGTCGATGACGAGTGCTTTATGGCCGGAATTATTGGCGAGTGCATCCCGTTATGCGACTCTGTCGTGGACACGGATGGCACAACGGAGATGTGTTTTATGTTTGACAGGTTACAGGTGGAAACTGACAAGCAACTGGAGGAGGAAGAAAGCAAGCTGGAGGTTGCAGCTTTGTGAGGAGATCGATCCCCTTGGTTGGTTCAGGTGGAGCCACTACCCGAGAAAATCGATACTGGGTTAAAACCATCATTGCAGGAAGCACCGAAAGTCGAGCTGAATGAATGGCCAAAGCATTTAAAATATGCTTTTCTTGGTAAGAACGAGACTTTACCTATGATTATCGCTTCTAGCTTGTCTTTTGAACAGGAAAATGCTTTACTGGAGGTGTTGGTTGCAAATAAGGAGGCGATTGGGTGGACCATCGCGGATCCAAAAAGGATTAGTCCCTCCACTTTCACGCACAAAATTTTGACAGATCCGGATGTCAAACCCGCACATGATGCTCAAAGGAGGTTGAACCCGAACATGCGAGAGCTAGTGAAGAAAGAGGTGCCGAAGTGGCTCGATGCAGGTATTTTATTCGCCATTTCTGATAGCACATGGGTGGGCCTGACTCAGAGCGGGTATCCAAGTCGTCAAGGACAACTCAAGTAACGAGGTAGCCACCCGGCCGGTAACCGGGTGACGTATTTGTATTGATTATTGAAAACTGAATGCGGCTACATCGAAAGCTCATTTCTCGCTTCCGTTTATCGATCAGATTGTAGAGAAGCTATTAGGTCAGAAATTTTATTGTTTTTTAGACGATTATTCAAGTTAATTATAACCAGATAGCTAGTCATCCTGAAGATCAGGAAAAGACCACGTTTACTTGCCCATATGGCATATTCACATTTAGGGGAATGCCATTCGGGCTATGTAACGCCCCAGCCACCTTCCAAAGGTGCATGATGAGTATCTTTGGAAATCTTCATGGGTGATTTCTCTATTTTCGGCATATCTTTTGAGTCTTTTCTAAATCAGCTTGAAAACGTTTTGAAAAGATGTGTCGAGACAAACTTGGTACTTAGTTAGGGGAAAAGTCATTTCATGGTCCAAGAGGGCATTGTGTTGGGCCAATAAGCCAATAAGCATTTTTTTAAACTCAATCCAAAACATGCTCTTAATACCATGCGCCTGATTTTAATCTACATGCTCCCAGCGTTCCACCACCAACCGAGGAGTATGATACAGCCTAAGGGAGGCTCATGGGCCATACCCTCACTCAACCTTCAACTGGGCCACATGAAATTGGGTTAAAAAATATATAGCTCAAAAAATACAATTAAAAAACAACAGCCCAATGCTCCATCCAAATTCCCTGCTCAAATCAAAATCAAAATCCCTGGTGGTGCAGGTTCCCCAATTTCAAATACAAAATCGAGTTCCAATTGCAAGTTGCTAGAGTGCCGGGTAAGAACGATAGGTTTTTGGTTATTGGAGAAGTTTAAGGATTATCATGCCAAGTAAATTAATATGTGCTCGACTTTGTTGTTATCTACCGCTCGTTCTTTAGATATTGCTGTGAATAAGTGTTATTTTTGTGATGCTTAGTATCATATGAAATGACAATGCACCTTGTTATTTGTTCCTTGTATCTTTATGGTGATAGTTTATAGATGGAACATGTTTGATAGTTTTGTCATGGGTAAATATTAAAGGCAGCAGACAGTGATGTAAATGAACACACTAAAAGTCACAATATTTATGATTTTAGAAGCATAAAAGATAACAATACCAACAAAACATATGCAATGTCCAACCATTTTACAAAGCATAACTTTAAACAAACTTGTTACATTCAAAACATGACCATGTTTAGACCTTTGGGTTTTTATAATACAGAACATGTTTCTTAGGCTTGAAGTGGTATCTAGAGATATATGTTGAGCGAATTACATCGTAAAACAAGCCATATTGAAGCCATAAATATAACAAGACAGGGAACACCCCAAACACACTGAAAAGGACCGGCATCCATAACAAACCTTTATGGTAAAGTACAAAAAAGCTCACGCCAAAAGCAACCGTCATGGTTATGATAGATAGGAAAAGAGTCAATAGACCTGAAATCAACTTTTTGGGTAATGATTCCAAGAAATCAATTTCAGCATAACGAGATGTGAGAATGGATAAAATTATAAGTATTGAGGCAGAAGATGCAAATAGAGAAATGGCATCCGCCACAACAAATACCATAAATGTTGCTTTCTAATGGAATACAGGGATACCATTGTCTTTGTCATCGGTTTGAGCATATCCGCCAGGAACCGTAAACGCTGCAGCAAATACTATGGTAGCAATAAGGGCTGCAACAACCATGCATTGACTAGCAGTTTCTTTCATCCATTTCTCCCCTTGTGTAACCAACTCTTTGTGTTCCTTTGTAAACAACTCATGTGGTGTTAAGCCGTCTTTGTTAACTCGTTCTCTATATAAGGGATGAATCATTTTACTTACTTCCTACAACACATACAACTAGAGTAGTTATATACTACTTTATTCTCCAGTCTACACAAATTAATCATGATAGAAAAATAAAGCAATCTCAAAAGACTAGAGATGAGTATATGTACCTGGAACCATAATAACTCTCTTTGCATTTGTAAAGCAACTCCTGACACATCTTCAAGTTGTTTTTGCTTAGGAATTTGTCCAACTAGGTGCAACATATTGTTACCCCTAGTATCTTTGAGAGGAGTTATCAAATCCTTCATTGCACCTACCTCATGTAAAAGACTATAGATACCCTCGTGACGATATTTGATAGCAATGTGAAATATTGATAGCTTGTCGTCATTTACTTTCCATATCAGATCAGGGTATTTACGGATGAGCTCAACTAAGAAAATTGTATTGCCCATTTCTGCAGCAATAAAAAGTACCCGAAAAGAGTGTGTATCCCTTAAAGGTCGTGGTTCTGTAATTATCTTCTGGGTTTCTGCTTCCATTTTCTTAATTTGTTCTAAAATAACTTGCTTAAGTTTTAGAGCCTGATCTTCCATTTTATTGGTCTCGATAATATTTTGGGTTTTGTCATGCATGATTGCTACATGCTCAAAAATGAGGTTTTGTAGTTTCATAGCCAAACTTTCCTTACTAGAAGTTGGTATGTTGTCTTGCTTGATTGAATCAGGGGGTCCTTTGATTAACTTTTGGGTTTCATCATGCATGCTCGCAAGTTGTTCGGAGATAAGGTTTTGCAGTTGCACTTCTGAATCTGGAGATCTTGTCATTATGTTATTGGTTTCTTCTTTCATTTTTGCAGCATATTTGGAAATGAGTTTTCGAAGTTGCATAGCTTGAATGGACCATCCAGATGCTGTTTTATTGTCTCGTTGAATTGAATCTGGTGGCCCTCTGAGTATCCTATCGATTTCCTTCTTAGGCATTTTTGCAAGATCTTCCCAAATGACTCTTAGCAATGTCAATGCAATACTCTCCTTTTCATGAGCTGCCACCTTTAAACCAATGAAGCCAAAAGCTGAAAGCAACAAATACAAAAGAAGTCAGGGTGATGATACCCATTACCAAATATTAACAAGTTTAGCAACGATAGATACATGAAGTTAGACTATAGTAACTCGACTAATGAAATATTAAGTAATGTTGCATATACATTATTGGTTTAGAAATTTCTGACATTGAAATGAATCACGCCTGAATAAAGATAAAGTTTCAACTTGTTTTATTTTATAAAAGGTTTTAGGCAATAACATATTTTAGAGGTTATAATACGTAAGAAGTTAAAAACCTTGAACACAACCATTTATTATATTTATTATTTAATAATCTAGTGACTCCCGTCATGACAACTTGCCCTTTAATAATGCTACTCACTTTTAAAATATTTACAAAAACAGATTCCTTATCTAATTCTTTATAGTTATAAATCGAGAGAATATAAATTGAAGACCGAAACAGCCCCTATGATTTATGATGGTTCTCGTTTGAGTCGTTTCTAACACACATAAATCTATTTAAGTGTGTGTGTGCGCGCGTGTATGTATGTGTGTTAACTTTAGTTTAAATTTAAAGAGTGCTATGTTTGGATCTCAAATTAAAATGGGGTGCAAATTTTGAGACAGTTGATATATACGGTAAGTAGAGATGTCTACCCGAGTTGATGGCTGTTCGGATGAAGTTAGATCTTGTTTCACGAAATGCTTCAGGCTTTAGAGCCAATACCTTGAGTGCACTCCATTGTCTGCCAAGTTCTGGATACTTTTTTACAATCTTTAGTGCCACGTCTAAGAAAAAGAAATAACAATCCTTCTGTTAATCTTACAACAAAAATATTAAGGAAGATAGAGAACACCTAAAGGTAAATCTTATGACAGACAACAATGTGCAGGTGTTCAATAACTAATGCTAAAATGCTTACCAAACATTTCATTCTCGACAAATCTTTCAAGAAGCCAACCACGATTCTTATGATCCCAACCATCATCACTCAATTCCTTTGATATCTTGTAAAGATATTTAACAACATCATAATTTCCATACAAGGCAGCCGCATACAGTGGCATCATTGTTCGATTAGCACCAGGTATTGTTGGTAAAACCTTGTTCATTTCCACCGTAATCTTAATTGTTTCAACGTTTCCAGCTACAGCTGCTAAATAGAGGGCAGTGTTGAAATTTTCATTTTCTAGTGCCAAGTCTTCTTCTGTCATCAACCCGACCAGATTTTTCACAAACTCTACCACATCTTTAGGATCGGCTTTTGCAGATGCTGCTATGTGAAGCGCTGTTTCTCCATTTTCGGTGATACTATACCTTACCAAGTCTGGTTTCTTATCAAGAATGGCTTTTGCAGCTACCCAATCGCATCTTATTGATGCTTCATACAGAGGAACACCGGTTTCGAGATACCTTTCTCTAGATCCTTCGAAGTAGTTCCAATCTTGTAGTTAGTATCTCATTTTTCACTAAGATAAGGCACAATTTTACTACATAGTTCCGGTTTGGATCCGTCAATTTGGACCAACAAGTTAACTTCAAACATACTATAAATATGGTTTTAGAGAGATCAAAACTAAAAGCAAAGAATGAGAAAGTTCAATAGTTGGCTAATTTAGGACTGAAAACTCACTTATTGACTTATTTCTTTTTGAATGGCCAACAATAAAACCCCGGCTACCTGGGGTAACTCAATGGCAAAAGGCGACCTCATACGCTCGCGATTGCAGACAGTGCTGGGTAGCCCAAGCCCACCATCTCGAGTTTTGGGGAAGCCGCCGCCCGAAGGCCCAGTATGATAAAACCCGGCTGGGAACAAATTCGAGATTTAGACCTTGAGGCCTTGAGTTTGAATCTTCACTTCCCCTTTAATTTTCAACTTATACATTTTGGCTACTTTATTGGCAATTCACTACAAAATTTATTAAAAATAGAACTGTTCGAGAGAAATTATTTTGTTTACTTTTTTGACAATTTTTCCTTAAATTATTACATATGAGAACTAAAAACAATTACACCTCATACGCTATGTATTGTGTATTGTGGGAGGCGCCCCATGTTCACCCAAAATCTTAGTTAAACATCACACCGGGCTAATTAGGGGTGGGGGACCTTTCCCTAGTCACATGTACACACAATCCGTTTTTTTATTCGGTAGTATAAATTTATCAATTCCAGTCAAAAATTTTTGTACATAGTGTAAATTTACCCGTTTTCGACCGAAATTGTGAGCCTGGCCCCATCTGGTTTATGAAAACCTTTATACATATTACGTCCGGCCCCCTCGATCGGTGCACAAATCGAGTTTTTCTAATACCCGATTCCATGAAACCAAGTTCGGGTATGACCTGGTATTGACTATACTCGAGTCGGGTTCGGGTATTGTCACTAAAAGCCATACCTATACACCAGGTTCAGATCGGGTATTCAAATACCATATTTCGGGTATTGAATAAACCTTATTCTCTGATTTTTTTTTCCAGGTTTTTTCATAGTATTCATCGGGTATAGATTGCTCTTTTTAAGGGCTGCACTTTTTTTTGGATATTTTTCAAGTATTTTTTGGTATAGATCGAGTATTTGAAAAACCCAGTTTCGGGTATTGAAAAAACCCGATTCTCGGGTATAGAACCGATTCCGGTTTTCGGGTGACTTCCGGGTACGTGCTTTGGTACTAAATTGCATACCCTATCCGTACCCTACGGGTAGGGTCGGTACGGGTTCGGGTAGTATAAACCTGGTTCTAGGTTTTTTTTACATCTCTACCCCTTGACGTATGTTCCAAGCTTTTAATGAAACCAAAAGGAATTGCCTTGGTAGGCTTTCAAGGATACTATAGGGGACCTAATTTTCTTAAAAGTAAAGTGTCATTTTCGTCCTTGTGGTTTGACAAATAATGTGAATTTAGTCTAAAAAGTTTATTTTTTTGCATATGGATCATCCGCGTTTTTCAATTCTTGCCAACTACATCCAAATCACCTAACCCCGTTAAATTGAATCATTAAGTCAAGGGTAGACATGTCTTTTCACTCTTTCTTTATTATATAAGTAAAGTGTCAAAATCGTCCCTGAGGTTTAGTCACATTTGCGAATTTCGTCTAAAAATATTTTTTTTTTCGCAATTAGACCCTCAATGTTTCCCAACCGTTGCCAATTTCATCCAAATTGTTAACTCGGTCTAAATTCAACGTTAACTCAGGGGTGCTACGGTTCTTTTACATTATTATTATTATTATTATTATTATTATTATTATTATTATTATTATTATTATTATTCTCAGGGGTGCTATGGTTCTTTTACATTATTATTATTATTATTATTATTATTATTATTATTATTATTATGTGTTTGTTTAATGAAATATATAACATCTCACGATTCCTTTGTTTGAATTCAATATAGTATTTGTTTGTTTATTCTTCTTTATTTTTAGTCATATAAAGGGTTTAGCTAAGTGTAATAATAGTAATAATGAAAACAAACACGTCAAAGTACAATAACACCCCTGAGTTAACGTTGAATTTAGGCCGAGTTAACAATTTAGATGAAATTGGAAACGGTTGGGAAAAATCAAAAGTCTAATTACGAAAAAAATATTTTTGGACGAAATTCGCAAATGTAACCAAACTTCAGGGACGATTTTGACACTTTACTCATATAACAAAGAAAGAGTGAAAAAATATGTTACTCCTGACATAACAATTCAATTTAACGGGGTTAGTGATTTGGATGTAATTGGCAAGATTTAAGAAACGTGAATGATTTATATGCAAAATATAAACTTTTTTGACTAAATTCGCATTATTTGTCAAACCAGAATAAATGACGAAGATGATACTTTACTCTTTTCTTAATTATAGAAGTTAGACTATTTAAAAGGTTCTCTTAATTAACAAGTGAAAAACATGTAGCGCTAGTCCATAGTATCTTCTTCTTTTCGATGTTAATATGAAGCGGAAAAAAGCAGTGAAGAGGTAGGTCTCCGCAAAGCCCAGTTGGACCCGCAAGACACACCTTGATGGGGTACGTCTGCGCAAAGACCAACTGGTTCCGCAAAACCCACCATGCTCAGAGAGATGAAGACCTTACACGCAGTAAGCCAGCTGTTCCGGCAGGAAAGCCTCCCTTGGTACAGTACCCTGCCTGTTCCCGCAGCTATGGGTACAAGCTGAGAAGGAAGGCTACCCGCACTAACAGTAAAGCTACACGCATAAGGCACTAACTCTTAATACTTCAGCAATGTCACCTGAAGAAGGAATGAGCAAGGCGGGAATATTCCCGCCCAAAAGAGCCAGTCCGTATACTTCTGGAAGATCTTTTGTACTATACCTGCCAAGGTATGGACAAAATAGACAAGATCTGACCAAAGCAGCCCATGAACCAATCACAGGGTGACAGCTCACCGACAATAGTACGAGGAGGAGCATGCTCCAGTACAAAATGTCACTATCAGCCGCTGCCTACCCACCAACCCTCATCGTGGCACGTACATAGCCTGTAGTTGGTGGAAAAGGAATAGTACACAGCCGGCCATGTCACTATCAGCCGCTGCCTACCCACCAACCACCAGCATGGCACGTACGTAGCCCACAGTTGGTGGAAAAGGAATATTATACAGCTGGCTGTACCTGCTTGGAAACCTACCTTCGGCTATAAATACTCCAACACCTTGGAACGGTATCAGGACAGATCATCTGATATTATCTTATCGTCTCTAGCTATTTCTCTTAATATACACTTATATTCAGAGTAATCTAGTCTGATTCTCACGCCGGAGGGTGGTCACAAGGAGGAACCCCCCATTCTCAGTGACGAGCTCACGGTGTCTGTTTTGCAGGTTGAGAAGAATAACCATCTTTGCCGGACCTAACCCTCGTGGGAAACATCTACTTAACCCTAAGATTATCCTTAATCTGCCGGGGTCACTTAGTGTTTCTTCATTGGCGCCATCCGTGCATAAAAGCTAGAACTAATTCTTTTTCAGTTTTTTCAAAACCTCTGGAAAGATGGTTAAGGTTACTCCGATGCCAAGGCCAACGAGTGACCAAGAAACTCCGGTAACCATAACCCCAGCTACTGGGGGGAACACCGGCGAGCACAATTTTTACGAACACTACCCCGGTTACCCAAGCCGGGGCAAGTGCAGTAAACAATCCTTCACTGGGATTCACCGATACCCAGTTGGAGAGACAACAGACGAGGCTCCCCCGCCAAACACTTGATCAAGTTAAAGCGTGGGCGGAAGCACGTCAGAAGGAATTCCAAGCTGAGTTGGATGAACGCTTACGTTCACTCCAACAGGCTGACGAATTCGGAAGCACTCGAAAACAGCTCAACATGAGCAATGAGTGCGAGTACTTGGACGATGATTGGGAGGAGTCCGACAGTGACGCAAACCCTCGTCATAGGGCGAAAGGGAAGCGCAAGGAAACGGACTTCCAACCGAGAAGGAATTTTGGAGGAACCTTCAAACCAAGGAACGCGGGGGGAAACCCATGTGACTTTTCCAAACCCTTTAGACCAACTGTTGCAAATGCGGGAACGTCCAAGTTTGCAAGGGACATTGCGGAAGCAATCGCCCCAAAGAGTGCCAAACAGATGTCCAACATCGGCACTTATGATGGTATATCCGACCCAGACGATCACTTGAACAGATTCATAGCGGGGGCAACCGTCAGCAACTGAACGGAACCCACGTGGTGTTATATGTTCCAGATGACGCTGGTTGGAGCGGCCAGGGCGTGGTTTGATCGTTTACCGGTCCACCACATCTATGATTGGGCGGACTTCCAACACAAGTTCAGCCAGCACTTCAGTCAACAGAGGAAATATACTGAAGAGCAGTGGACGATCCTCAACTGCGTTAGAGAGGAGGATGAATCTTTACTAGACTTCATCACTCGCTTCAACTCGAAGAAGCTGAGTCTGGGCACCATAAGCGAAGATCTTGTTCGCGTCGCTTTCATCCAGGGCGCCGAATACCCAGAGCTTATCCGCACGTTGACGGGTAAAGACGGCATGCCATCCACATGGGATGCCATCATGACGGCGGCCAAGCGCTTTGCCGAAACGGAGAAGCAACTGGGTAGGAATCTTCCTCAGAGTACAAACCTCTACACGCAGAGGACTAGAGAAAACAACGTCCGGACCGCCCGGCAAAACAAAAAGAGGAAGCTAGGTATTTGGCAGTCAAGGGTAAACTTTGACACCTCATCCAGCTCTCGCCCTCTAGTAGGCAGAAGGGATAAGACGCACCCATCAAGCCGAAACCCCCGGTGGACGCCACTCACCAAAAGCGTCACAGAGATATTTGCCACCAAAAAACTCCCATGGCCAAAAGCTCCAATGATCCGGCAGCGACATAACGCGGATCAGAGCAAATCCTGTGACTTCCACAGGACAAAGGGTCACACCACTGAGGAGTGTACATCCTTGAAGGATATTGTTGAAACATTCGTCAAGGATGGAAAACTTACACACCTTGTGGCATCAATCAAGAATGGAGGGAGGAATGATAACCGATACAAAGGCAACGGACGAAAGCCCGTTAACATCAGCATCCACATGGTTCATAGTAACGTCAGATGAAGAAAAAGACGAACAACAGAACCATGCGCGTGGAAGGAAGCTGAGGTGCGCTTTCCGCGAGTGCCAGGAGGACCCAGCAAAGAAGGCCCTATTGTCATCAAAAGCCAGCTGGGGCACTACATCACTTCCCGCACTCTTGCTGACAACAGCGCCTCGTCAACGGCTATGTACAGGCAGTTCTTCGACAAGCTAGACGACGAAGACAAGGAACGCCTGGAAACGGTCTACGCCTCGATGGAAGGGTTCGACGGCAGCACAAACACCCCCTGGGTATCCTATCTTTCCCCGTCATTCTCACGGACGGGAAACACTCCCGCACAGAAGACGTGGACATTGTCGTAATGAGGAAGCCACACCACACATACGACATTCTCTTCGGGAGAGACGGGATGGCAAGATTCAATGCCGTGGAATCTTCAGTCCACGGCATGATGGGATGGCCAACAGCTGAGGGTGTAGCAATGATCACCGGTATTCCCCAGGTATGCATCGCATCTGTCTCATCTAAACCCAAACCAAAGATGGCTAAACCAACCATCACCGAACCAGAAGAATGGGCCTTCAATGGCAAATACCCTGACCAGGCTGTTACCATTGGCCCAACAGTCACTGATCCTACGCGCACCTTACTCAAACGCTTACTACAGAAAAACGCTGACATCTTCGCGTGGACACCAACTGACATGACTGGTGTACCTCGAAGTAAGGCAGAGCATAAGCTCAAGTGTGACCCGGCTTTTACGCCAGTCATACAAAAGCGCAGAGTAATGGGGGCGGAACAAGCTAACGCGTGTAGAACCCAAGTCAAGGAACTCCTTGACGCGGGCATCGTACGCGTTAGCAGATATCAAACATGGGTTGCAAATCCCGTCATGGTACCGAAATCTAACAAACAATGGCGCATGTGCATAGATTTCAAAGACTTAAACAAAGCATGCCCCAAAGATTGTTACCCGTTACCCGAAATTGACCTTAAGGTAGATTCGTTAGCACCGTTTCGCCTTAAATGATTCCTTGATGCGTATAAGGGGTACCATCAAATCCACATGGCCGTTGACGATTAGGACAAAACCGTATTTCGGACGCCCGATGGCACATTTTGTTATCAAATGATGCCATTCGGACTTAAGAATGCCGGGTCCACATACCAACGCCTGATGGACAAAGAGTTTCATGCCCAAATTGGGAGGAACTTGGAAGTCTACATGGATGACTTGGTCATCAAAAGCCCTGAGCCAGAAGCGATGTTGAAAGACATCGAAGAAACTTTCAACACGCTCAGAAAGATAAACATGAAGCTCAATCCGAGCAAGTGTTCCTTTGGGATGGAAGAAGGGAAGTTCTTAGGAGTCATTGTTACTAAAGATGGCTTCAGAGCGAACCCTGAAAAGGTCGAAGCCATTATCAAAATGGAATCACCTACTACCATCAAGCAAGCTCAGACACTGAATGGACAACTAGTCGCACTTAACCGCTTTTTGGCAAACCATGCGGATAGGTCGTTCCCATTCGTGTCAACATTGAGAAACTGTTTAAAGAAAACGCACTTCCGCTGGACACCAGAAGCGGAAGCAGCTTTTCAGGAAATTCGGTCACGCTTGATCGAACTCCCAACGCTCACAGCACTAGAAGCGGGGGAGGAATTAATCCTATACCTTTCCGCCACAGATAGAGCAACCGGGGCAGTGCTGCTAGTAGAGCGAAAAGGCATCCAGATGCCAATCTACTATGTTAGCCGTGTCCTAACAGACGTAGAAACCCGGTACTCTACCCTGGAAAAATTAGTCTTAGCACTTGTACAGGCTTCACGCAGGCTAAGATGATATTTCCAAGGTCACCCAATCACCATTCTCACCAACTTCAAACTTGCAAACGTTCTAGGCAAACCCGAATTGTCAGGACGCCTAGCCAAATGGGCAATAGAATTGGGAGAATACGCGATAAAGTACAAGCCAAGACCAGCCATAAAAGGCCAGGTCTTGGCCGACTTTATTGCAGAAGTCCCCGCTTCGCGGGAGAAAGAGTGCCAGGAGGCGGCTCAACCCTCTCCAGCACAGGACATCGATGTCTGGCGACTCTACACTGATGGAGCAGCCAACAACGAGGGTTCAGGCGCAGGGTTGAAACTAACCAACCCAGCAGGCCAAGAATACACTTACGCTATTCGAATGGATTTTCCAAGTACGAATAACGAAGCGAAGTATGAAGCATTCTTGGCCGGGCTGAGAATTGCGCGTAAGATGGGAGTGAAAAACTTGGAAGCCCACGTGGATTCCATGTTAGTAGCCAACCAAATAAACGGGACGTACACGGCCGTGAACGACACAATGGCCCTGTACCTCGCACAAGCAAAAACCCTTATGCGAATTTTAACGATTGTAAAGTCATACACGTCAAGCGTAGCGAAAACAAATCTGCGGATGCGTTAAGCAAGCTTGCATCATTAGCCTTCACCCACTTGGGAAAGGACATCTGTATTGAACTCCTTGGAGCACCATCAGTCCCGCACAAGGAAATCTGTGTCATCCAAACCGGCACAGAAACGTGGATGACACCAATAATAAATTACCTTGCGGCGGGTATACTACCAGAGTCAAAAACACAGGCAAGAAAAATACGCTGTAAAGCACTGAACTATCAACTCATCGATGACATCCTTTACAGACGTAATTTTCTTGGCCCACTCCTAAGATGCGTGGACAACCAAGATGCTGGCTACCTCCTAAGGGAAGTGCACGAGGGCATCTGTGGAGTACACGCAGGTCCACGCGCTGTTGTAGCTAAGCTAAACAACGCGGGATACTTTTGGCCGGGGATGCATACGGATGCGCTGGCATACATTAGAAAGTGTAGGTCTTGCCAACTCTACGCACCCAACACGCATCGCCCGAAGAATGAACTTGTTCCAGTCACCTCTTAATGGCTATTTCAGAAGTGGGCCATCGATGTGACAGGCCCATTTCCCATAGCAGCAGGGAACGTTCAGTTTCTAGTGGTAGCCATCGACTACTTCACCAAGTGGATAGAAGCAAAACCCTTAGCCCAAACAACCGCAAAACATATCAAAAAATTTATTTGGGAATTTATTATTTGTCGTTTTGGACTTCCATAGAATTTGGTGAGCGATAACGGCACCAACTTTGCTGACAAGAAGCTACAAAAGTGGCTGGAAGAACTTCAAATCACCCACACCTTTACCTCAGTGGCGCACCCGCAGGGTAATGGTGAGGTGGAAAGAGCAAATAAGAGCATCGTCGACGGCATAAAGAAAAGACTCTTGGAACACAGATCCGGCTGGGTGGACGAAGTTCCACACGTCCTTTGGGCAAACAGAACGCTGAAAAAGGCAAGTACGGGAGAAACCCCGTTCAGCCTCACTTATGGCACTGAAGCCATGGTCCCGGTCGAAATTGGTCTACCCTCACCAAGGGTCTTGACTCAGCCAGAAGACAATGATGTAGAAAGACGGTTAGACCTTATGCTAACCGAAGAACGCAGAGACTTAGCCGCAGCGCGTGAAGAGAATTACAAGCGACAAATGCAAAAATACTACAACACGCGGGTAAAACTCTGCAACTTCAATGTAGGAGACTACATATTGCGTAACAACGAGGCTTCGAACCAAGAGCGCCCAGGAAAGCTGGCCCCGGTCTGGGAAGGACCATACATTATCAAAGAAGTTTTGGGAAATGACGCATACCGGCTCGAAAGGCTCGATGGCACCCCCATCCCAAGAACATGGAATGGAGCTCAATTACGCAAATGTTACATGTAGATCAATTCCAAACTAGTAAAGAAAAGGCCTAGAGCCACTTCTAATGGAAATGATTCTCCTTTATCACATTGTGTTGATAGCCTTACCTTTATACTTATGAACTTTCCACACTGATATGCCGGTATTCACCGCATAAATAAGTGTGAAAAGAAGTAAGTCGTTGCGTGTGAAAGACGACAAAACCCGCATAAGCATAAAAACGGTAAAAATTTCTAAGGAAAAGATGAGGAAAACCTTCACGCAGGTCAGATATAGGTAAAGTTTAGCCATCCTACTAAGTGAAAGTGACGGTCTTACCCGCACAATCACGAAAGAGGAAGCAAAACTTTAACCTATTATCTGCCACGTTGAAAGGTTAACTTATCCAAAGTACTCAAGAAATTGCTAAGTTAAACTAAAATATGCGTGAAACAAAACATATAAGGTTTACAAGGCAAGGCATTAACAAATAATTTATATTCCATCAAAATTCAAATATTACAAGAATTGCTGGGCATATACCCGCATACAAAAATATAAATCTATTCTAACAGTGGGAAGGGATCTAAAGGATCAAGCTTCAGGACCACTCCCGCTTGAACCCGCACCATCAGTTGAGTATGGCGGTTCAAGGAAAGCCTTGAGAATAGCTAGCCCATCATCAGCAGCAGCAATCTCGTTCACCTTCCCCACCACCGGATGCGGGAATGCAGCATACTGATTCACTGCTTGGTCATAAGCAGCTTCAGTATCCACGTCATAAAGAGGGAAGTTGGAAGGCGGGATGCCTTGTTCAACAAACCCTAGACCAAGCAGGAACCCAGCCTTTTCCCCATCCTCATGAGAAACGTTGAGGGATGCGCTCATAGCATTGTCATAGGATGTGTTCGTGAGAACCCGATGCACAACCTACAAAATAAAAATATATATTAAAAACTTTTCTAAGTATAAAGAAAAGCGTGAAGAAACTACGGAACTACGCATACCTGCGACAACGCTTCTCGTAGAAGCCACTCCTTGGTGACCAGAGCCTCCTGGAGGGCAGCTTGAGCTTCATCACGGGCGCGTTCGGCTTCGTTTTTAGTAAGGTTGGCAAGCAACACATCTTTAGCTGCAGCCTCTTCAACACCCTTCAGCTTACGCTCAGTGTGGTCAAGCATGCCCCTTTGGTCCAAGATCTCTTGGAGCTTCTTGGCGTCTTCCATGGCCAAGGCATCATGAGCCTGCTGGAGCTTCTCTAATCTGGCCTTAAGTTCTTCAACTTCAGTGCGTAGAGGCTCAGCAACAGCTTCAGCCTTGGTGGCCCTTTCGGTTGCGTTCCGTGCAGTCTCCTTAGCCAACCTAAGCTGTTCGAGGGCCTTGAAGGCTTTTTCCTTCTCCGCAGCAATGGCGGCAAGTCTCCTGTTCTCCTCCCGGATAGCCCGCGCCTGAGCCACTTCCTGGCTACGCGCCGTCTTTAACTTGTCGTTTTCACGACAAAGCAACTCGACGCGCGGCTGCATCCGGGCAAGGAGAATCTGAAGCTCATTCGTCAGCCTACCCTCCTGGTAGCTAGACATGGCTTCCCCCAACGCACCACTTGGGTCGGCGTGGCGTGCCCATTCGACACAATCCGCAGCAGTCCAGAGGGTCGTTCCCCGGCGGATACTCCACCGAGGAGCGTACACCTCGTTAGCCTACCCTCCTTGTAGCTAGACATGGCTTCCCCCAACGCACCACTTGGGTCGGCGTGGCGTGCCCATTCGACACAATCCGCAGCAGTCCAGAG
This sequence comes from Bidens hawaiensis, assembly GCF_021521415.1. Taxonomy (NCBI): domain Eukaryota; kingdom Viridiplantae; phylum Streptophyta; class Magnoliopsida; order Asterales; family Asteraceae; genus Bidens; species Bidens hawaiensis. Next base: position 402,797 of record NW_027491983.1, on the reverse strand, counting down.
GGTCGTTCCCCGGCGGATACTCCACCGAGGAGCGTACACCTCGTTGGAATCACGAACTGCAATAAAAAAAACAGTTAAAAAAAAAAGATGATAAAAGGGATAAGGCCAAAATATCCCCACGCACCTGTAGGGTCGACAACAGGTCGATAGGCACCAAACCCATCACCTGAACCCAAAGGATATCCATCCAAAAAAGGTCAAGAAGATGGGAAGGAGGCAAAGATGGGCTAGAAGCCCCAACCCTGAACGTACCTGAGGGACCGGCCGTAGTCGCCGGCGCCGGAGGAGGCATTGTAGAGGCCCCAGCGGTAGAAACCAACGGAGGTGAACTCACTGGAGGTGAACTCACAACCGTGGCCGTCGCTGCGGAAGAACCCGCAAGAAAAACCACCGCCGGCTCAGTGAAGGATTCCGTGAAGATGGCACTGACAGCCGGCGGAGATGATGTTACAGTTGGAACAGTTGCCTCAACGGGATGAGCAACTGAACCAATGCTGCAAACAGGCGCAGCCGCCTGGGTCATCGCCTCGGGTAGGTTGACCAAACCTACCGTCATGGGTCCAGAGATGCTCCTTCCCGCTCCACTCTGGAATGCGGTTGCATCCACGCCTGCACGAAGACAAGATATATAAGTATGATGGCGGAAAGATATGCAGTTAAGCTGAATATAATTTATACTTACGAGTTTTCTTGAGCTTAAAGGTTCTGACAGGCGGGGACGAACCCGATGGAGCCGGCCTCTTCATGCCGGTCACCGTCGTCGTACTGGGCTGCCCGGAGGTGACAGCTGTCTCAACCTCCGGAACAGTGGTCTCACCATCACCCGGGTTCCCCACTGCCTCCTCGCTCTCGGTCTCCGAGTCAGACCGGTTCCCCTGATCGGCAGTGGAGGCAAACTTCGACTTGCCCTTCGCGCCAGCAGCCTTCTTCTTCCTCACGAAGAAAGGACCATCTGCGGATTCCTCATCAGAAGATGACAAAATTAGAGGAATTCCAGCAGAAGTTTGAGCATGGAGAGGGCGAGGGTTAAAGAAACCCTTACCTGGCCGCGTGGCGCTCAGAATCTCGTGGCCTGGCGGGTAGACCTCCACAAACCGATCCGCCGTTTGCTCCAGGATGGGCAACTCGTTCTCATCAAGAGCACGAGTACCCAGCCGAGCGGGACCACCGCTCTCACGCGGTCGCAGAAGCGACTGCAAGTTGTTTCCCTCTGAAAATAAAAAGAAAGAAATGGTTAGAACAAAAACCCTAAATTAGCAAATAATAAGAAGCATACCGTAAGGGATAGAGTTCAAACCGTATTCGAGGACGATGGGAATCTGTGGCGCCTCTGCCCCAGCACCTTTCCACACCCGGCTCATACCGAGCATCACCATCCCAGACTCCGCAAATCGGTAAACCGGAGTCTGGATCCGGGAGATCTTGGTAAACCATTCCGCCTCCTGGTAGTTGGAGGCGTGAAGGTTGGGGAGTGCTCTCCCGTTCTTGAATGTCATCGCAATAGGGACAACACGGGCAGAGATATAGAAGAACTCCCGCTTCTAAGACCGAAGACTGCGCTCGGTAGCACAGATCTTCAAACCCTTGATCCGAGTGACCAAGGTGTACCAGCCTTGGATGCACCTCCAAGAGTAGAAGGTCATCAGGCGGTCGACGCGAGGCTCCACACCTAGAATGAGGCACACCCATTCAAAATGGCGGATCTTGGCGATCGCCATTGGGTGTACCTCCTTCAAGTGTACACCGTGTTTCTCCAAAACACGGTACACAAACTTCGTCAATGGGAACATGAGATTCCCATAGATGAAGAATGCAGCATACACCCCTATCTTGCCCTTGGGGGCATCGTACACCGTCTGGTGAGGCTCAGGAAACTCAGGCTCGAAAGGCTCGAGCATGAACTTCTTGACGATGTACTGATAAAGGTCGACGGAAAGAGCACACTGGCACTCGCCAGCAGTACTCTTATCGTCCTTGTCAGAAGTGGACGTTGGGTTCTCGATATACACGTCGGACTCTTCGGCGGTGACTTCTGGATCGTGAAGGGAAGACATGTTGGGGATGGAAAGAAGAACGATTTCAGGAGAATGCTCGACAAAAGTTAGAGTATTCGCCGGAAATCGCTTAGAAGAAGAAGGAAGTGAAAGTGTGAGTTGAGATGCATCATCTCCTCCCTTTATATACTCATCGCAATGAATGCGATGAATTTAATGCGGAGGAGAGAGGAAAGCGCAGGAGCAATGAGAAGATGACACGTGAAAAGCAAGCTGGCAACAGCTGTCGACAGGACGCGTGCCGTAAGGACGCGCGCCGTAAAATTCGCGCCCACGCGCCCGAAAACTCGCGCCCACGCGCCTGAAAAAGCGTCTGGAATGACCATATAATGTCACGTCGCCATAACTTCCTGCATGTCCTGAAACTGTCAGAAGAAACCGTCGGAAGACGCTAACGTCCCTTCAACAGTTTGGACTGTTCTTATCCTTTCACCACTTCTTCGAATTTCAAAAAGATTCAAAAAGACTCAAAAATAAGAGGGAATATACCCCCTTACCTTGGGAAGTAAAAAACCATAAGACAAGTGCGGGTACAGTGTCAAGGCGAAACCATTCACATACTTAGCACTTGCAGGGAATTGAAGCCAAGAAGGATCTTATGGGCCGTGCTTGCGGAAAGGGAAATAACACCTCCGCATAGCGGGAACGTTGAGAACTAGTATCTTCTTCTTTTCGATGTTAATATGAAGCGGAAAAAAGCAGTGAAGAGGTAGGTCTCCGCAAAGCCCAGTTGGACCCGCAAGACACACCTTGATGGGGTACGTCTGCGCAAAGACCAACTGGTTCCGCAAGACCCACCATGCTCAGAGAGATGAAGACCTTACACGCAGTAAGCCAGCTGTTCCCTCAGGAAAGCCTCCCTTGGTACAGTACCCTGCCTGTTCCCGCAGCTATGGGTACAAGCTGAGAAGGAAGGCTACCCGCACTAACAGTAAAGCTACACACATAAGGCACTAACTCTTAATATTTCAGCAATGTCACCTGAAGAAGGAATGAGCAAGGCGGGAATATTCCCGCCCAAAAGAGCCAGTCCGTATACTTCTGGAAGATCTTTTGTACTATACCTGCCAAGGTATGGACAAAATAGACAAGATCTGACCAAAGCAGCCCATGAACCAATCACAGGGTGACAGCTCACCGACAATAGTACGAGGAGGAGCATGCTCCAGTACAAAATGTCACTATCAGCCGCTGCCTACCCACCAACCCTCATCGTGGCACGTACATAGCCTGTAGTTGGTGGAAAAGGAATAGTACACAGCCGGCCATGTCACTATCAGCCGCTGCCTACCCACCAACCACCAGCATGGCACGTACGTAGCCCACAGTTGGTGGAAAAGGAATATTATACAGCTGGCTGTACCTGCTTGGAAACCTACCTTCGGCTATAAATACTCCAACACCTTGGAACGGTATCAGGACAGATCATCTGATATTATCTTATCGTCTCTAGCTATTTCTCTTAATATACACTTATATTCAGAGTAATCTAGTCTGATTCTCACGCCGGAGGGTGGTCACAAGGAGGAACCCCCCCCCCCCTTCTCAGTGATGAGCTCACGGTGTCTGTTTTGCAGGTTGAGAAGAATAACCATCTTTGCCGGACCTAACCCTAGTGGGAAACATCTACTTAACCCTAAGATTATCCTTAATCTGTCGGGATCACTTAGTGTTTCTTCAAGCAGTAAAGGAGTTAAAAATGGATAGTGATACCTCCAAATAGATACCGGCGAGGTAGATTCGGTATTGATCTCTCTTTTTCAGCTTGTGACGCAACTGGATTAGCTTCCTGCTGCCGTGGTTGTGGCTGGTTATCCTCAACAACTGAGGCTAATTGCACACCTGTTTGGACCATCTGCACAGTCACACAAATCAGTAACAATGATTAAACAAACTGACTGTAACTCCATGATACATTACGACGACTAGAGGATTTGAGAGGGGGCAAATGCAAATGATGATTGATACCTATGCGTCAGATCTAAGACGATCTTGAAATATTTATTATTGAATGGATGAATGAAAACTGAAAGTTGTGTGTTCATTTGAACACCCATTCCATGATTCAAATAACATAAAACTTTTTAAGTCAACGTTAACGTAGATCTTTGAATTATTAGACACTAGGATGGTCACTTGTGAATATGTGATTATAAAAAACGTTAATTATAAAAAAAATTGTAAACTATAATTATACATATGTATAATCCACCAATTGTGGCTACTATAGAAGGCTTGGGTTATCCCGTGGAGACCCAAGTTTGATCCTTACTTATGTCACTTTTGGTGGATTAAGACAATAAATGATTTGAGCTAGGTCATGTGCAAGGTTGTTACTTCGAATCCCAAGCCTACTTGGGTTCTCGTCTCATCGTGTGTTACACCAAAGTTATACCTGAGAGAACATACGTCCAAGCCAAACTCTAAAGCTAGTATAGGCCCGGTTAAAATAACATAGTCTAGCCATACTGGGGCAACGGGCTCTCCAATTTGAGGAGTGCGGTGGATAGGGCTGTTCATGAGCTAAGCCGAACCTAGCAAAGACTTACTCGTTGCTTAGCTCCTTTGCAACCGAACCGAACCGAACGGTTGAAATTTGAACTGAGCAAAAAATTAAAACGAGCCAAAATCAAATCGAACATCAAGCGATTTTCGAGTATTATTTATTTCTTTTTCACTTCACATAGTTCAATAAAAAACAAGTTTGAAGGTTGTAAATAATATATTTTGTAAACAAATTAGTAGTTTATAGACACACGTGCAATAGGTTGTAAATTTTTATGAGAAAAAAGTTTGATATGAAATATAATAAACATATAAATAAACTTTTAGCATTCTGAAAACTTGAAGCGAATAAATGAAACTATAAAATTGACGGAATAGGAAAATCTTTAAGGGTTAAATTAGAATTGTATACTTATATTTATGTGTGTTGTCTATGTATTTATATATTTGTTCATATATAATTGTATATAAAATAAATTAAAAGTATTTGAGCCGAACCAAACCGAACTGAGTACTCGTTGCTTGGCTCGTTTACAAACCGAACCGAGCAGAATGACTCGTTTACAATCGAACGAAAAAACGAGCTAGCATTTTCCGAGCGAGTTCGAGCAGCGGGCAATTTGGACGTCCCAGTGGTGGCCTAAATACAAGAAAGCCGCCATTCAAAATAAATATATTATAAATTATGCCTCATAAACACCATTATGGTCGTCATAAACGTAAGAAGAGAAAAATAATGGTTGAGTTAAGGAAGTCTCAAGTTAGGGATACATAAAAGGATTTAAATTATATCATTTTACTATAATATATTTGTTTTGTTTATAATTACACAATTATTCTCGTATTATTGACCTGTTTACATACGAGCTATTGACTTATATTAATTTTAGGAGCCTAATTTATTTTACTCGTCTAGGGCTTTGAGTTCTTAGGCGGGGGCCATATGGAGGGGTAGTATCCGCTATCCCTCAACTTTTCGTTAGCGGTGTAAATTTTTTTTTTTGGGTTGGTTTTTGTATTTTGCTATCCCTGAAAAAAATATTGTGTTACCCCTATTTGTTTAAATACCAACCAATTTCAAAGTTCAAATTAAATAAAGCCCAAACAAATTTATAGCCCAAAGCAAATAATAACAACAAATCATTTTTTCTTTTGTTTAAACGAGAAAAATTAAACTGAAACATACTCAAACGAAAATAGGCTCAACGAAATCTTCATTGTTTTAAAAATTCAAATCAAATAAAGCTCAAACAATGTTTATAGCCCAAAGCAAATAGAAACTATTAACCTTTCTTTCTTTTGTTCGAACGAGAAACATCAAACAAAAACATGCTCAACATAATTACCATTTTGAGGTTGAAATTTTTAATACGGTTTTGAATATGCAAATTAGATTTAGTGAGGTCTTAACTGGTTTGTTAGAAAATATGTCTGGTTTAAATCTTGAGATTCGTTTTCCAAGTTTAACATATCTAAGATAGTGGCATTTTCAGAAATATATCCGAATGGTTTTAGTAATGAAGAAAGATTGTGCATTTTGGGTGATCGTATGGTCTTTTATCACACTTTAAAGGAAGATGATAAATTTTTAAAATAGGATGAATGTGTGATCTTGCTCGTGTAATGGTGGAAACCGGAAAGCACACCACCTTTTATTTTGTTTATCAAATATTGAAGGTAGCGTTGGTTTTACCGATTGCAATCGCAACCATTGAAATATGTTCTCTAAAATGAAACATATCAATACGGGTTTGCGTAAGCGAATGAGTGACGAGTATTTGAACAATGCTTTAATTTATGCAGTCGAAAAAGAAAGGTTCGATAAAGTAAAAGAACAGGATGTAATGGTTTGATTTCAAGCTTTCAAAAACCAAATAGGAAAAATTTGCATCTCATATATCATGTTTCTATTTTGTTTCATTTATATAGTATGAAATATGATAAAAAAAAAATTAAACGTTACACCTAATATTTATATCTAGATCCGCCCCTGTTCTTAGGCATTATTGGGGACGGCCCTAGCAACCCGTCAAGTCTATGTCCGCTTCCTCCATATGCTCCCGCTGTAGAAAACGAATCAAGGTTAATCTATACATTTATATAAATGATACGAATTGATTTTATCTTGTAAATAAAAAGAAGACTTGAATTCAAACTAATTTTAAAGTCGAAAGTCATGGTTAATCAATAGAATATTACAAGAGGGAAATCTTTTAATAATCTTGTGCTTGATATATAAAATAAAAAAAGAAAAAAAAATTACGATAATCATCTATTACGTTTATATATTTAATTGTAATTTTCATCCCTTATATATTTAAAAAGCTCAATATTCATCCTTTGTGTTTCATTTTTGCCGTAGGTTACATCATTTATCATAAACCTCGTTTATTTTTGCTGTGAACTCATGTCACATGCAAGTCATGCGAAGACATTAATGTCCTTTTGTCTATTATTCTTTAGTAAATTTCATAGATCATCCTTTATGTATAATCAAATTGCAAATTTCATCCTTTAATGATCCCGCTAATAATGCTGAACAATTTCAGCCAAAACCTCCAAACCCTCCAAACACTGATGGCTATTTTGGGTCAGACTTTGAACGTGTGAACCAGCCCAGACCTCGCACCACTTACTTGATGATGAAGATAGTATAGTAAACTAAGAACACTTGCAAAATGGTGGTATAAGGGTTTGGGAATAATATTTGATGGTTTAGGATGAAAGTTGTGCATGGGGTCCTAATTTATAGTTCAAAACAACTGACTCAGTTTTTAGATGGACCATTCGAAGGATTTGATGGTCCGTCTAATTATTGGAACTGCCAAATCACACCTGAGCTATAATACGAATCGTCTAAAGATGACTGCTTTAGTTAGACAGTCCATCTAACCAAGTTTTTGGTCATTTTCATTTTAAACCTTTAGTTTTGACTTTGGAGCATTTATCATTTAGTCTCTTGGCTTCTTATATAAACTCAGGTGAATCATGCTATCATATATTGTACCTGCCACTTCAGGTATATTGTATCAAAGGAGCTATTACCCTATGAGACAAAGAATTGGGTATCATATATTGTACGAGTTGCTTCAGCTATTGTAACGTAGATAATATAATTGGGTATCTAAAGCCACGTATTTAGGTGATTTTATTAAGATTTGGGCCTCAAAGCGGAGATCGTGAACCATGAAAGTGTAGGGGTGATCCATACATTCTGAGTAAGTCCAGGGGTCATTTGTAAATAAAAGCAAGTCCTGTTAAGTATGTTCAGAATTGTTTGTTTTGTTAAGTTATATTATATACTAGTTTGAGACCCGTATATTACACGGGTAATTGATGAAAATTTTAAACTTAATCATTAAGCGAAATAAAGTCAACAACACAATTTTCATATATTGTTAATACAATTATACTTTACATTAAAATTACCGAATTTACAAAACAAACATTATACAAATATGCTACAAATAAGTAAAAATTGTCTTGTACAGTATATTTGTGGTTGTATTGGTCAATATACATTATTTATCGAGAATCAAAATATTTAGTCCATGTCTATAACTCTTGATAAGGCCACGTATGATTGACCATGGTTTTTATTTATGGTCATCGCGAAACATACTGTAAGGTGAAACTGTCGTCTTTAAAATTAAAACGCAATTTTTAACTAAAATCAATAATGGTTTATTGTTTAAAATATATAAAATTAATAGAATTTTTGTTATATTTATAAATGTTATAAATTTAAAACATTTAAATTTTGGTTATATTTAAGGTGTAAATCTTAACGAATTTGCATGACATACAATTTTGCATAGAGAAGAATAAATGTTAATCGATTTCAAAATATATGTAATTGATGTCAATCGACAACCAAAACAATCAATTGTGAACAACTCACGAGATTTACATTTGATATTGGGAGAGGTTTGGACAAAAGAGGCAAACTTAGGGTTTGGAATCACCGAGGTTTTACGACTTGGCGACTGTAAACAAAAGGGGTTATAACAATATATAGGTCCGACAATAATCTAGAGGGTCTATAAAGATACAGGACCCAAAATAAGACCCACATAATGAAAATGGGTTGAAAAGGTAAGGAGCATTGTTAGAGTGATAAGTGGATAGTAAATAGATGCATATGTTATCAAACTGAACCTTTAATTGAAATTCATTTTCTCCTTGTAAATTCCTGTTGTCACTTGCCACAATAATGAGATAGGTATGGAAGCTGAAATCAAGTTCGCAATTGAATCAAACCATCTAAATGAACACCTTAAATTCTTAAAAGCTGATTAATTAAATATGATAACAAAACATTCATTCATATTTGAAATAAATACATAACTTATCATCCCATTTACAAACGCTTTGCAGATAACATATTCAAACAAACACATTAGACATAACTCTGGTTATACCTTGGGGATTTCATAGTAAAGAACACGTTTCGTGGGCTTAAACAGGTACCTAGAACGATACGTTGAGCGAAATACATCAAAAAACAAACCATATTGCAGACATATATACAAGATGACCGGGAGTACGCCAAGCACACAGATAAGTATTGGCACCCATAATAAACCATGATTATAGAGTACGAAAAAGCTGACACCAAAAACAATTGTCATGGTTATAATAGATAGGAAAAGAGTTAATAGACCTGAAATCAACTTTATTGGTAATGACTCCAAGAAATCACTTTCAGCATAACGAGACGTGAGGATGGATAAAAATATGAGAATTGAGGCAGAAGAAGCAAATAGAGAAATGGCATCCGCGACAACGAACACCATAAAGGTTGCTTTCGATTTGAAGACAGGGATACCGTTGTCTTTGTCATCGGTTTGAGCATATCCACCGGGAACCGTAAAAGCTGCAGCAAATACTATGGTGGCAATAAGTGCAGCAACAACCATGCATTGACTCGCTGTTCCTTTCATCCATTACTCACCTTGTGATACCAATTCTTTGTGATCCACTGTGAATAACTCATGTGGTGTTAAACCATCTGCGTTCTTCCGATCTCTATAAGAAGGAGGAATCATTTTCTCTACTTCCTACAAAACATACAAACTAAAATTGTTATGCACTATCCAATTACACTAATACTTTAAAAAATATTAGTCGATGTATACCTGAAACCATAGGAGTTCTCGTTGCATTTGTAAAGCAGTTCCTGACACATCTTCGAGTTGTTTTTGTTTGGCACGAGTCCCGACTAGATGCAACATATTGTTTGCGCGTTCATCTTTGATAGGAGTAATCAAATCCTTCATTGCACCTATCTCATACAATAGGTTGTAGATACCCTCATGACGATATTTGACAGCAATGTGAAATATACTTAGCCCGTTATCATTTACCTTCCATATTAGATCAGGGTATTGACGTATGAGCTCAATTAAAAAGTTAGTGTTGCCCATTTCTGCAGCAATAAACAATACCCGAGAAGAGTATGAAACCTTTAATGTTGTTGCTTCCTTTAAGGTTGTTGCTACCTTTAAGGTTGTTGCATCACGCATTTTGGTAATACTTCTAGAGATGAATTTTTGTAGCTCTGCAGCTGATTGCTTACTTAAGTTATGGCTTTCATGATACAGATTCACAATATGTTCAGAAATGAGCTTTTGTAGATCCAGAGCTTGATCTCCCTTATTGGCAACTAGCGTATTGCTTTGCTTAATAATTTCCTGTGATTCAATTTGCAGGTTGACAAGATATGTAGAAATGAGGTCCTTAAGTTGTTGAGCATGTTCAATTTCTGCAGCAGGTGGGCTGGTGACTTGGGTAGTCGAATCGAACCGCCCTTTGATTATCTGGATTTTAACTTCCAATTTATTAAGATGTTCATAAATAAGTTTTTGCAGTTGGATAGCTTGAACTACCCTTCCGGAAGCTGACTTGTCTTGCTCAATTGGATCCTGAGGCCCTCTGAGTATTCTATCAATCTCTTTCTTGTGTTTTTTTGCAATGTCTTCCCAAATGAATTTTAACAATGGTAACGCTTTATTTTCTTTCTTATGAGCTCTTGCTTTTAAACCAATGAATGCAAAAACTGAAAAAACAACCATAAAGAATGATCAAGTAAAAAAGAATATAGTAGATATTATATATGCTGAAAACACAACAGATCACAATCATTTGTCATATTTGATCTAAACAAATGGATGCTTATTTGGACTTGGTTGGTGTGTAAGTAGAGCTGTTTACCAGACTTGATGGACCTCCCTATGACATTAGATTTTTCTTTAGGAGAGGCTTTCGGGCTTTTGATCCAACTCTTCAACGGCACTCCCCTTAGCAGGTTCTGGATGCTTATTTTCAGATGGTTGATGCACAATAAACATCCAGGAAAAGAGATCTTTACTCATTTTGAATATGGTTTTCTCAATGATAGTAGATTTTGTTTCAGGAAATGCTTCAGGCTTACCAGCCAAAATCCCCAGTACCCTAGTCTCACTACCAAGTTCGGGATACTTTTTCACTATTTCTAGAGTGATATCTGAAAAAGATTCACAATTACTTGGTGAGAGAAAATCTTACAACAAAAGAAACAAGCTAAACAATGAAAGCAAGAATGGTCTTAGCACCATTAACAACCAAAATGTATATGCACAATAGTACCCCTGCACACATATATGCATAAATATGCAATCTAATCTGTCTAATGATCTGGTTCACGACTATAAAGATTATGATAAACGGTGCAATGCTAAAATATGCTTACCAAACATGTCATTCTCGACACATTTTTCTAAAAGCCAGCCACGACTTTTGTTTGTCCAACCTTCAGCATCACACAAATCATTTGAATTTTTATAAAGATACTTCACAACTTCATAATTTCCAAACAAGGCAGCCGCATATAATGGCAACATTTTGCTAGAGCCTGGGATTGCCGGCAAGTTCTTGTTCTTTCCCACCATAATCTTAACTGTTTCAACATTCCCAGCTGCAGCTGCTAGGTACATGGCAGTGTTGAAATTTTCATTTTCAAGTTCCAAGTCTTTTGGTTCCATCAAATCCACCAGTTTTCTCACGAACTCTACCGCATCTTTCGGATCGCCTTTAGCAGATGCTGCTACGTGAAGCGCTGTTTCCCCATGGTCAGTGATACTATACCTTACCCAGTCTCGGTTTTTGTTAAGAATGGCTTCTGCAGCTTTCCAGTTACAGTTAATCGATGCCTCGTATAGAGGGACACCAATTTTGAGGTAATTTTCTCTAGGTCCTTCAAATAAGTTCCAATGCAAATAGTCAGTACCTCACACGTACATATCAGTATTTTTTTTTCACTTAAAAGCATTAACATCAGCAACCCCATTGTCCCTATTACCCAAAATTTTGGGGAAATTACAAAAACTTGTAGTTTTTATTCCACATCAGGTACCCCATCGCCATTTCTCATCCTCTCCCATATATATGAGAATCAACATTACCCCCGGCCCCAATTTTCGGGTTCCACTTTTCTGTTGGTTCGTTTATTTGCTTTCGTTTAGTTTTTAATAAATGCATAGGTAGTTATATTATATTCAAATAAATATAAATACATATGTTTGGATGAATTGCGATGTATTAGACCTGTATTGAGATATGACTTATTTAACTCCTTATTTCTCTATCATATCTTCCTCCCTTTGACCAACATGATTTGCTCTTTTTCCCATCCTTTATTCTTGCTATTTCCTTTACAAGATTTTATGGTTTTGTATTTAATGGTCCTCTGTAACATTTGAAGTATGAAGAAATATAATAAACACAAGTAACCCTTTGATATGTTTTTTATTATGGTATCAGAGCAGGACATTATACCACTTTCTTAGCAAAGCCCTACCTGCCGTTTGCTCCAATATACAATCACAACACCACCTTGCTTCTTCCATGGCCGGTGATAACCTATATCACAAGAAAACCAACCCTTAAAGTTCTGATAACCAGTCTCTGCCATGGGCGACTACCGTCAAAGAGTTCGTTCCGATAAAACATGAAGGCCCCACAAATCAGCGGCGAGACAAACCCGAATGTTGCACTCACTGTAACCGAGATGGGCACGCTCACGAAGGTTGCTTTAAGAGAATAGGGTATCCTGATTGGTGGCCGGGAAACCGTAAACAAGAAGAAACCAAACCCAAGACATCCTGCATCGGTTCAAGTCCTATTCCAGGTTTAACAAATGAACAATATGAAATTTTCTTAAACCTCTTTTCATGAAATAAAGATGGAAATAAACCTACTGCTTGCATAGCTAAGAGAGGTAAATATTCTGATGATTGGGTGATAGACTCAGGATCAACCGAGCATATCACCTACAACGCCGATATCCTCCAAAACAAAACAAAAAAACAGTTGAAAACCCGGGTGTCATTCCAAACGGAAACGCCATACCCGTTGAAGGAAGAGGGGAATGCATTTTACTGGGAGGAACGAAAATAAAAGATGTCTTACATATACCAATGTTCACTTGTAATCTTTTGTCGGTCAGTCGTTTAAGCCAAGACCTTCAAGCAGCCATAACCTTTTTTCCCGATTTTTGTGTTATGTATGAAATTAACACAAGGGGCTTAATTGGTGTGGGTGAACGCCGAGGTGGTCTATACCGAATGGGAATGGTTAAAGAAGAAAAGAAAGCCATGATGGCAACAATTGATACATGACACAAAAGATTGGGACACGCTTCCGGTGAGAAACTCTCACAAATTGATTTTCTTAGCAATTCTCCCTTCAATAAAATTTGTGACTCTTGTTTAAGAGCTAAACACACAAAACAACCATTTTCCGTTGGTGGTATTAAAACTAGTGGGTGCGTTGAACTTATTCATTGCGATATTTGTGGTAAATATCGTTTTCCCTCCTACTCCGGTGCCAGGTATTTTTTGACCATTGTTGACGATTTTAGTAGATCCGTTTGGGTGTTTTTACTAAAATTTAAATCTCAAGCAAGCAAATTGTTGATCAATTTTCTTAAAATGGTGCAAACGCAATTTGGAAAATTGATTAAAAGAATCCGGTGTGATAACGGTGGTGAATTTACGTCTAACGACATGCTAGAGTTTTATGCCGAACAAGGAATTCTCCTTGAAACTACTTGTCCACACACCCCACGACAAAATGGGGTTGTAGAGAGAAAACATAGGCACATAATTGAAACCGCTCGCGCCCTAAGATTTGAAGCCAAATTGCCTAAAATGTTTTGGGGAGAATGTGTATTAACCGCCACTTACATTATCAACCGATTGCCATCCACATCTGTTGACAACAAAATTCCCTATGAAATTCTTCTTAACCAAAAACCCGACTACAACCTCATGAAGACATTTGGGTGTTTACTCTATTTCAGGAACAACGAAACCAAAGGTGACAAGTTTGAAGAAAGAGGAAGACCGGGTGTTTTCCTAGGATACCCACAAGGAATCAAAGGGCATAAAATTTATGATATCCAAACCAGAAAAATTATTGTTTCTAGGCATGTGAAATTTCATGAAAACATTTTTCCCTTTCACAAAATAGGCAATGACGAAATGAATGGAAGTTTGTTTGATCCCTTCATAGTTGAAACTTCAAACAGAAGCTCATCAGAAACAAGTTTTATGCCTACTGATTACATAGCCCACGAAGAGATGCTTGAGCCCAATCAAAATCTTGAAAGCCCAACTAATGAAGACAATCATGAAAGTCCCATTGGGCCTACACATGAACCAGACCCAGGTGCAACAACCCAAAACTCCAAAGAACAATCAACCTTATCTGGCCCAGAACAATCCCAAAATCCCGGTCCTTCTACTGAACCAGCTCCAGCTCCGTCTGGGATAGAACAAACCCAAAATACCGAATCATCTGCCGAATTCCCAACCGAATCTGCTTCCGAAAGTACCCAAAACCACCCCGCTCGTGAAAAACGGGCCAAAACTCAACCAAGTCACCTGAAAGATTTTGTCGTCGAACTTCCCTCCTCGGTAGACCACGCTCAACCTGCAGCAACTCAAGAATCATCTACGGTACACCCATTAAGCAATTTTGTTTCATATAATAAATTTTCTGACAATCACAAGGCCTTTTTAGCGGCTATCGACTCAGTCGATGAGCCCAAATTTTTTCACCAGGCTGTCAAGAATGAAAAATGGCAATGAAACAAGAAAACCATGCCCTCGAAGAAAATGGCACGTGGACCCTTGAAAAATTACCGGAGGGAAAACGAGCCATTGATTCCAAATGGGTATACAAAGTGAAGTACAAACCAAATGGTGACATTGAGAGGTACAAAACACGACTCGTGGCAAAAGGATTCACCCAAATTGAGGGAGTTGACTATCATGACACCTTTGCTCCAGTTGCCAAACTTGTCACGGTTAGACCAATTTTAGCCGTCGCAGTAAAACAGGATTGGCTCATACACCAACTAGATGTAAACAATGCATTTTTACATGGTGATTTACATGAAGAAGTGTACATGAAGATACCTCAAGGCTTTGCTAAAATAGGAGAAACACGAGTTTGTCGACTAAGAAAATCTCTCTATGGGCTTAAACAAGCCTCCCGAAATTGGTACCAAAAATTTACCAATGCTCTTCTTAGTCTTGGCTACACTCAATCAAAAGCTGATCACTCTCTCTTTATCTATCGACATGGTAATATTTTCGTTGCCGCCCTTATTTATGTCGATGATGTTGTGATAGTCGGCAACAACGGAAAGAAAATGCAAGACACCAAAGACAAGCTTAACCAACATTTCAGCATCAAAGATCTTGGAAACCTCAAATACTTCCTCAGTATAGAAGTTGCCCGCACCACCGAAGGACTTATACTAAGCCAACGAAAATATGTTCTTGACATCCTTCAAGATAGTGGCTTACAAGGATGTAGACCAAGTTCCTTCCCTTTTGAACAAAATCTCAAACTTGACAAGAGTGAAGGTGAACCACAAGTCGACGTTGGACAATATCGAAGATTGGTAGGAAGACTTCTTTACCTACAAGCCACCTGACCCGACATCACCTATGCGGTCAATATCCTAAGTCAATTTGTTTCAGATCCTAGACAACCGCATTTAGATGCTGCTCATCGTGTTTTACGTTATCTAAAAGCCACACCCGGGCAAGGAGTCCTTCCACGTGAAGGAGAGTGCAATCTTACGGCTTATTGTGACTCAGATTGGCTTGGATGCCCATACACACGGAGATCTCGAACTGGTTACCTGCTCCTTTTGGGTGGAGCCCCGATCTCTTGGAAAACCAAAAAACAGTGTGTTGTCTCCCGTTCTTCCGCCGAGACAGAATACCGATCTATGGCATCTACCGTAAGTGAAGTTTTATGGGTTCGTTGGCTTCTAAAAGATCTTGGCGTGATCCTTACAAAACCGACACCTCTATTTTGTGATAATCAAGCGGCCCGTCACATCGCTAATAACCCAGTCTTTCATGAGCGCACCAAACATGTAGAGATGGATTGCTATTTCGTTCGAGAAAGAGTTGATAGTCAAGAAATCAAACCTCACACCATTGACACCAAAATGCAAATTGCCGATATATTCACAAAGGGCTTTGGAGCACAACAACTTAGATTTCTACTTGACAAGTTGGGCACTCGAAACTTACATGCTCCAACTTGAGAGGGGGTATTGAGATATCACTTGACTTATTTAACTCCTTATTTCTCTACCATATCTTCCTCCCTTTGACCAACATGATTTGCTCCTTTTCCCATCCTTTATTCTTGCTATTTCCTTTACAAGATTTTATGGTTTTGTATTTAATGGTCCTCTATAACATTTGAAGTATGAAGAAATATAATAAACACAAGTAACCCTTTGATATGTTTTTCTGTTCGTTTGTGTTCATTGATGTTAAATTATGTTCGGTCAATTATGTTAATTAGTGTTCGTTTTTGTTTGATCAAAAATGTTCGTTTTAGTTTTAGTTTTTTTTTTTTTTTTTTGCTTATGTTCGTTTGTGCTTCTTTACGCTCGTGAACTGTTCATTTGGTTTAAAACGAAAGAGCATGAACCAACACGAATGCGCCCATTCTCTTAATGAACGGACATGAACAAAAACATTTGTCCAATAATGTGTTCATATTCGGTTAAAGGTAAATGCACGAACATGAGCATACCCGTGTTCATGTTCGTTCGGTTCATTTACATGCCTATGACGATATCACAACGTTAACAACTATGATTCACAGTATTTGTACCAAACTTTTAAATCCAACAAGGAAAGTCAATATTTTAAAAATTACTTGCATCCTATCATTTGTGATTTTAAGATGATCTCTTCGAGTTATATGAAATTAGTTGTTTAAGTTAATTTTTTTACATAGTGTTTTCAAAATTAGTATGTAAAGGAACTTTTAACTGCAAAAAATTGTTAAGGGACTTTTATAGTAAAAATCAAAAAGTAGGTTGTTTTTTTATGGTATTTACCCATATACAATTTATAAACACCAAACGTCCCTAAATCTCTAATAGAAACTGCTACTTTCTTCTATGCATTCACCAATTAGTGCAAATTGAAAATGCAAATCAAAATCAACAAATTTATGTTTATGAATTTCACAATCCCATCTCATAGTAAGACACAACAAAATCAGTTTCCCAATCCAACAGGGCCGGCCACAAGGTGTGGCGGGGTGGTTGATGGTCACATGCCCGACACCCTGTTAGGCCCGATTTTTTTTTAATTTATATGTATTTTTATTAAAACAATATGCATATTTAGTATTTAAATTCAATTACATTACCACTAGTTTGGTCTAGTGGTAAAAGGGTATTACTCCCAACCAAAAAGTTATGGGTTCTAGTCTCATTTGAGACATGTTTAATTTTATTTTTATACAAAAGTTTTTTACAAAGCCTAAATTATAACCAAGTAAGCCTATATCACGTTTAAACCCAACAATATACCCCTTTTAATTAAGGCCTGAAGAAACACTAACCGGACCCCGGGCAGATTACTGGTAACCTGGGGGTTAGATAGATATTTCCCACGAGGGGTTAGACCCAGAGAAGATGGTTCTTCTGATAACCTGCAAAACAGACACCGTGAGCTTGTCACTGAGAAGGGGGGGTTCCTCCTTGTGACCACCCTCCGGCGTGAGAATCAGACTAGATTGCTCTTTAAATATAAGTGTATATTAAGAGATTGCTAGAGCAGATATCAGGTATAATATGATGATACAAGATAAGATGAGATGATCATACCATTTGGGGTATTTATAGCCGAAGGTAGGTTTCCAAGGAGGTGTGGCCGGCTGCAACAGTATTCCTGTTCCACCAACAGTGGCCTACGCACGTGCCCTGCTGGTAGTTGGTGGGTAGGCAGCGGCTGATAGTGACCAGGCCTGCTGTGTACTATTCCTTTTCCACCAACTGCCGGCTATGCACGTGGTATGGCAGTAGTTGGTGAGTAGGCAGCGGCTAATAGTGACATACAGTACAGGAGCATGCTGCTCGCCATACTGTTGTCAATAAGCTGTCGTATCTTTAGTCAGATCTTTTGCCCATACCTCGTCAGGTACAGTACAGAAGATCTTCCTGTATCGTACGGACTCGCTTATTTGGGCGGGAGTATTCCCCCTCCCGCCCTTGTGCGGGATTGTTCCCGGCTTTGCTCATTCCTTCAGGTGACACTGAGTGATTGAGAGCTAAGTGCCTTGTGCGTGTAGCCTTGCTGCGCGGGTGGCCTTCTCTGATGGCTTGTATCCGAGGCTGCGGGGACAGGCGGAGTCCTTCACCATTGAGAGGCATTTCCTGCGGGAACAGCTTGCGTACTGCGCGTAAGGACGTCACGTCTCTGAGCATGGTTGGTCCTGCGGATCCAGTTGGTTTCTGCGCAGACGTTCCTCTTCAAGGTGAGTCTTGCGGGTCCAACTGGGCTCTGCTGGGACCTACCTCTTCAAGTCCCCCCAGTCCAATGTTCTTCTCATGAGTGTTTAATAAAGTGAGGTGAACTTTTGGACTTAAGCAAAGGGTTTTTGAAAAGGGGTTTTTTAAGGTTTTCCATGGGGATTCTTTCCGCGGAAGTCCTTGTCACTTGCAGAAATTCCCGAGTTTCCTGCTTGATCTTTGGGTATGATGCGGGTAGGCTGTAACCTCCTCGCAAGTCAGGAGCGTTGAGTCCCACTTGTGTGGATTCTCCGTGAGGTTTTGGTAATTTTAAACATAGTGATCAATTATGTTAAAACCACCAATTCCATCCTGGAGCTTCAAACAACGTAGTTCTCGACGTTCCCGCTATGCGGGGATGTTATTTCCGTTTCCGCAAGCATTGCCCAGAAGATCCTTCTTGGTTTCAATTCCCAGCGGAGCGCTAGGTATGTGAAGGGTTTTGCCTTAACACTGTACCCGCGCTCGTCTTACGGTTACTTTACTTCCAAGGTATTCCTGGCGTCAATTCCCTGCGGGTGCTAGGTATGTGAAGGGTTTTTCCTTAACACTGTACCCGCATCCGTCTTACGGTTACTTGTTTGCCAAGGTTTACTTGGCTTCAATTCCCTGCGGGTGCTAGGTATGTGAAGGGTTTTGCCTTAACACTGTACCCGCATCCGTCTTACGGTTACTTGTTTGCCAAGGTTTACTTGGCTTCAATTCCCTGCGGGTGCTAGGTATGTGAAGGGTTTTGCCTTAACACTGTACCCGCATCCGTCTTACGGTTACTTGTTTGCCAAGGTTTTCTTGGCTTCAATTCCCTGCGGGTGCTAGGTATGTGAAGGGTTTTGCCTTAACACTGTACCCGCATCCGTCTTACGGTTACTTGGTTGCCAAGGTAAGGGGTATTTTCCCGCTTACTTTTTGATCTTTTTGAATTTTGAATTTTGAAATTCGAAGAGTTGGTGGAAAGATAAGAACAGTCCAAACCTCTGAAACGTCGTGCGACGGTTTCTTCTGACTGTGTCAGGACGTGCAGGAAGTTATGGTGACGTGACAGTACATGGTCATTCCAGACGCTTTTTCAAGCGCGTGGGCACGATTTTTCGGGCGCGTGGCCGCGAAATTAATGGTACGCGTCCTTTCAACAGCTGTTGCCAGCTTGCTTTTTGCCACGTGTCATAGTTTCATTGCACCTTCGATTTCTCTCTCTTCCGCATTAAATTCATCGCATTAATTGCGATTAGTATATAAAGGGGGAGAGGGTTCTTTGTAATCCACACTTTCACTCTTCTCTTCATCTTCAAAACGATTTCCGGCGAATACTCATCTTTTCAGTCGAGCATTCCCTTGAAATCGTTTTCTTCTTTCATCTGCAAGATGTCTTCACGTGATCTCGAATCTACAGCCGATGACAAAAGTACTGCTGGCGAGTGCCAGTGTGCTCTGCCTGGCGATCTGTACCAGTACGTCGTCAGGAAGTTCATGCTCGAGTCTCTCGAGCCTGAGTTTCCTGAACCCCATCAGACTGTGTACGATGCCCCCAGAGGCAAGATCGGGGTTTATGCTGCATTCTTTGTTTATGGGAATCTTAGGTTCCCATTGACAAAGTTTGTTTACCGTGTCCTTGAGAGGCACGGTGTTCATTTGACCGAGTTGCACCCCATGGCGATCGCCAAGATTCGCCACTTCGAGTGGGTGTGCCGGATTTTGGGCATTGAGCCCTATGTTGACCGCCTGATGACCTTCTACACTTGGAGGTGCATCCAGGGATGGTACACGTTGATAACCCGGATCAAGGGTTTGAAGATTTGCGCAACCGAGCGCAGTCTTCGTTCGTGGAAGAGGGAGTTCTTCTACCTCTCCGCTCGCGCCATCCCCCTTGCCATGAAATTTAAGAACGGGCAAGTACTTCCCAGCCTTCACGCCTCCAACTACGAGGAGGCGGAATGGTTTTCGAAGATATCCCGAGTCCAATCTCCGGTTTACCGGTTTGCGGAGTCCGGGATGGTGATGCTGGGGATGAGCCGGGTGTGGAAGGCTGCGGATGCGCATAAGATCCCAATCGTCCTCGAATACGGTTCGAACTCTGTTCCTTACGGTATGCTTTGTTTCTTTTTGTTGATTTTGAATTTCTTCTAACTTCTTTCTTGTTTATTTCAGAGGGGAACGACTTGCAGTCGCTCCTGAACCCGCGGGAGGCTGACGGTCCCGCTCGGATGGGTACTCGCGCTCTAGACGAGAACGAGTTGCCCATCCTAGAACAAACGGCGGATCGGTTCGTGGAGGTCTATCCGCTAGGCCACGAGATCCTTAGCGCCAGGCGGCCAGGTAAGGCGCTATTCGACCCTCGACCCCTCAATGTTGAAACCTCTGCTGGAATTCCTTTAATCGTATGTTCTGATGAGGAATCCACAGATGGTCCTCCGTTGGTGCGGAAGAAGAAGGCTGCCGGCGGGAAGGGGAAGGAGAAGGTGGCCTCCACTGCCGATCCGGTGCCTCGGTCTGACTCGGAGACCGAGAGCGAAGAGGTGGCGGGGAATCCCGGTGGTGATAAGATCACCATTCCGGAGGCTGTGACAACTGTCACCGAAGAGCCCAGGATGACGACGGTGACCGGCGTGAAGAGGCCGGCTCCATCGGGTTCATCCCCGCCCGTCCGCACTTTCAGGCTCAAGAAAACCCGTAAGTACAACTTCCTTTAGCTTTTATCTTCATAGTTTAATATCGTTAACACTTATCTTCTTTACGCAGGCGTGGATGTTGACGCATTCCAGGGTGGAGTGCAGAGTACCTTTCCGCCAATGACGGTAGGCTTGGTCAGCCTACCTGAGGCGTCGACCCAGGCGCCTGCGCCTGCTTCCGCTGGTTCAGTTGCTCACTCCTTTGAGCCGACTGTTCCAGCTGTGATGACGTCACCGCCTGCTGTGAGTGCGATTTTTACTGCATCTTTCACCGAGCCGGCGGTTACTTTTGCTGCGGATTCCGCGGCGGCGACCGCGGCGGCTTCTACCATGCCTCCGTCTTCGACATCGACGGCCGATCCGTCAGGTATGCATGGGGCTTTTTGCCAACCTCTGCCTCCTTCCCATCTGCCTGACCTCTTGGATGGATTTCCCTTGGGTTCAGGTGATGGGTTCGGCGGCTATCGGCCTGTTATTGACCCTACAGGTGCGTAGGGTTCTTTTGGCCCTTTTCATATTTTTTCTTATCATCTTTTCCTAACTGCTTTATGTTTTTTGCAGTGTCGGATTCCAATGAAGTGTATGTTCCACGATGGAACATTCGCCGAGGAACAACCCTTCGCACCCCTGTGGAGTGCGTGGAGTGGGATCGTCACGCTGCTCCTAGTGGTGCGTTGGGGGAAGCCATGGCTAGCTACCAGGAGGGTAGGCTAAGCAATGAGCTTCGGGTTCTCCTGGCCCGGATGCAGCCGCGCGTCGAGCTGCTTTGTCGTGAAAACGACAAGTTAAAAGCAGCTCGCGTTAAAGAAGTAGCTCAGGCGCGGGCTGTCCGGGAGGAGAACCAAAAACTTACCGCAGTGGCTGCGGAGAAGGAGAAGGCCTTCAAGGCCCTCGAGGTTGAAGTTCAGGCCCGGCTCGAGGCCCGTTCCAAGGCTGCCCAAGTTGTTAATGAACAGCTTCGGCTGGCTAAGGAAACTGCAAGGAACGCAACCGAGAGGGCCACCAAGGCTGAAGCTGTTGCTGAGCCTCTACGCGTGGAGAATGAGGAGCTTAAAGCCAAATTAGAGGCTCTCCAGCAGGCTCATGATGCCTTGGCGATGGAAGACGCCAAAAAGCTCCAGGAGATCTTGGACCAGAGAGGGGTGCTTGACCATACTGAGCGGAAGCTAAAGGGCGTCGAAGAGGCTGCGGCTAAAGAAGTGTTGCTTGCCAACCTCAACAAGAGTGAAGCCGAACGCGCCCGTAACGAAGCTCAAGCTGCCCTCCAAGAAGCTCTGGTTGCCAAGGAATGGCTTCTTCGAGAAGCGTTGTCTCAGGTATGTTTTTCATGTCTTTACGCTTTTCTTTGTAAATAGAAAAGGTTTTGACTTGTATATTTTCTCGTAGGTTGTGCATCGGGTCTTCTCAGAGACCTCTTATGATGATGCCATGAGCGCAGCCCTCAACGCTTCTCACGAGGATGGGGAAAAGGCCGGCTTCCTGCTTGGTCTAGGGTTCGTTGAGAAAGGCATCCCGCCTTCCAACTTTCCTTTGTACAATGTTGATACTGAAGCTGTTTACGACCAAGCAGTGAATCAGTACGCCGCCTTCCCGCATCCGGTGGTGGAAAAGGTGAACCAAGTTGCTGCTGCTGATGATGGGTTAGCTATCCTTAAAGCTTTCCTTGAACTACCACGATCTACTGATGGTGCTGGTCCAAGTGGAAGTGGCCCTGAAGCCTGATCCTGAAGATCCCTTCCCACTGCTAGGATAGATTTAGCTTGTATAGATTTATTTTCTTGCAGGCGGGTAGTTACCCGGCCATTCTTGTAATGAATATTTATGAAATATAAATCTTTGTGCGGGTAAGACCGCTACTTTCTCTGGATTCCTTGCTTTATAAACGTTATATGACTTGCATACTTTAGTTTAAATTAGCAATTTTCCAAGTGTAGAATAAGTTAACCTTTGAACGTGGTAGATAATAGGTTGAAGTTTTGCTTCCTCTTTCGTGATTGTGCGGGTAGGACCGTCACTTGCACTTAGTAGGATGGCTAAACTTTACCTACGTCTGACCTGCGTGTAGGTTTTCCTCATCTTTTCTGAGGATAAGTTAACATTTGAACGTCGTAGATAATAGGTGTGAAGTTTTGCTTCCTCTTTCGTGATTGTGCAGGTAGGACCGTCACTTGCACTTAGTAGGATGGCTAAACTTTACCTACGTCTGACCTGCGTGTAGGTTTTCCTCATCCTTTTCTGAGGATTAGTTAACCTTTGAACGTGGTAGATAATAGGTGTGAAGTTTTGCTTCCTCTTTCGTGATTGTGCGGGTAGGACCGTCACTTGCACTTAGTAGGATGGCTAAACTTTACCTATATCTGACCTGCGTGTAGGTTTTCCTCATCCTTTTTTGAAATTTCTAAGTGTTTAGGATAAGTTAACCTTTGAACGTGGTAGATATTAGGTTGAAGTTTTGCTTCCTCTTTCGTGATTGTGCGGGTTGGACCGTCACTTGCACTTAGCAGGATGGCTAAACTTTAACCTATATCCGACCTGCGTGTAGGTTTTCCTCATCCTTTTGTTAGAAATTCTGTTTTGAATAACCGTTCGACGCGCGGTTGTTAATAGGTTAGTGTTCAGTATCCTCTCATGATTCATGCGGATAGACCGTCACTTTCATTTAGTGGGATAACTGAACTTTTCCCCTTCAACTGACCTGCGTGAAGGTTTGCCGTTTTTTGGGTTTATTCGGGTTTTACCGCCTTCCCCATGCAACGACTTTTCACGTAATTATGCGGTGAAAACCGGCATATCCGTGTTGATAGTTCATAAAAGTATAAATGTAAAATCATCAGCGTCGATGTTTTAAGGAGAATCTTTTCCATTAGAAGTGGCTCTTGGCCTTTTCTTTACAAATTTGGAATTGATTTACATGCAAACTGTGTAAATGAGCTCCCTTCCATGTTGTTGGGATGGGAGTGCCATCGAGCCGATACGCACCTGGTTCGGGATCTCGTTCTTTACGCAGCATGTAGTCTCCACATTGAAGCTGGAATTTTATTCGTGTTTTCCCCAGCTGGGGTTCTACACGCATCAGCCTGCTCAGCGTTCATTGCGCCACGAGGTGCGCGAGCGTCCCATCTCTGACAAATGCTTCGACCATGTCCTTTACGTCTATGCATTCTTCGGTGTTGTGGCCTTTTGTCCTGTGAAAGTCACAGTATTTGCTCCGATCAGCATTGTGACGATGTCGGATTATTTGAGGCTTTGGCCATGGGAGCTCCTCAGTAGCGAATATCTCGGTGACGCTTTTGGTGAGCGGCGTCCATCTGGAGTTCTTGTTTGACTGTACGTTATCCCTTCCGCCTAACCGATGCTGCAAGCCGGATGAGGTGTCAAAGTTTACCCTTGACTGCCAAATGCCTAGCTTCCGCTTTTTGTTTAATCGGGCGGTAAGGACGTTGTCTTCTCTTGTTTTCTGGGTGTAGAGGTTTGTGCTCTGTGGGAGATCTCTACCCAGTTGCTTCTCCGTTTCCGCAAAGCGTTTAGCTGCTGTCATGATGGCATCCCATGTGGATGGCATGCCATCTTTACCCGTTAAGGTGCGGATGAGCTCTGGGTCGTTCGCGCCCTGAATAAAGGCAGCGCGAACAAGATCTTCGCTAATGTTACCCAGACTTAGCTTCTTCGAATTGAAGCGAGTGATGAAGTCTAGCAAAGATTCGTCTTTTTCTCGAATGCACTTGAGGATTGTCCATTGCTCCTCGGTATACTTTCTTTGCTGGCTGAAGTGTTGGCTAAACTTCTGTTGGAAGTCTGCCCAGTCGTAGATGTGGTTGACCGGTAGACGATCGAACCACGCTCTAGCAGCCCCGACCAGCGTCATTTGGAACATGTAACACCACGTGGGTTCCGTCCAACTACTGACGGTTGCCCCCGCTATGAATCTGTTCAAATGATCATCTGGGTCGGATATACCATCATATGTGCCTATGCTGGACACTTGTTTGGCACTTTTTGGGGCGATTGCTTCCGCAATGTCCCTTGCAAATTTGGACATTCCCGCATTTGCAACGTTTGGTCTGAATGTTTTGGAGAAGTCTCGTGGACTTCCACCTGTGCTTTTTGGTTTGAAGGCTTGTCCAAAATGCCTTCTCGGTTGGGAGTCCGTTTCCTTACGCTTCCCTTTTGCCCTATGGCGAGGGTTCGCGTTGGAGTCAGACTCCTCCGAGTCATCGTCCCAGTATTCTTCGAATTCGTCAGCCTGTTGGACGGAACGCAAGCGTTCGTCCAACTCAGCTTGGAATTCCTTTTGACGTGCCTCTGCCCATGCCTTAACTTCATCGAATGTTTGGCGGGGGAGTCTTGTTCGTTTCTCTAACTGGGTATCGGTGAATCCCAGTGAGCGATTATTTACTGCACTTGCCCCAGCTTGAGTAACTGGGGTAGTGTTCGTAAAATTTACTTCACTTGCCCCGGCTTGGGTAGCCGGGGTAGTGTTTGTAAAAACTGTGTTGCCGGTATTCCCCCCAGTAGCTGGGGTTGTGGTTACCGGAGTTTCTTTAACCATCTTAGAAGTTTGAAAAAACTGGAGAAAAATGTTCTAGCTTTATGCACGGATGGCGCCAATGAAGAAACACTAACCGGACCCCGGGCAGATTACTGGTAACCTGGGGGTTAGATAGATGTTTCCCACGAGGGGTTAGACCCAGAGAAGATGGTTCTTCTGATAACCTGCAAAACAGACACCGTGAGCTTGTCACTGAGAAGGGGGGGTTCCTCCTTGTGACCACCCTCCGGCGTGAGAATCAGACTAGATTGCTCTTTAAATATAAGTGTATATTAAGAGATTGCTAGAGCAGATATCAGGTATAATATGATGATACAAGATAAGATGAGATGATCATACCATTTGGGGTATTTATAGCCGAAGGTAGGTTTCCAAGGAGGTGTGGCCGGCTGCAACAGTATTCCTGTTCCACCAACAGTGGCCTACGCACGTGCCCTGCTGGTAGTTGGTGGGTAGGCAGCGGCTGATAGTGACCAGGCCTGCTGTGTACTATTCCTTTTCCACCAACTGCCGGCTATGCACGTGGTATGGCAGTAGTTGGTGAGTAGGCAGCGGCTAATAGTGACATACAGTACAGGAGCATGCTGCTCGCCATACTGTTGTCAATAAGCTGTCGTATCTTTAGTCAGATCTTTTGCCCATACCTCGTCAGGTACAGTACAGAAGATCTTCCTGTATCGTACGGACTGGCTTATTTGGGCGGGAGTATTCCCCCTCCCGCCCTTGTGCGGGATTGTTCCCGGCTTTGCTCATTCCTTCAGGTGACACTGAGTGATTGAGAGCTAAGTGCCTTGTGCGTGTAGCCTTGCTGCGCGGGTGGCCTTCCCTGATGGCTTGTATCCGAGGCTGCGGGGACAGGCGGAGTCCTTCACCATTGGGAGGCATTTCCTGCGGGAACAGCTTGCGTACTGCGCGTAAGGACGTCACGTCTCTGAGCAAGGTTGGTCCTGCGGATCCAGTTGGTTTCTGCGCAGACGTTCCTCTTCAAGGTGAGTCTTGCGGGTCCAACTGGGCTCTGCTGAGACCTACCTCTTCAAGGCCCAATAAAATTTTCGCTTTTGGCCTAAAATTTTTTTTGCTTTCTCGGAGTCGGCCCTGCAATCCAACATATTAAACTCAACTCATTTTTTGCCCCCATAACGAAAAATCCTAGATCCGCCACTACTGAATACATTGCATTCTTTTTTATGTAAAAGATGCGGTGAAAATAATTGTAAAGAAGTTTAATGGAAAGCAGATCATATACCTGCAATTAGATTTCGCACAGGTAGTTTCGGATTTAATCGTTTTTTGTTAGCTTGTGGCACAGCTGAGGTGCTATTCATTTCCTGTTTCTGCTGCTGTGGTTGCTGCTGCTGGTTTAAGATTTTATCCACACCAATTGAGGCTAAATGCACATGACCTGTTTGAGCCATCTGCACATCACAGTACCATTAACATTAATAAATATATAATAATTAAAAACTTAACTGCAAGTCTGCAACTGAATGATTTAAGGGGGCAACTGATCATACCTCTTAGAACGATTTAGAAAGATAATGAATGATTGAATGAATGAGAACTAAAATGAAAGAAAGGCCTTGAGCTGAGTTTAGGTGATCATTGGAAACATTCATTTGCATTATATGTATATACATTATACAACCCATGATTGAAAGTATTTTGTAAAATATCTTTTTTTCCCCTTACAATGATTAGAGTTAATTACAAATATAGTCCCTATAGTTTGCAAAAATAACAGAAATGGGTACTAGAAAGTCTGTTGTTTGTGTTATCAATTTGTAACGAGCTTCGATAATAACACGTCAGTTAAGTTCCAGTGCATTTCAGTCCTTTAACATTGAAGGACTAATTATATAACCTAGTTGATGATTATTTGTCTAAGAGCATTCTCAGCCCGTTCCATAAAAATATGTGAGAATGATTTGTAAATTATATGATATGGTTATGAGTGATTGTAAGTAGAGGGGAGAGAAAATATTATAGGGGAAAGTTAAATTTGAGGTTTCACTATTCATACCGTATAATTTTTTAATATTTTCTAAAAGTGGTTGTGAGTGAAGTAAAAAGAAAATATAATGATAAAGGTATAAAAAGTATTATTTAATTAAACAGAAGAGAGAAAAAACAATGATTTTTAGTGTAATTATATGATATATATGGATATTGAGTAAGGAATAGGCTGCGAATGCTCTAATTACTTATAATAATATATTTATTTCAATCAAATCTCATACACGCCGATCCCTCATCCATCATCAGACCAACGAGGGGTGTTAAAACCGCCGTCAACAGATCTTCGGCTAATCACCGGAAAACAAAAAAGATCAATATGAGATATGAAGATGATGCCACTAAAATCTTTCATGTCTCTACTCTCTTGTTAGGCTTCAGATCTATTCAGTGGGATGTGACAGTTCAATAGGGTTGTGGTCGGGAATATAAGGATGATAGAAAAAGGGGTGTAAATATGCTTTGGATTTATTTTAGAGTTAATTACACGACGTCAGCTTGCATAAATCATTTGGCATATGCTCTTTAACTTTAAAAATTGCATGCATGCTTTAGGGTATGGGCATACCTACACTTATGAGAGGTGACGCCTAGGTCTGTAAACGAACCGAACGTTCGATGAACTATTCGTGAATCGTTCGGCGGGAAGTTTTTTATGTTCGTTTATTTAACAAACGAACGAACATGAACAAAAAATTTGTGTTCGTTTAATTAAACGAACGAACATGAACACATGTTCCGTTCGTTCATTTATGTTCATGAACGTTCGTTTATGTCTGTTTATTTATGTTCATTTATGTATTAATAGAAAATAATTAAATATTATCTGGATAGGTCATCTGATTAAATGTTTTATATTTGTTAATTTGTGTTCTTTAAGTGTTTTCATTTAAGTTCGTTTATATTTGTGTTCATTTACATTTTTTCGTACATGTTTGTTTATCTTTGTTCAGTTATGTTCATTTATATTTTAAACAAACGAACACAAATGTCCATTTTTAAATAAACAAACATGAACATATATATTTGTTCGATTAAGTCTCTGTGTTCTTTTAAAGTAAAATGAACGAACACGAACATGCCCTTGTTCGTGTTCATTCGATTCGTTTACACGCTTTCATTATTCACATTGATGAATACATCGGTCTCAATCTCTAGGTTCTGCCGATTTTATTTGTGTTCGTGAACCGTTCGTGAACACATTAATTTACTTAATGAACGGACACGAACATAAAACCTCGTTCAGTAAGTATTCGTGAACCATTCGTAAACATATTATTTTCTTAACGAACGAACATGAACAAAGTCTTGTTCATGTTCGTTCGGTTCATTTATAGTCCTAGACGCCCCCATTAAATTCTTATTTTAGTATTGCATATACATGAAAATCCTGAGCGCTCCCTATAAAATTCTTAGTATTGGGGGTTCATTATTTTACCCGTACAAGACCCTGACTTTTAAGAATTATCAGAGACGGTACTGTAAGGCATGTGAAGTCGTAGTCTGCTTCCTGTGGACGCCCCACTATGGATCCTTTTAATATCATAGAAGAAAACGAATATAAATTATTCTCTACATTAATATGTGTGTGAATGATACGAGTTAGATTTTTTTTGGTAAATGACAAAAGAACTTGAATTTTCAAACTACTTTTTTAAAGTCAAAAGTCTAGGTTAATTAATAGAAAATTACAAGAGGGAAATCTTTTAATAATCTTGTGCTTAATAAAAAAGAGAGAAACTTACAGTAATCATCCTTTACGTTAATATTTAGCTATAGTTTTCATTCTTTGTGTTTAAAAAGTATCTATTCATCCTTTATTTCTCATTTTTGTTGCGTTTTACACCCTTTAGCACAAACCCCATTTATTTTTGTTGTTAATTCATGTAACATGCAAGTCATGTGAGAAGATTAATGCCTTTTTACCTCTTATTCTTTAGATCAAATTGCATTAAACATCCTCTAGGTATATATCAACTTGCTAATTTTATCCTTTATCTTTAATAATTAGGCAAATTAGAAATAAATAATCTCACCTTTTATGTATTGGCCGATAATAATCACATATTTAAAAATCACTACCAATAGTCTAACATTTCAACATTTTTGTCTCAATGGACCTTCGTTAAAAAATACTTAGCATCGTTAAGTTTTTTTTTTTCGAGTTTCAAACCGATATTTTAAGGCTTTTGATTGGAAGAAGGATACGAGTCGACTGATGTAAAACTTATCTCGAAACGATGATCTAAACGACGAAAAAATATTTCAATTTGGGTGTTTGAATTTCCAGTTACAAAAATCAAGCCATTTCAATCACCGTTTCGAGATAAGTTTTACATCAGTCGACTTGTATTCTTCTTCCAATCAAAAGCCCTTAAACATCGATTTGAAACTCGGAAAAAGAACCTAACGAAGTTAAGTGTTTTTTAACTGAGGTCCATTGAGACAAAAATAGTTGAAATGTTAGAATGCTGGTAGTGATTTTAAATGTGAAATTATTTAAATCTAATTTGCCTAATTATTATCATGAGCGTCCTTTGGACCATATTTATTCACAATCTAACCCAATCTAATATTTTATTATAAAATTAATTTCTCTCTCTTTCACCTACTTAACCCAACCCAATCAAACTTTTCACACTTAGCAACCCAATCTTCATTATTACTTATTGAATAAGTATAAATTATAATTGGTGTTTTTTAATTAAAAGTGATTAGAAATATAGAAAATTTTAATTTTATTTCAAAATAAATAAAAGTTTTAATTTAAAAATATTTTAAAAAGTAAGTGATGATTAATATTTATTTTATATTAGAAATACATTATTGAAAACAAACTTTGTTTTTAATAAAATTTATATCGATGTGTAAAAAAAACTGAAAAAGACTATGTTTTTAGATTTTTTAAAAAACATAATTGTTAGAAGTTATTATAAAAAACCAAGATTAAAGCTAAAACTAATTATCGTAAAAGAAAAAAGAAATTAAAAATACACCCATTGATATGATGACATATGGCAATGAACCGTGTTACAACCTGGGTTAATTTCATGACCAGACTGACAAATTTTTAAAGTTTTTAATTGTTTTTTATTTAAATAGTGTCACAACCTCAACATGAGGATGCCGATGAAAGTAGTTTTATGTTAGGTTCGTACTAACTAAAGTTAGATTTTAAGTTAAATGACTAATATACCCTTATATTAAAAAAACTAATTGGACCATATTGTTTTTTCACTACTATAAAGGCTATATAATATGGGACATGTGATATTTAGAGCATTTCCATCCTATTTTCTATCATATATTCACATATATCATATAATTATATTAAAAATTATTATATTTTTTATCTCCTGTTAAATTATATAATACTTTTTATACCTTTATCATTATTTTTTCTCTCTCATTCACTCACAACCATTTAAAAAAATATTAAAAAATTATATGAAGTGAACAGTGAAACATCAAATTTAACTTTCTCATATAGCATTTTCTCTTTCCTCTACTTACAACCATTCATAATCATACCCTATAATTTACAAAACTCCCTTACAAAAATATAGGGAATAGGCTGAGAATGCTCATAGTTAAATCTTATCACAAAGATTTGATAGAAATTCGTAAAATCCAAGTTTTGGTATAGAAGTGACAAATGGGTTGAATTTTGTATTAATTTAGAAGCAAAATTTACTATCACACTAATGCATGTATTGAAAACTATGGGGTGCCCACAAGTTAAATTGAGTGTAATGATCAATTAATTTAAATGAGTTTTCTACATTTGACCCGAATAAGAGCAAATATGCACCAAATGACAATAACATTTTGGTATTAATTTAAATTCAACATTTGACCCGAATATGCACCAAATGAACATAACAATTTGGTTTACTGTTGTCATAGGTGCTTGCTAGAATCTTGGTGCAAAGAGGAGGTTATCAAGGTGCTAAACTACTTCTACATCATTATTTTGGTTTTTGGTTAAATTGGTAATATGGAAATTGTTTAAATGTGCAAAGTGGCTAAATAGTTGAATGCAAGTGAATTTGCGGTCGTTGGACCATGTTAAAGCCTAAGTAGTTTTTTAATTTATTTTTTCTATTAAAAAAGCCTCATAATTGATAAGATATATTAAGTATGGCATAACTAATAGAGTTTGCATTATGAGCTTATTGTGGATACTTGTTGAGCAGAGTGGCCTGTTACTACATAATAAAGGGCTTTGACAGACAAGTGATACATGTCATTAATCAATCATAGTACTGTTCGAGGAGCCAATAAGCTAATTCCTATATATGTCTATTTGCCGTGGTGATAGCCCATTAGAAACATAATCGGTACGAATTCAAGTCGGTAGGAACCGAGGCCGTGCTAGCCAAAGTCAACCAATCGGTAATCCGTTGATGAGTCATGACAGATTTTTATGAAATTTATTTTCTGTTTTGTTTCCTGCTAACATGAATGGGTAATCTAATCAGAGCTTAACTTGAACAAAGCATTTTACCTGCTAGCTAGATACATAACTATTAACATAAAAACTTGAATCACATTCTCATAAGCATATCAGCTAAAATTTTCTATGCCTATGTACAAGTCCAAAACCTAATTTAGTTTTTTTACAATGAGATAATATTGAGCAGGGTAGCTCTGGTTCCAATTAATCTCCTAAACACACATTCCAACTTAGTTTCCATACACTCAAGCTGGCTCTCCAGTACTTCCAAACTACATTTCGCAATTTGCGTCTTCTCCGGTTGCGCTGATGATCCATTTCTACATAATGTTTGCAATGCATCATCTACACTTTCAAGTTCATTCACAATCCCTTGTTCTTGTTGATCATCACACGCGACGATCCCCTTATGCATCAATTTCGATACTACAATCGACCACTTGCTAGGCTTCGAATTAGGCATCGAGAAGAACAATAACAAAGAATTGAAAACCGAAATAGTCGTTTCACTAACTCCTATCACCGCCTTCATCACCGCCGCAAGATGGTGATTATTCGAATCAACCAAGACTGATCCACCACTGGTGATCATGTTATCAACTTGCTTCAAACTTCCGACCAACAACTTAACATCTTTCTTCATTTTCTTTCTAAAACATGTGTAGTTAATGACACTCTTTTCACTGCTCAAATCGCCTTTTCGCCTCCGTAGAACACACTGAAGATCTCTAACGTGTGCCTTCATTAGTGTCACCATATCCCTTATGCTACCACAAACATCCAAGAACTTAACAGACTCTTCAACTAGCTCTTCCACCCATCTCTTGTTTTGGTCTCCGGTTATCAAAACTCGAGTGGTAGACAAGTTTAAAAGATCATCCATGCAATTATACAATTCCACAAGTTGTGATAAACCGTTGCAAATCGTCTCTGCGGAAGGCTTCGATGCCGCAACGGTTTTCGCTGCGTTAAGCTCTTGCTCGATTCAAATGGTCGTCGGGTGCGATCTGCAAGGCAAGCTAATGGATTTAACACCTTTGCTAACCATTGTTTTGAGGATCAAAAAGCAGATTGATCAGTGTTTTGTATTGGTAAGTTTAAGCTTTATGTCCTGCTATATATATCTGAATATTTTGGTACTAAATATCATTTATTTTAAAAGTAGCTTGCCACATAAGTTTATGGGTGGATGAGGCTGAAAGTGAGAAACAAGATTATTGGTCCAAGTGTGTGATACATGTGATGATCGCATGGTGTTTTTTATGTTGTGTCGGGTGTTGGGCCAACGCAACAGCCTCCCAATTATAGTTGTTGATTTCTTTTTGGACCTACCCCATACTTGATGGTAACGTGTGAATAATAATAATATTTTAGTAAGTTACAGGTCATCTTGTATGCTGTAACTATAAGTTGAAAAGTGATTCTCATTAGTTTTTTTAGTTTCTTTATAAAAGATGTTAAGTGTGCAGCCTTAAAAAGCGCCATCTAGATTTTTGTTGTTACATATAGGTGGCATGTAAAGTTATATCTTTGGAGAAAAGAAAAAGAAATGATTTTTGCATGTGTCATGCTTCATGCTTACGTAATATAGTGAGACCTGGTTGGTCCACGTATCAAGTTTTTGGATGAATTTAGAAAATGGTTTATATTAGGGGTGTGCGTGGTGTGATTCAGTATGATTTTGGGCTAAAATCAAACCGAAAATCAAAATTTCTGTTTTGGATATTTTAAAACCTTTCGGCTTTGGTTTTCCGGTTTCGGTTTTTGTTTTGGTTTTGGATTTTCCATTTGAGCTTGAGAATTTTCGACCGAAAAACAAGATGGCCGAAAATAATGCATTTAGGTATAAATAACTTTGTTAATTGTTAACTAATAGATTATTATACAGTCACAAAATATTTATTAAATTCTTATAAATTATTTAAATAAAAAAAATAAAAATTTAGAAGTTTGGTTTAGTTTAGTTTTTTCGGTTTTTATTACATGCAAAACCAAAACCGAACCATTCGTTCGGTTTTTACAAGAAAAATAAAACCAAACCCTCGGGTTTTGTTTCGGTTCGGTTTTTACAGTTTGGATTTTTCGATTTTTCGGTTTCAAATCGGTTTTTTCAGTTTATGGCACACCACTAGTATTTGTAAACGATAATAATTTTAGACGCGTATTGCAACAGATCGGTTAATTGCATCGCATGTTTGAAAGTTTATAAAGTTATACATAATAAAGTTTTTTATACAAACATAATAGCGTAACCAACAAACATCAATCCGTGTTTTGTACATATGAGCCTCTTTATAGCAAATTCATACGTTTGAATTCAAGATTTACATTTTCAAACATTTAAGTTCACTATTTTGAATAGCAAGATAGGGGTGTGAATGAAACCGTCCCCCCCCCCCCCCCAGCAAAAACCGATGGTTTATTGTTATGTTTTTGTAAAAACTGAACTTATGGTTTAGTTTTGCATGTAATAAAAATCAAAATTCCAAAGCGAACCGAACCGAACAATAGATTTTTATTTTTGCTTTATACTTTTATTTTAATTCATTTATAAGAATTATAAATATGTAATCACTAGCATTTTAGTTCAAAAGAATAATAACCAAATAGAGAATCTTATGATTTTTCAATCTTAAGTATTCAAAAAAAAACAAAAACAAAAAAAAAAGGAAAAAAGAATCTGAATTTGAAAAACCAAAACCGAGAGGTTTTCATAATTTTCCAAACAAAAGTTTTGATTTTTAGTTTAATTTTAATCCAAAACAGTTAGAAACCAAACCGTGCTCACCCCTAGATAGATTTACAAGAAGAAAAAAGAAATTAAATGAAAAAAAGAAAACTGTTTTTCACTCACATGTTGCCCATACAAGTGTTAGTCCATTTTTAAGTTGGGGTTCTAAGAGCATTCTCAACCGGTCCTTTATTTCTATCTCTGTAATAAGAGTATGCATAACCGATAACCATATCAATATGCTAGTTACTGGATAATTATAATCATAACCATAACTGATCCGTTATGACGGTTTCAATTAATCAGTTTTGAAGGTTATAGCAAGTCAGTTAACCATAACTAAAACAATATAATTAGGCCTAAAAGTTTGATACCAAATATTAGGAAAAAAAAACGACTTGACATAATTCAATAAAATATATAATCCATAATATTAATATCAAATATTAAAAAAAAAACGTTATATAATCTAACAATGAAATTTAAGTTAATTTGATAACAAAAGTTTAACGAACACATCAAAATATTATAATCCGACAATATGTTTGTTTAAAAATAAATCCAAAACATATTTTTGGTTAAATAAATGGGTCAGTTTGGTTATGGCGGGTTGGAAGAATCTTTAACCAAAACCGACCAGCTTTTGACGGTTTTTATAAATTAATTAAAACCGACCCACCGGTTATGACAGTTATCGGTTAAAATCGGTTCAATTATGACGGATATGGTTCGGTTAACGGTTAAGTTGCTCACCCCTACCATGCTGTTACACTAAACTACAATGTTACAACTACATTCTACCAAATAGAGAACCTATCTTGAATGCTCTCATAAAAATATGAAATGGTCCAATAATCCCAGGTTCATGCCTTACTTTCTTGGAGCGGATTTCGTGGAAGGCCATAACGCATTAAGGATGGGGCAACTGCGTCGAAAACAGTTGCCGAGGAGATGAATATTAAGAAAGCGACAAGATCGAATAAATGATGTATTATTATGTGAATTTTATAAGTGCGCATGCTTGGACCGTCTCGTTTATGTTTCCTTACACTTGTTATGACAGCTTTTAGATCGTTTAGTTTATATAATTGTCAGATTTCTACTCTACTGCTTTGCTGGATTCAACAACTTTCAAGTGTTTATACTTCAAGTTCCACTTCTGGTCTCAATTTATAGACTACTAATCACTACACAACAAAACATAAGATTCTCTATTTCACAGGATGATTAGAACTTGTCTACATCAATGCCTTTTAGGTTTCAGACCAACCACGGGAGCTTTTTTAAATAACAAGACAGACACGACACAATAGGAAACGTCACAATAAGGCATTATTACCTTTGGTGTAACATCTCGAATTTTTCAAATTCGTATTCGTTTACATGTAACCTGATTCAAGAACATTGTTCGGATCCTTATTATTTACAAAATCAAACGACTTTAAGTATTTAAGAAAGTTTTTTTCATTTTATGCCCTTCATGTTCTTAAAGATGTTCATTCTTTGTTTAAACTTTAAAATAATAAAAAAAATGGTCATTTTAGAAAGTTAAAGGACCAAAATTGTAAAAAAAAAAACAAAATCTTCCTTCCCTTGCCGGAGCGCCGCGTGGTGTCAGTCCCCTAGGGTGGCCCCGAGCCGCCACCACCACTCTGCACAAATCGTTTTCGTTTAACTTGTTCCATAGTTCGTTTTTGAGACTAAATCGCTTATTTTTGGACTAAATCGAGTGTTTAAAGCCCCAAGAAAAGTAATATAGCTTAGATGCATGTCCATGTTCATTACCCCTTGCCTAAGAATGAATTTTTCTGATTATTATATTGTTTTGATCATTAAAAGCATATTCGGTTTCTTAAACGAGTGAAATAGCCTTATTTGGTTCGTTTTAGTGTTTCCTATATAAACAACACATATTTTATTTGCCACAAACTTTCTCTAAACCCTAATTCATCATTCCCGGCCGTCACCTTTTCTGGCCTTCATCATCTTGCTCGTTTTTTCCGTTTTACTTGAAGATACAAACCTTGAAGGTTAACTTTGCAATTGTGTTGATCTTTGACTCCTCTTAACGGTTGATTCATTCATTATCTGGGTAAGTTGTCTTCTGTAAAATCATTCATACATACTCCCTAGTCAATAAACTTCAATTAATTTCAATTGTTGAAGGGTGTTGACTGGTCAATTCGTTTAAAACCCGTTAAAGGGCAAAACAGTCAACAAGTTTGACTATTCATTTTCTCATGCTTCTGGTCAGAACCAACTTTCGGTCCAGAAGACTTTTATTCTCGTATGCAATGTTAAGGCTACTGACCAAAACTCGACTCCCGACTTGCTGTTCGGATTCTGGTCAGTATCAGCTCGCTTAAACGTTTAATTTAACATACCAGAGTTCTAGACGTTCGTTTGGAACGATTCCAGCGGCATCGAGTTCGTTTTTACTCATACTTATTTATCTCAAAGTTTCAGGTTTATTTGACTAATTTTTTTCGACGCGTTAGAGGACGACTTGTTTATTACTTAACCATTTATTCTTATTTTTGTTCACTCGCTTAATCATCAAGGTGAGTTTGATCATTCCCCTTTATTTTACTTTTTTTAAACTTTTTGGGGACATATGCGTACCTATTCATACTTTATATCATATATATACAAAAATTCGCAAACATAATTATTATGTGTAATTCAATTAAATGCTAATTGCTATTTGTTTATATGCTAATATCCATTCATTCATATTTCGGAGAGGTCCATCATAATATATCTCAGTCAGTATGATCATACACCGTCTTAGTAACCTGAGCCCGATTTGCTTGGCGATGGTAAACCGACAATCTTAGTCAGTCATTGTAACTAATGCTCATTCGCATGGCAACGTTTAAATGGCACACCAGCATGTCTATTGTTTGTTTATGGTCTGTTTATGGTTTGATTGATTATTACTCACATATGTTTGTTTGCGTATTTAAAATTTATCATATTATATATATATATATATATATATACACACACACTATTATTATTATTTTCATAAAAATTGGTGATCATCACACTCAACATGTGTTGTTGACAAAATCTATTCCATTTTCTACGCATATGCAGGTTGACATTTGAATTGAAGTTTGAAGTGATGGACATCTAGAAAAGACCATATGGAACTTAATGAAGACAATCTTTATTAAAATCTGGATTGGATTATTTGTTTTAAATTATTTGTTTGTGTTATGAATATCTGTGCATTGTAATGTGAAATAATTAATTTAATAGATATTGTCATTTTATTTATGATAGTACATTTGAGCCGTGAACAATCGGCTCTCGTCCCGAAATTTCCGTCTTAGGTTGGTGTGTGACATTTGGTGCTTGACACAAATATGATGGTCGGTTATTTTGTATGTATTCTAGTTCATTAATTGTTTAGTTTTAGTTGTTTATTGCATGAATTTCGATACTTCGTACATGTTTTGTCGTATTTCAGGTCACAGGTGATTAATGATGTTAAAATGGACCTATACAAGCATGGGATGAAGAACCTGGATGACTAGCACGCGAAACGAGGCAAGAATGAAGTTTGCTGGTGAGAAGACCCGTCGCGTATGTGATAGGTGTGAAGACAGTCCATCGCGCTACGCGATGAACTTGTTTTATTAACTTTTGACTTTTTGGTCCATCGTGTTATGCAATGGACCTGGGAAGAACCCATTGCGATACGCGATGGGTGGCAAAATCGGGGAACCTAGGGTTTTAAATAAAATAACATAATGACGACCTTAATGGCATTCATTCCACTCCAGAGCAGTTTCAAAGGCTGAAGAGACCATTTCCACCCTTCCGAATCATCGAGAGATCATTACATGGCTTACCTCATCATAATTGAAGACTTTTCAATGTCAAGGCGCGGCTAATCTCCTCGAATCATACCCTGGATGTAGAGTATTGTATTTTATAGTTTTTCTCATGTGTTAAGAACAAATTATTTGTAATTGTTATTGATTAATCTATGAGTATTGATGTTTGATATTACTGTGCATTCAGTTGTTTTAGGTTTATTTCGATCAAAACGATTTGTTTGTCAGTTGCTATGATAATTGTTTATAGGGTTGTTTAGACTAGTTTGAATATGATGGAGCATACAATTGCCCTTAGTTGAGCCACACTGGCAGGAACTGTTTGACAACCAGTGACATGTGTTAGCTATTGTTGATGCCTAAAGTTTACCTAGTTAGACAATCTGAATTGATCATGGACAATTAATCTGTTAAGTGAACATAAGATTGCTGTTTATTTACTTGCTTGAACCCCAGGTGTGATTTGTCTTTGTTAATTGCTTAAATTTTGCTTAGTTTACTTGTTTAATATTAAATACAATCTTTTGCTAGTGTTATTAGCACTCATAACTGTTTTCTTCATAATTTGAGAAATTTGTTATACGTTACACTGACCATATACTTCTGGTGGATGTGATACCTGACTTACCCTATCAGCTTAAGTTAATTAGGTTTTTGCATGACTAAAACGACAGTCATCATAATACAACCTAATAACTAATCATGCCATTTCTTCAAGTACAGACATGATATATGCATTGGAACAAAAATTGCCAAAAGTTAATAAAAAAAGTAAAGTGTCAAAAACATCCATGAGGTTTGATTAATCATGCGACTTTTGTCCAAAAAAGTTTTATTTTTTATTTTTTGCAGTTGAACCATCAAGGTTTTCCAATTGTTGCCATTTTTGTCCAAATCATTAACTCTATTAAAACTTTCGGTAAGTTTTTACAAAAGGTCCATCATACCGTTATTTATAAAGATATTATTTTTAAAAAGATTATATTTATAAAATATATACCCCGTTCACACTTAAATCTCTCTCTCTCACTACCATGCTTAACTGTCAGTATCCCACCACAGTTGCCACATCTGAGGTTACTGGCAAGGTGAATCCACTTGTTAACGAGACTTTAAACCTCTCCTATGTTCTCGCTGCTAACACATTGACTCGATCGCATCTCAATTCAATCGCTTCAATGGTACAATTCCACCGTTAAATCAATCATTGTTTGACATCTTCAGCGTCTCCCTCAATTTTCTAAACGGTCATGATGAAAGTAGCGGATGCAACGGCTATGGGGTTATGATGGCTGATTTGGTCGTGACAATGGTTATGATGGCCGACGGTGGTGGTATAGACGGAGAAGAAGTGGTGGCGGTGGTTGGGATTTTATTTTTCCTTTTTAAATAACAAAACAAGATCGACCATCGATTTTTCGGTGAGTTCACCGCCGCCATCGATTGCTTAAGTCTCCATGATTGCGGGTCCGGCTCATCTTCGAAGGTGAAATGGTAGCAGTGATTGAGATTTTATTTCCTATTGTTGTATACGTCTCCTCCCAGAAAAATCAAAAGGCGGAGCCGCTTTTTAGAGCTTTGGTGGTTCTATGTTAGATCGAGGACGGGGGGGGGGGGGGGGGGGGGGGGGGGGGTGGGGTTTACAAGATGTTAAAAAAATTTTATCATTGGAGTTCAAAATAATCAAAATAAAAAATAATTAAAACAGAAAAAGACCATTTTTACCCTTTAGTTAAGGTCTAAAACTTAACTGGGTTAGTGATTTGGATGAAATTGGCAACAATCCAGATAACTTCGATGGTCCGACTGAAAAAAATAACTTTTGTGGACGAAAGTCACATAATATCAAACATTATGGACGATTTTGACACTTTACTCTTAATAAAACCTTAATTAATACATAAATACATAATTCTAAACATAATAATCCTTAACATATTTGAAAAAAAAATCCATTAAAGTATATTCATTAATACATAACATACTTTAATAAATATGAAATCATAACTTCCTTTAAAAATAATTTCGAGTTCTAGCGAGTCTTTCTACTCATATGCAATGTTTTAAAAACCAGTATTTTACTCGTGCCGAATTTAGTTTACAAATGGTATAACCGGTTGAATTGAAATGCATCGAGAGGTTCAAACGGGTTGAATAATTGAAATACAAGATGTTAAAAAAATTTTATCATTGGAGTTCAAAATAATCAAAATAAAAAATAATTAAAACAGAAAAAGACCATTTTTACCCTTTAGTTAAGGTCTAAAACTTAACTGGGTTAGTGATTTGGATGAAATTGGCAACAATCCAGATAACTTCGATGGTCCGACTGAAAAAAATAACTTTTGTGGACGAAAGTCACATAATATCAAACATTATGGACGATTTTGACACTTTACTCTTAATAAAACCTTAATTAATACATAAATACATAATTCTAAACATAATAATCCTTAACATATTTGAAAAAAAAATCCATTAAAGTATATTCATTAATACATAACATACTTTAATAAATATGAAATCATAACTTCCTTTAAAAATAATTTCGAGTTCTAGCGAGTCTTTCTACTCATATGCAATGTTTTAAAAACCAGTATTTTACTCGTGCCGAATTTAGTTTACAAATGGTATAACCGGTTGAATTGAAATGCATCGAGAGGTTCAAACGGGTTGAATAATTTACCTTGTAATTCCATATAAATACAATTTCAACTCAAGAAATAACCCAAAAATACATTACTAAACATCACACAGTTACCAAATATCACACGTGAAAATGATCGAGTTAGATAGAAAGTTATACTTTGTATACGAAATTAGTCAATTACAAAAGATGCAAATAAACCAACATTGGACTTGCATGACACAAAATTGATTGATTAATGAATCGTCGTTTTCCGTGTTTATTCGTTTCAATTTTATCCCACTATGCTAAAAGTCGTTTTTAAAAAATATGGGCCGCAAAAAATATCAACAATCTCTTGGGTTTAAAACCGGTTTCCGGTTTAAACCTGTATTTTTTTAAAAAAAAACCGGCGGTACGACATTCTAGCAAACTGTCCAAAAATACCGGGATCTAAATACCGGTTGACTTACGAAAATTCGGTATAACCGGTTTAACCGACCGGTACGTAGTGGTTTTAAAACATTGCTCGTATGAGCATAGCGAGTCCTCTCACTTTTCCTCATTTTGGCGACTTTATCTCGCATGCCACATCAACATCACATCAGTTTTTTTTCATCTTTTTCCGGTTTCTTCCTGTTTTCACCTAAAGAAATGATGTCTCCTTTTTTTCTTAGTTTAATTTAATTTTAAAATACAAAAGCAAATTATTTCTCAACTAAATTAATATGAGACAAGATGTAAGAATAAAAACAAATAATCCATAAATATAGAAATTAAATAACAATAAAAATATAAGCAATTATTTAAAGGGTACAATTGATATAAAATGATCCAAATGCTCGATGAGATCTGATCGAAGGTTGTGATGGATTGTTCGGGGGTAGAGATTTGAAAGAGTAATATGTAAAAATTGAGTGATATAAGGTTAATTAACAATTTTTTTAACGGTAACATGATCATTGGTATTGCCATTACCCATTCCCCGTGAATCGGTGATGAGCCTATAGATTCCATAGAAAAAACGACACCCCCCCCCCCCCCCCCCCCCCCGGGGTGAGGAGTGGTGTTCCCAAAAGCTTCCGGCCAGGAGTTGGAATTCCCCAAGTTTTCAAGGTTGCCACTTCTTGTCCTTTAACTTCAAGTTCAAGCATTCACACAAAATCGCTAGCAACTTTGTAGAGGTTACACTTGTTCAAACTTGCAATATGAGTATCCTTTTTAAATTAAAAATACACGCAGATTATCAATAGGTTAACAAGTGTTTAACATGTTAAGATTTGAATTTAAACAGGTCAACATGTTTAAGACACGAAACATGCTAAGCTCAAACTCAAACACGCTAATATTCATGTCGTGTTGCATTAACAGTCTGTGTCATAAATTGTCCTATGCGGGTTTAGCCACTAGTCATTCTTGGGGTATTTCAAAAGTAAATTTTATAGAAGTTGTTTTCTACATTAGATAGATAAATAATGTCTTTCTACGACTCTCATGAGTCGTGGACAAGCACAAATATGAGATGATATGGGATAAAGTTAAAATTACCAACTTGATTAGTAAAGAAATCTGGGCTAGTTTAGTCGATTTACATTTACGTGAACTTTGAGAACAAATTGCAAAAGCTAATTAGACTGTTATACATAGATATCTGTCATATAATTGTAATTGGTATCTAGATATTAAAAATGTATAGAATCATCTCTCAAGTTAAAATGCAAACGTAACTTATCACGTCAATCGAATGAATCAAGCTATATCCATATTCCATATGCCCTTGATTCTAGTTATACTTTACGGGCGCATTCGTTTCACAGAATGGAATGGAATTGTAATTGGAATTTACATAGGATTTGGAATTGAAAGAAATTGGATTTGGAATCTAAACATTCCAATAGGAATTGAATTTGAAGGAATTGAAATCCAATCAATTCCATTCTTGATGTGTTCGTTTGGCAAATGAATTGGAATCGTTTTTTTTTAAACGAGGATAAAGACGAAAATATTTTTGTTTTTTATTTATATTTTGCGTTATGGTTTTTTTAATGATTTTTTTAAATTTTTTTAAGGGTTTTCTATTAAGATCAAATACCCCTAAAAACATATTTAAAAATAATAATAAAAAATTCATAACTCAAAATATAGATTAAAACAAAAAAAAAAGTAAAAAAACTAAAATGCTTCATTATTAATACATACACAAAGGAACTTTTGCCCCTTCTGTGTCTCTAATTTAAACGCCCCTTTGTGTTTTTGAAAACCCGTTACAGACTTATACTAAATATTAACTTCTTTTAATGATTATTATCTTTAGACTTTTTCTTGTTTGCAAAATTTTGTAAATGTTCACGTAAATTCAAATAGAAACATCGGTGCAGCTA
Source organism: Bidens hawaiensis (assembly GCF_021521415.1). Classification (NCBI taxonomy): domain Eukaryota; kingdom Viridiplantae; phylum Streptophyta; class Magnoliopsida; order Asterales; family Asteraceae; genus Bidens; species Bidens hawaiensis. Next base: position 359,092 of record NW_027491983.1, on the reverse strand, counting down.
GAAATATTTTAAAATTTTGGAAAGTTAGTATGATTTTAAGCAATTTTTATCACATATAGTGATAGAACTTTAGACAAACTAAACTAACGCTTAATTTATTTATTTTAACATGGTTTGGTTGTTTGTATTCTTACTTAAAACTCTTATCATTTTACTTGGAGTGCTATTTTTTATTTTTATTTTTGGCTATAAATCAACGTAATTTGTTGACACGACCCATTTGATTTTACTCATTGTAATATGACCTATCCCCCCCCCCCCCACACTGACGAAAGTTCTGGTTTCGCAACTGCCAACTAGTCAGCAATAAACATTGGAATCACACAAACGAAAGCAGTATAAAAGACAAGAATTTTATGTGATTCGAATCCGATGTGAATCCTACGTCTATGACTGCGGCTATGGTTTTCTCTTTTATTTATTATGCTCAATACAATATTACAATTACATGATACAACTATATAAATAGACTAGACTAGAATTAGGATACAACCAATTAAATATATGAACCAGCTAGCTATTTTTTTTTATCTTCTTCCGGTCGACCACAAGCCTAGTAGTATCTAAAGATCGTCCCTTTTAAATTTTAGTGATATCTTTTTCACATTTACATCATGCATGTATCATCAACGAAGATTTACTAGTGTAACCAAATTCTGTAATTTGATCTTCATGGAACCTGTGACGAGTATTTAACTATAGCTGGTACACGTATAATTTCACCCCAACCCATAATGTACCGGAGGTTTAAGAGTGTTCATAACAACTTAACAAGGGGCTTTTCCCCTGATCTGGATCTATATAACTATATTGCAAGGAGCAGACAAAGGGGGAGCGGACATCACTGTTGTGGGCATCAAGTGCACGGTCCACCCCCGGTTTTGCATACATGGGGGCGGACGAGAGAGATGGCTCCCCCTCTCACACACATAATTTTAATACTTTTTAATAGGGTTGTGGAGGTTCGTTATTGTTGGAAGAACATGAAGAATTTTGCGCAAATTTTAGAATTTGAAATAAAATTGATGTTTTGTTTTATAAAGGTTTGGTTCTATCACTCAATGGGTGTTTTACAACATCAGTGCAACATGTAACGTCGGCAACATGTCAGTGAAGATGATCATGGGCGAAGCTTCCTTAACACGCAGCCTTTATTTCTTAACAATGGAAATTTACTCGTTTTTTTCTGAAATTTTTATACGTAATATAAATTCACCCGTTTTTGTTTGAAAACTTTGAGCCCCGCTCTTTCGTTCAAGCTTGATGATAATTTATTAAACAGTAATTCTTGCTGGTAAATCGGAGTAGATTCTATCAATACGACATCCTTACGTAATAAGGTCACTATCTAATTGATCCACGTATGGGTTGTTGACCACGTGGTTCCCCAACATCTCTTGATAGTTAGGTGATAATGTATCTTGTTGGTGCAATGGTGTACCAACTTAAATTTATTCAATCGTACAAATATGGGCTACTTCCATCTTGGAACATAACTACACGTATCACTTGTAATAGGGGTTTTTGGACAAATGTGGACGGAGAGGTGGTATGTTAATCACTATATGTACGTGTGTGTGTTTTTTCAATGATAAAACGAGGGAGGTCACGTTATTTTTTCTTTTAAGTTTTGTTGCTACAATTTGTTTTAAATATTCATATATCTATAACTGTTGTTAGTTATAACTAGTAGGCGTCCGTGCTCCGTCATGGATTCGAAACGTAGATACATCATGCTTAATTTCAACAACTTTTACATTAGTACGCATTAATGTCTTCATGAAAAAAGCTCACGTGTCTTACATCAATCGAAAACGTAATTAACTTCTATAAGTTGTTAATTAAAATAATCTGTAATCAATTTTGTTATTAACTAAAATAATCAAGTACAATTTTTGTATTCATTTTAAAACATAAATCAAATTGAAGTCTAAACCTTGATTGTATAATTGATTATTATTATTACTTGATTATAAATAACTCATATTTATAACCATACAATTCCTCATTAGATAAGAATAGAAGAAAAACTAACTCAAAAAACCCCTAAATTTGTAAGTACGACAATTAGGTCATTGTACTTACGCAAGATTAGTCTAACAATTACCTCCATAATCTTGTAATATCGAGAAGATATCTCATCTCGATAATCTTTGGTCGTGGTAATGCCTTCGAGAGAATATCGGTCCTTTGACAATCTCCGCTTACGTGTTCTATCCTAGCATCCTTAGGAAACCTAGCTTGGTTTTGTTGATCGATCACCAATTCATTTCCATGATCGTTGGTACTTAAATTGAAATCCAGACTCCAAAACCATGAACCAAAATCATACTTATGCAAATTTAACATATTTAAACCATATAGCTTATCAAAATAATTTTTTTTTAACTATGAAATATCATCAAAATAAAGATTTTTAACTATATATATATATATATATATATATATATATATATATTATATATAGGTAAGGATCCTAAGAGAACTATTGGCAAGTGGATAATTTTGAGAACAATTTTGGACCACTAAAAAAAAATCTCTAAAAAAATATTTAAAAAATTATAAAACAAAAAAAAACGAAAATTTTAAAAAAGTAAAAGAAAACCAAAATTCTTATATATTTCATTCCGGTTTTATTAAAAAAAACCAATTTTTTTTTCTTTTTAATTCGTATTATACCTATACACATATGTATACTTTCATTTAATCTCTAGTTACGTAATGTATACATATGCACATTATCACTTACCTTAAATTATACATATGTGTGTAGGAAATAACATGTGTGTACATATTATACATATATGTATAATTAAAAAAACCGTCTTTTTTTCTTTTTAATTTGTATTATACCGATACACATATGTATACTTTCATTTAATCTCTAGTTACGTAATGTACACATATGTACATTATCATTTACCTTAAATTATACATATATGCATAATTTAGCTAAATCAAGAATTATTTTTACTTTTTTTTTTAGAATCCGGGATGATAAATAAGAACTTTGGTTTTTTTACTTTTTTTATTTTTGTGTTTTTTTTGTTTTATGATTTTTTATTTTTGGGTTTTTTTGTGGTCCAAAATAGTTCTCATAGTTCTCAATTTTCAAAAAGTTCTCACATGATCCTGATCCTATAACCAATATTATTTATTAGAAAAGAGAGGCAAGAAACAAAAAATTATTTTAAAAAAAGTTAAGGAAATATATATAATCGATAGAATAGTGAGAGATGGGAAAAAAAAGAAAGATACACGAAAGAGTAATACGTGACATAAAAAAAAGTTAATTTTTTTTATGTAGCATACACATAACTTTCTATATATATATTTTTTAAGTGTGTATGTTAAAAGGACCTCAATTCGTGACTTTTAAATTAGTACACAACAATATCTATCTATCTATAATAATATATATAAACGAAACCCCCTAAAATCCTACGTGTCACGATGTGGTCGCTCCCTCCTTTTATGGAAGCCACTAGATTGCTTGATTTTTAATTGGAGGCCTCTCATTGATTTAACCCAAATTCATAGGTATGAGTCTTACCAAAACCAGATAGCTATTAAACGGGTTATAACATCTCATTAAATTAAGAATTAATCTTACCAATTATTTGAAATAAAAATCTTATAAAATAGGGATATACAAAAATTTAATATCTAATTTAAAAAGAAAAAGATATTATTTATAATTAATAAACAATTTTATAGTAAAAAACATAAACGGGCCATGGGTCACTAAATCCAGATAGCTTTTAAACGGGTTATAACATGTCGTTTATTTATGAAACCCTTTCATCATCAAACCCTAAGACTAGCTTTATCAACAACCTCTTATGAGGTTGTTACACTATTCATCTATTAAAAAAATAAATTAAATCAGCTATAGTAAACAACCCAAGCCATGAGATCAACCTAGACTATAACCCAACTTTATTTAAATATTCATTTTTTCATTCTTTTCTTTCAACACAATTTCTTTTGCATATAATTTGATTTTTTTAATAATCTATATTATTTAACTTATTTTAAAAATTTAAAAACACAGTCTTGTTTAGTTTATTTTTATGAACATTTTGATATAAATTTTGTTAGAAATGGAGCACTTTTTAAAACATGTATTTTTAATAATATTATTATATGTAAAATTAGTTTTGTTACTTGTAAAAAATTAAAGTTTTTTTATATTTTTTATATTTAAAATAATACAATTTAAAAAATAAACATTTTTTTTAATTATAATAAATTTTATAGAATAAATTAAAACCTAAATAAATATATGTATTAAAATAGTTGGGTTGGGTTGGGAATGTAAGTGAAAAATTGGGTTGGGTTGGGTTGTGTATGTAAAAGAGATAGAAATTAGTTTTTTATTAAAATATTGGGTTGGATTGGGTTGTTGATAAAACTAGTTAAGTATATTATTAACTTTCTTACAATAAAGAAAATTAAAATCCAAAAAATAGATATTAAAAAACGAAAAATGTAAAACAACCATTCTCTCAAGCCATCAGATTGCTTTATTTGTAAATGAAGGTTTCTCATGCATTTGACCCGAATTCACGGGTAAAGGTCTCACTAAACCCAGATAGCTCTTAAACGGGTTATAACATCTCATTAAATTAAAAAATAATCTTATCAAATATTTGATATTAAAATCCTATAAAATAGGGATATGCTAAAAATAATATCATATTTAATTTTAAAAAAAAGATATTATTTATAATTAAGAAACAATTTTATAATAAAGAAAATAAGCGGGGTAATTGGTATCACCAAACCCAGATAGGTTTTAAACCAGACTATAACATATCATTTATTTGTGAAACCATTTCATTATCAAACCTTAAGTATATTAATTATTAACTTGCTTACAATAAATAAAATAAAAATCTAAATATACATATATAAATATTAAAAACGAATAATGTAAAACAACCCCCATACTATGAGAGATAAAATCTAGTGTTGAATATTGTTGTGTAGTACTTTGTATGGTTGTTATTACTACTTTGTATGGTTGTTATTACTACTTTGTATAGGTGATAAGATTGTTATGTTATATAATTGAAGTCAAGGATTCAATCTAAGTGGAGGCTAACACTTAGCCGGTAAAGAAAATAAAATGTTTCCTTGCATTTTTAGTAACTAGGCTTTTTTTTTCTTTTTTTTTCCCAGAAATAGTATGCATATATATTGCAATAAAAATGGCATGTAACGACAACGACTACTAGAGCAGTTTCATTGAAGGTAATCACCATTAACCCTTGAAAACAGTTGCCTGAGGAGATGAACCTCTAGCAAAAGACAAGCTAGATTGAATAGATCGCATACATATACACATTTTAATACAAATTGTGTGATTATTAAAAGTGTGCACGCTTGGTTTGTCTCATCTATGTTTCCCTTCACTTGTTATTACAGCTATTAGATCTTTTAGTTTATAGGATTGTCAGATTCAATATTGACTTACACTCTACTGCTTTGCTGGAACGAATCTTTCATTAAATGTTTCAACGTCTTGTACTAGTCTCAATTATAAGGGAAATTAAGAAAAAAAAAAAAAAAACAACCACCTAGAAGAGATTCATAACATAACCCTTCATTTTGAAAAATTTTCAAAATAACACATCCTCACTCCTTCACGCATAAAATAGGAAGGGTTTTGCCTTGACACTGTACCCGCATCCGTCTTACGGTTACTTGATTGCCAAGGTAAGGGGTATTTTCCCGCTCACTTTTGAATCTTTTTGAATTTTGAATTTCGAAATTCGAAGAGTTGGTGGAATGATAGGAACAGTCCAAACATCTGAAACGTCGTGCGACGGTTTCTTCTGACTGTGTCAGGACGTGCAGGAAGTTATGGTGACGTGACAGTACATGGTCATTCCAGACGCTTTTTCAGGCGCATGGGCGCGATTTTTCGGGCGCGTGGCCGTGAAATTAATGGTATGCGTCCTGTTAACAGCTGTTGCCAGCTTGCTTTTTGCCACGTGTCACAGTTTCATTGCACCTTTGTTTTCTCTCTCCTCCGCATTAATTTCATCGCATTAATTGCGATTAGTATATAAAGGGGGAGAGGGTTCTTTGTAATCCACACTTTCAATCTTCTCTTCATCTTTTAAGCGATTTCCGGCGAATACTCATCCTTTTCAGGCAAGCATTCTCCCGAAATCGTTTTCTTCTTTTCTTCACAAGATGTCGTCTCGAGATGTTGAATCTACAGCCGATGATAAGAGTACTGCTGGCGAGTGCCAGTGTGCTCTGCCTGGCGATCTGTACCGGTATGTCGTCAGGAAGTTCATGCTCGAGTCTCTCGAGCCTGAGTTTCCTGAACCCCATCATACCGTGTACGATGCCCCCAGAGGCAAGATCGGGGTTTATGCAGCATTCTTTGTTTATGGGAATCTTAGGTTCCCATTGACAAAGTTTGTTTACCGTGTCCTTGAGAGGCACGGTGTTCATTTGACCGAGTTACACCCCATGGCGATCGCCAAGATTCGCCACTTCGAGTGGGTGTGCCGGATACTGGGCGTTGAGCCCTATGTTGACCGCCTGATGACCTTCTATACTTGGAGGTGCATCCAGGGGTGGTACACGTTGTCAACCCGGATTAAGGGTTTAAAGATCTGCGCGACCGAGCGCAGTCTTCGCTCGTGGAAGAGGGAGTTTTTCTTTGAATTCCGCTCGCGCCATCCCCATTGCCATGAAATTCAAGAACGGGCAAGCACTTCCGAGCCTTCACGCCTCCAACTACCAGGAGGCGGAATGGTTTGCGAAGATATCTCGGGTCCAATCTCCGGTTTACCGGTTTGCGGAGTCCGGGATGGTGATGCTGGGGATGAGCCGAGTGTGGAAGGCTGCCGATGCGCAAAAGATCCCAATCGTCCTCGAATACGGTTCGAATTCTGTTCCTTACGGTATGCCTTTTTCCCTTTTCTTGATCTTGAATTTCTTCTAACTTCTTTCCTTTTTATTTCAGAGGGGAACGACCTGCAGTCGCTCCTAAACCCGCGGGAGGCTGACGGTCCCGCACGGATGGGTACTCACGCTCTAGATGAGAACGAGTTGCCCATCCTAGAACAAACGGCGGATCAGTTTGTGGAGGTCTATCCGCTAGGCCATGAGATCCTTAGTGCCCGTCGGCCAGGTAAGGCGTTATTCGACCCTCGACCCCTCAATGTTGAAACCTCTGCTGGAATTCCTTCAATCGTATGTTCTGATGAGGAATCCGCAGATGGTCCTCCGTTGGTGCGGAAGAAGAAGGCTGCCGGCGGGAAGGGGCAAGAGAAGGCCTCCACTGCCGATCCAACGCCTCGGTCTGATTCGGAGACCGAGAGCGAAGAGGTGGCGGGGAATCCCGGTGGTGATAAGACCACCGCTCCGGAGGTTGTGATTGTCACCTCCGGAGAGCCAAAGAAGACGACGGTGACCGGCGCAAAGAGGCCGGCTCCATCGGGTTCGTCCCCGCCTCTCCGTACCTTTAGGCTCAAGAAAACCCGTAAGTACAACTTCCTTTAGCTTTTATCTTCATAACTTTATCTTTTAACACTTTTCTTCTTTACGCAGGCGTGGATGTTGACGCATTCCAGGGTAGAGCTCCAAGTAGTACCTCCTCGCCAATGACGGTAGGCTTGGTCAGCCTACCTGAGGCGACGACCCAAGCGCCTGCGCCTGCTTCCGCTGGTCCAGTTGCTCACTCCTTTGAGCCAACTGTTCCAGCCGAGATGACGTCTTCGCCGGCGGTGAGTGCGATTTTTACAGCATCCTTCACCGAGCCGGCGGTTACCATTGCTGCGGAATCTGCGGCAGCGACCGCGGCGGCGACCACGGCGGCTGCTACTACGCCCCCGCCATCGGCAACGATGGCCGGTCCATCAGGTACGCGTGGGGCTTCCCGCCAATCTTTGCCACCTTCCCATCTGCCTGACCTCTTGGATGGATTTCCTTTGGGTTCAGGTGATGGGTTCGGCGGCTATCGGCCTGTTATTGACCCTACAGGTGCGTAGGGTTCTTCTGGCCCATTTTATATATATATTTTATCTTTTCCTAACTGCTTTGTTTTTTTTTTTTGCAGTGTCGGATTCCAATGAAGTGTATGTTCCACGATGGAACATTCGCCGAGGAACAACCCTTCGCACCCCTGTGGAGTGCGTGGAATGGGCTCGTCACGCTGCTCCCAGTGGTGCGTTGGGGGAAGCCATGGCTAGCTACCAGGAGGGTAGACTAACCAATGAGCTTCGGGTTCTTCTGGCCCGGATGCAGCCGCGCGTCGAGCTGCTTTGTCGTGAAAACGACAAGTTAAAAGCAGCTCGTCTCAAGGAAGTAGCTCAGGCGCGGGCTGTGCGGGAGGAGAACCAAAAACTTGCCGCAGTGGCTGCGGAGAAGGAGAAGGCCTTCAAGGCCCTCGAGGTTGAAGTTCAGGCTCGACTCGAGGCCCGTTCCAAGGCTGCCCAAGCTGTTAATGAACAGCTTCGGCTGGCTAAGGAAACTGCGAGGAACGCAACCGAGAGGGCCACCAAGGCTGAAGCTATTGCTGAGCCTCTGCGCGTGGAGAATGAAGAACTTAAAGCCAAATTAGAGGCTCTCCAGCAGGCTCATGATGCCTTGGCGATGGAAGACGCCAAAAAGCTCCAGGAGATCTTGGACCAGAGGGGGGTGCTTGACCATACTGAGCGGAAGCTAAAGGGCGTCGAAGAGGCTGCGGCTAAAGAAGTGTTGCTTGCCAACCTTAACAAGAGTGAAGCCGAACGCGCCCGTAACGAAGCTCAAGCGTCCCTCCAAGAAGCTCTGGCTGCCAAGGAATGGCTTCTTCGAGAAGCGTTGTCTCAGGTAAACTTTCATGTCTTTACGCTCTTCTTTGTAGATAGGGTGTTGACACTTGGTATATTTTCTTATGTAGGTTGTGCATCGGGTCTTCTCAGAGACCTCTTACGACGATGCTATGAGCGCAGCCCTCAACGCTTCTCACGAGGATGGGGAACGGGCCGGCTTCCTGCTTGGTCTAGGGTTCGTTGAGAAAGGCGTCCCGCCTTCCAACTTCCCTTTGTATAATGTGGATACTGAAGCTGCTTATGACCAAGCAGTGAACCAGTATGCCGCCTTCCCGCATCCGGTGGTGGAGAAGGTGAATGAAGTCGCTGCTGCTGATGATGGGCTAGCTATCCTTAAGGCTTTCCTTGAACTGCCACGCTCAACTGACGGCGCTGGTCCAAGTGGAAGTGGCCCTGAAGCCTGATCCTGAAGATCCCTTCCCGCTGCTAGGATAGACTTAGTTTGTACAGATTTACTTACTTGTAGGCGGGTAGTTACCCGGCCATTCTTGTAACGAATATTCATGAAATATAAATCTTTGTGCGGCTAAGACCGCTTCTTCCATTGGATTCGTTGCTTTATAAACGTTATATGACTTGCATATTTTAGTTTGAATTAGCAATTTTCCAAGTGTTTTAGAATAAGTTAACCTTTGAACGTGGTAAATAATAGGTTAAAGTTTTGCTTCCTTGCTCGTGATTGTGCGGGTAAGACCGTCACTTGCACTTACAAGGATGACTAAACTTTACTTACATCTGACCTGCGTGTAGGTTTTCATCCTTTTTTAGGATAACCTTTGAACGTGGTAGATGATAGGTTGAAGTTTTGCTTCCTTGTTCGTGATTGTGCGGGTAAGACCGTCACTTGCACTTACAAGGATGGCTAAACTTTACTTACATCTGACCTGCGTGTAGGTTTTCATACTTTTTTAGGATAACCTTTGAACGTGGTAGATGATAGGTTGAAGTTTTGCTTCCTTGTTCGTGATTGTGCGGGTAAGACCGTCACTTGCACTTACAAGGATGGCTAAACTTTACTTACATCTGACCTGCGTGTAGGTTTTCCTTATTTTTAGCGTTGTGTTTATGCGGGTTTTGCCGCTTTCCACACGTAACGACTTACTTCTTCCCCATTTATGCGGTGAATACCGGCACCAGTATGGGAAGTTCATAAGTATAAAGGTAAAGTTAACACATTATGAAAGGAGAATCATTTCCATTAGAAGTGGCTCTAGGCATTTTCTTTACAAGTTTGGAATTGATCTACATATAACATTTGCGTAATTGAGCTCCATTCCATGTTCTTGGGATAGGAGTGCCATCGAGCCTTTCGAGCCGGTATGCGCCCTTTCCCAGGACTTCTTTGATAATGTATGGCCCTTCCCAGACCGGGGCCAGCTTTCCTGGCGTTCTTGGTTCGATGCCTCGTTGTTACGCAGTATGTAGTCTCCTTCATTGAAGTTGCAGAGTTTTACCCGCGTGTTGTAGTACTTTTGCATTTGACGTTTGTAATTCTCTTCACGCACTTCGGCTAAGTCTCTGCGTTCCTCGGTCAGCATAAGATCCAACCGTCTTTCCGCATCATTGTCTTCTGGCTGAATCAAGACCCTTGGTGAGGGTAAACCAATTTCGACCGGGACCATGGCTTCCGTGCCATAAGTGAGGCTGAACCGGGTTTCTCCCGTACTGGCCTTCTTCAGCGTTCTGTTTGCCCAAAGGACGTGCGGAAGCTCGTCCACCCAGCCGGATCTGTGTTCCAAGAGTCTTTTCTTGATGCCTTCGACGATGCTCTTGTTTGCTCTTTTCACCTCACCATTACCTTGCGGGTGTGCCACTGAGGTAAAGGTGTGGGTGATTTGGAGTTCTTTCAGCCACTGTTGTAGCTTCTTGTCAGCAAAGTTGGTGCCGTTATCGCTCACCAAATTCTGTGGAAGTCCAAAACGACAAATAATAAATTCCCAAATAAATTTTTTGATATGTTTTGCGGTTGTTTGGGCTAATGGTTTTGCTTCTATCCACTTGGTGAAGTAGTCGATGGCTACCACAAGGAACTGAACGTTTCCTGCTGCTGTAGGAAATGGGCCTGTCACGTCGATGGCCCACTTCTGAAATGGCCATGAAGAAGTGACTGGAACAAGTTCATTCTTCGGGCGGTGCGTGTTGGGTGCGTAAAGCTGGCAAGACCTGCATTTTCTGATGTATGCCAGTGCATCCGTATGCATCCCCGGCCAAAAGTATCCCGCGTTGTTTAGCTTAGCTACAACAGCGCGGGGACCTGCGTGTACTCCACAGATGCCTTCGTGTACTTCCCTTAGGAGGTAGTCAGCATCTTGGTTGTCCACGCATCTTAAGAGTGGACCAAGAAAGTTACGTCTGTAAAGGATGTCATCGATGAGTTGATAATTCAGTGCTTTACAGCGTAGTTTTCTTGCCTGTGTTTTGGATTCTGGGAGTGTTCCTGCCGCAAGGTATTTTATTATTGGTGTCATCCACGTTTCCGTGCCGGTTTGGATGACACAAATTTCCTTGTGCGGGACCGAAGGTGTCTCGAGGAGTTCAATGCGGATATCCTTTCCTAAGTGGGTGAAGGCTAATGATGCAAGCTTGCTTAACGCATCCGCAGATTTGTTTTCACTTCGCTTGACGTGTATGACTTTGCAGTCATTGAAATCGCGCATAAGGGATTTTGCTTGTGCGAGGTACAGGGCCATTGTGTCGTTCACGGCCGTGTACGTTCCGTTGATTTGATTGGCTATCAACATGGAATCCATGTGGGCTTCCAAGTTTTTCACCCCATCTTACGCGCAATTCTCAACCCAGCCAAGAATGCCTCATATTCGGCTTCGTTATTCGTACTTGGAAAATCCAGTCGAATAGCGTAAGTGTATTCTTGGCCTGTTGGGTTGGTTAGTTTCAGCCCTGCGCCTGAACCCTCGTTACTGGCTGCTCCATCAGTCTAGAGTTGCCAGACATCATTGATGTCTTGTGCTGGAGAGGGTTGAACCTCTTCCTGGCACTCTTTTTCCCGCGATGCGGGCACTTCTGCAATAAAGTCGGCCAGAACCTGGCCTTTTATGGCTGGTCTTGGTTTATACTTTATCGCGTATTCTCCCAACTCAATTGCCCATTTGGCTAGGCGTCCCGATAACTCGGGTTTGCCTAGAACGTTTGCAAGTTTGAAATTGGTGAGAATGGTGATTGGGTGACCCTGGAAATATCGTCTTAACCTGCGTGAAGCGTGTATAAGTGCTAAGACTAATTTTTCAAGGGTAGAGTACCGGGTTTCTACGTCTGTTAGGACACGGCTGACGTAATAGATTGGCATCTGGATGCCTTTTCGCTCGACTAACAGGACGGCCCCAGTTGCTCTATCAGTTGCGGAAATGTATAGGATTAATTCCTCTCCCGCTTTTGGTGCTGTGAGTGTTGGGAGTTCGATCAAGCGTGACCGAATCTCCTGAAAAGCTGCTTCCGCTTCTGGTGTCCAGCGGAAGTGCGTTTTCTTTAAACAGTTTCTCAACGTTGACACGAAGGGAAACGACTTATCCGCATGGTTTGCCAAAAAGCGGTTAAGTGCCACCAGTCGTCCATTCAGTGTCTGAGCCTGTTTGATGGTAGTAGGTGATTCCATTTTGATAATGGCTTCGACCTTTTCAAGGTTCGCTCTGAAGCCATCTTTAGTGACGATGACCCCCAAGAACTTCCCTTCTTCCATTCCAAAGGCACACTTGCTCGGGTTGAGCTTCATGTTTATCTTCCTGAGCGTGTTGAAAGTTTCTTCGATGTCTTTCAACATCGCTTCTGGGTCAGGGCTTTTGATGACCAAGTCATCCATGTAGACTTCCAAGTTCCTCCCAATTTGGGAATGAAACTCTTTGTCCATCAGGCGTTGGTATGTGGACCCGGCATTCTTAAGTCCGAATGGCATCATTTGATAACAAAATGTGCCATCGGGCGTCCGAAAAGCGGTTTTGTCCTGATCATCAACGGCCATGTGGATTTGATGGTAACCCTTATACGCGTCCAGGAAGCATTTAAGGCGGAATGGTGCCAACGAATCCACCTTAAGATCAATTTCAGGTAACGGATAACAATCTTTGGGGCATGCTTTGTTCAAATCCTTGAAATCTATGCACATGCGCCATTGTTTGTCATTCTTCGGTACCATAACGGGATTTGCAACCCAAGTTTGATATCTACTAACGCGTACGATGCCTGCGTCAAGGAGTTCCTTGACTTGGGTTCTACACGCGTTAGTTTGTTCTGGCCCCATTACTCTGCGCTTTTGTACGATCGGCGTGACAGCCGGATCGCATTTGAGCTTATGCTCTGCCTTACTCCGGGGTACACCAGTCATGTCAGCTGGTGTCCACGCGAAGATGTCAGCGTTCCTTTGTAATAAGCGCTTAAGTAAGGTGCGTGTGGGACCAACAATTGTTGGGCCAATGGTGACGGCCTGGTCCGGGTACTTGCCGTTGAAGGCCCATCTTTCTGGTTCGGTGATGGTTGGTTTAGCCATCTATGGTTTGGGTTTAGATGAGACAGATGCGATGCATACCTGGGGAATGCCGGTGATCATCGCTACACCCTCAGCTGTTGGCCATCCCATCATGCCGTGGACTGAGGATACCACGGCGTTGAATCTTGCCATCCCGTCTCTCCCGAAGAGAATGTCGTATGTGTGGTGTGGCTTCCTCATCACGACGAAGTCCACCTCTTCTGTGCGGGAGTGTTTCCCATCCGTAAGAGTGACGGGGAAAGATAGGATACCCAGGGGGGTGTTTGTGCTGCCATCAAACCCTTCCATTGAAGCGCAGATCGTTTCCAGGCGTTCTTTGTCTTCGTCATCTAGCTTGTCGAAGAACTGCCTGTACATCACCGTTGACGAGGCGCCGTTGTCAGCAAGAGTGCGGGAGGTGATGTAGTGCCCCAGCTGGCTTTTAATGACGATATGACCTTCTTTGCTGGGTCCTCCTGGCACTCGTGGGAAGCGCACCTCAGCTTCCTTCCACGCACATGGTTCTGTCATTCGCCTTTTTCTTCCTCTGATGTTACCATGAACCATGTTGATGCTGATGTCAACGGGCTTTCGTCCGTTGCCTCGGTACCGGTTGTCGTTCCGTCCTCCCTTCTTGATTGATGCCACCAGGTGTGCCAATCTTCCATCCTTGACGAATGCTTCAACAATGTCCTTCAAGGATGTACACTCTTCCGTGTCATGACCTTTTGTCCCGTGGAAGTCACAGGATTTGCTCTGATCCGCATTAGGTCGCTGACGGATCATTGGAGCTTTTGGCCACGGTAGCTTTTTAGTGGCAAATATCTCCGTGACGCTTTTGGTGAGTGGCGTCCACCGGTGCTTTTGGCTTGGAGGGTGCGTGTGATTTCTTCTGCCAACAAGAGGTTGAGAGCTGGATGAGGTGTCAAAGTTTACCCTTGACTGCCAGATACCTAGCTTCCTCTTTTTGTTCTGCCGGGCGATCCGGACATTGTTCTCTCTTGTCCTCTGCGTGTAGAGGTGTGTACTCTGGGGAAGATCCCTTCCCAGTTGCTTTTCTGTCTCGGCAAAGCGCTTTGCCGCCGTCATGATGGCATCCCATGTTGATGGCATGCCATCCTTACCCGTCAATGTGCGGATAAGCTCTGGGTATTCGGCGCCTTGGATGAAAGCGGCGCGAACCAGATCTTCACTTATGTTGCCGAGACTTAGCTTTTTGGAGTTGAAGCGGGTGATGAAGTCTAGTAAAAATTCATCCTCCTCTCTAACACAGTTGAGGATCGTCCACTGTTCTTCAGTGTACTTCCTCTGTTGGCTGAAGTGTTGGCTGAACTTGTTCTGAAAGTCCGCCCAGTCATATATGTGGTGGACCGGTAAACGATCGAACCATGCCCTGGCCGCTCCGACCAGAGTCATCTGGAACATGTAACACCACGTGGGTTCCGTCCAGTTGCTGACGGTAGCCCCCGCAATGAACCTGTTCAAATGGTCATCTGGGTCGGATAGACCATCATAAGTGCCAATGTTGGACATTTGTTTGGCACTTCTCGGGGCGATTGCTTCCGCAATGTCCCTTGCGAATTTTGACTTTCCTGCATTTGTAGCAGTTGGTCTAAAGGTTTTGGAGAAGTCACGCGGGTTTCTCTCCGCATTTGTTGGTTTAAAAGCTTCCCCAAAATTCCTTTTCGGCTGGGAGTTCGTTTCCTTACGCTTCCCTTTCGCCTTATGGCGAGGGTTTGCGTCGGTATCGGACTCCTCCCTCTCGTCGTCTGAGTACTCTCCCTCGCTGTTCATATTGAGGTGTTGGCGAGTACTGCCGAATTCGTCAGCCTGTTGAACTGAACGCAAGCGTTCGTCCAATTCAGCTTGGAACTCTCTTTGACGTGCTTCGGCCCACGCCTTCACTTCATCTAGTGTTTGGCGAGGGACCCTTCGTTTTTCCAACTGGGCATCAGTGAACCCCAGTGGAATGTTTACTGCACTTGCCCCGGCTTGGGTAGTCGGGGTAGTGTTCGTAAGAATTGTATAACCGCCGGTGTTCCCCCCAGTTGTTGGGGTTGTGGTTACCGGGGTTTCTTGGTCGGTTACTGGCCTTGGGACCGGAGTAACGTTAACCATTTCTTCAGAAATTTTGAAAATACTAAATCAGTTCTAGCTTTTTATGCACGGATGGCGCCAATGAAGAAACACTAAGTGAACCCTGGACAGATTATAGATAATCTGGGGGTTAAGTAATGTTTCCCACGGGAATGAGGTCCAGCAGAGAGTTGTTCTTCAGGGGACCTGCAAAACAGACACCGTAAGCTCGTCACTGAGAAGGGGGGGTTCCTCCTTGTGACCACCCTCCGGCGTGAGAATCAGACTAGATTGCTCTGAATATAAGTGTATATTAAGAGATTGCTAGATAAGATTGAGATATCAGATGATGCCCTTACCATTCCAAGGTGTTGGAGTATTTATAGCCGAAGGTAGGTTTCCAAGAAGGTACAGCCGGCTGAATAGTATTCCTGTTCCACCAACAGTGGACTACGCACAGGCCATGCTGGTTGGTGGGTAAGCTACGGCCAACAGTAAAGGTCGGCTGTATACTGTTCCTTTACTGCCGGCTACGCACTGTTCCACCAACTGTAGGCTGCGCACGTCCCCTCGTAAGGGTTGGTGAGTAGGCAGCGGCTAATAGTGACAAACAGTACTAGAGGGTGCTCCTCCTCGTATTGTTGTCGGTGAGCTGTCACCCTGTGATTAGTTCATGGGCTGCTCTGGTCAAACTGTCTGTTCCGCCCATACCTTATTAGGTATAGTACGAAAGACCTTCAAGAAGCATACGGACTGGCTCATTTAGGCGGGAGTATTCCCGCCTTGCTCATTCCTTCATGTGACAACTGAAGTAACGAATGCCTTGTGCGTGTAGCCTTGCTGTTAGTGCGGGTAGCCTTCCCTGATGGCTTGTATCCGCAGCTGCGGGAACAGGCGGGGTACACCATTGGGAGGCTTTCCCTGCGGGTACAGCTGGCGTACTGCGCGTAAGGTTCTTTGAGCATGGTGGGTCCTGCTGGAGCAGTTGGTCATTGCGCAGACGTCCCTGTTTAAGGTGAGTCTTGCGGGTCCAACTGGGCTCTGCTGGGACCTACCTCTTCACCAACGCTTATATTCAAAAGTCAATGATAAGTTTTAAACGAACCAATTTGGTCTCAAAACTCATCGAGACAATGAGATTTGAGCTCAATCTCATTGTGACAATGAGATTTGAGGCCACATGGCAATTCCTTATTGGCCGTTGAGTTTCATCGTGAAGATGAGATTGAGAGGGGTCTTCTTTGGAATTTTTCAAAAGGGTGGGTCGAAATCGGAACCTCTCTCCTCTAATGGGTCAATTTGGAAATTTTCCAAACTTAGTTTGCATCACTACTCAAGATTATAATTTTCTTGTTAATGCTTTGCTTGGATACATTAAAATGTTTTCATCTGACGCAGATTCTATATGGTAAATAGCAAGCTAGGTGTGCACCACATCAGACGAGAGTAATTTAAAAGAACTTGAAATCAGAACCTAGATAACGTTTACATTAGGCCTAGATGGCTAGATGAGATGAACACGAATTTAAAGGAAACATTTGAATAATATGATCTTGATTTAATATATGAACTAAGGTTAAATACGAACAACTGGGAAGTAGATGGGGGTGAATTGAATAATGAATTTAAAGCTAAAGATTAGAGAATAAATTAAACAATAATTATTAAGAGATAACTGCTAAAGTTTGAAATAGAGTTTATTTCATTATTTGTTTGAGTATTATCAGAAATCATAGTTGAAGTAGAAAACGAGTATAGGTTAGTATAAATCGAGGTGTAGACTGTAGAGTCATTGTATTTTGTCATTTGTGTGGTTTTCGTTAACTATATTGAAAAAGTGTTTGTGAGTTATCACAAAAATATCGGTGTTCAATCCAAAGAATTTCCAGCAATATTGTCTTCAAATTCCGTGAGAAATCCCCGATGGAAGACCAGTGGCCAACATACCTTACCTAATTACGGATACTAAAAGACACTGAAACGACTAGAACAAAATCTTATATACAAATATTTTTCGTTAATGATAGATAGATTACTGAAGAGCCTTAAAAATATTATTTCACATTCATTTTATGTTTAGATCTGAATGGATATATAGGTTACTTAGTAAAGTCTATTTTACATTCCTAGGTGCTGGCAGTCCGGTCATGTACATCTTAGTTGTCAGTGATTATATATACTACAAACGAAAAATGTAGATGTCGCTGAAGATTCACTTTTGGATTTGAGGAATCTATAATAGTATTTGGGAACCTATGCCCGATCTATGGCTTGTTGGTTTAATCAATGCTTTCTCTTTGTATTATATGAAAGATTGCAAAAACTTTGTTTTTGGAATAGGGTGATCACACGTAAACAGTTAATAGTTTTTGGTATATCACAAAATCACAATTAGATAGAATGGTTAAGATCATCCATGTGGGCCAAAAAACTGTGCGAATTGGGCCAAAAATGGATCATCCATGTGGGCCAGAAAGTGATGGATCCAAATGAAGTTTGCACGTGGATCCTGCCTAGCAGTTCTAGATAAAGGTGCAAAAAAACCCGAACCTGGAACCGGATTCGAAAAAAACCTGGAACCGGTTTTTTATAACCCGGCTATTAATACCCGAACCTACTCGTAGGGTATGGATAAGGTATGCATTTCAGTATTAAAACCCCGTACCCGAACCGGACCCGATTTATACCGGTAATACCCGAAAACCGGAATCGGTTCCATATCCGAAACCGGGTTTTTCCAATACCCAAAGCCGAGTTTTTCAAATACCCAATCTATAATCGAAATTACCCAAAAAATACCTAAAAAATTCCCTCTAAAAAGTGCAACCCCCTAAATATTCCAATCTATACCCGGAAAAAACCCAAAAATAGGGTTTTTTTTCAATACCCAGAAATAGAGTATTCAAATAGCCGGTTCTATACCCGACCAGAACCTGATACATAGGGTATGGTTTTTAGAGGCAATACCTGGACCCAAACCCGACCCGGGTATTGCCAATACCCGATTTTCCAATATCCGGTCATACCCGAACCTGATTCCATACCTGAAACCGGGTATTTTAAAAACCCGATTTGTATAGTTCCAGATGTGAAGTTAGCAACAAAATTATGGTTTTCCACCAAATCTACCACCGCAACCATGGCCGACCTGACCAGATCCAAACAAGTATCCTCTTGATCTTAACCGATGCATCATGACTCATGAGTATTAGTTGAGTATGCGAGTAGAAGAAGATAGCAATTTGTTTATTGTCTGATATGAGGCTATTAAAAAAACTAATTTTGGATTATGATACGAAGGGTTAGTTTCATTTGAGAACTCAAAAAATGTTAAAAACTTTTAGGAACTCTTAAAAACCAAATATTTTTTTAACTTTTTTTATATATTAACATTATTTGAGACTTATTTTATCATATTTATAAAAAAAAAATTGATTACATATATAAATCACAAGTTACACATGTGTAAAACTTATGTGATAAAAATTTACATATGTGTAAAAAAAACATAGATATGTGTAAAAAAACTAATTTTCATAATTGTAATCGTAAATATAAATGTCAAAAGTGATAAAACTACACTTAAATAACATTAACATACAAAAATTTTTATAAAAAACGTTAGTTATTAAGAGTTCCTTCAAGTTCTTAAATAATTTAAAAGTTCTCAAATGATACTAATCCATGATACGAAAATCACACTTTACGACGTAATGACTACATACTAATGTAATAACCTGAATTTTTATTCTCAAAATAAATAATTAATAATATTGATTATGATGTTTGTTATAACTGTAAGAGCATCTCCACCGGTGTGTTTGTGGAGGTTTTTGTTGACATGGAATGGTGCAAACAAAGTTTACGGGTAGAGACAAACGTTTGTGTAGGTTTTTGTTTGTATTCTCAAATGTTTGAAAGGTGGGTTTGTAGTGGCCCCATCACAACCATTACACACAAATCATATATATATGTATAGGGGAAGTATAAAATGAAAACCCACTTGAGTTGTGAAAACCCGTGAAAACCTTATGTAACATCGTTTTTTTTTTGTTACACACGTAATATGTGTTGTTACATTTAATACAAAATATCAAAAAATAAAAAAAAACATTTTTTTGCTATTTTTTAACATTTTTTTACTAATTTTTATACATATTTTCAGGAGAGAGAAAATGTTATATATATGTTTACAATTTTTTATTAACTTTAATTGTAGACCACAAAATTTAAACTTTAATTAAAAACATGCGATTGAGAATGAGTTTCTAGAGTTTTCATAACTCAAGTGGGTTTTTTTTTAACTTAACCATGTATGTATATATATACACACACACACATATTTATTATATTCTAATGTTATGTGGAAGATGAGGTGGAGGTTTTTATTGGTTAATGGGTAGAGTAAAAATTGGGGTATTTTAAAGAAATTGTTAGAGTATGATGTGACGATGAGGTGAAGATTTGAATTGGTTTATGGGTGTGGATGCTCTAATAGTAACGTATTCAACAATAAGGATAATATACCAGCGTCAGATTATTTTATAAATGAGAACAAAAATGAGAAGCATTTGTGGTGTAAAAAAAAAACTTCTCAAAAGAGTTAATAAACAAAAATCACAACTCATAATTTAAAAAGAATAACAAAATTAAAAAAACAAAAATGAATATTCTGTCTTCCTTGTTTTTAAAAAAATAATAAAAAATGACATAATGTTGAGGAAAAAAGATCATTGTGTCTTTTTTTATCATTGTGTTTTGTTTTCCTTTTTTTTGTCATTGATTGTGTTTCTTTTTTCTTGACATTGTGTATTTTTTTTCTTGATATTACGTTATACTATGTTATTAACCCGCGCACGACATTGGCGGAAATATAGAATCGTCAAGCAGGCACATATATATTTTCAAACGACAAGATATTTTTTAATATATTTTTTGAGACGACAACATAATATATAATCGCAATTCATATTCATACGGACATAAAGTGCTGAAAGACATAAACTTAAAAAATGACATTAAGTATTAAATAGTTTACAAACAAAATTTAAAACTTTAAAACATAATCGTCATAAACGTTAGAGCACATGTAATAAACGGGATAATCCAAATAATAATACAATATATGAAATATGTACTTCTATTTATATTATGTCTATAAAGAAGTTTTGCATTTACAATTTACGAATCTGAACAAAATATATTTGTATACAACACTAGAAGCACAAATAAAAAAATACAATTCATAAGTCATTTACGTATTACATTATATTTAATGTAAAATGAAATAATATAGTTAATCTATAAATCTGTAAATGCTTCGGAAATCTCTTGACACCTCTAAAACTAAATTCATAATTTTGTAATTTTAGCAAATTTCACAAAGAATAAACCACATGAACGAACATTTTTTTAGCACAACCACTGCAATTTTCAGCTTTTCAAAAAATTAATTTGGTATATTGCTCATAGCTACATACCATTTGAACATATAGCTAACAATAGTTAAAATTTAAGATGCAATCCAACTTTGAATCAATATTAATCTAACAATAAACACTATTCTTCAAAGCATTTTTATAAAGTTTGGAAGTCAAAATGTAGAAGATCTAACAAGAATCTTTAACAGAACAATATTGAATTGTTGGGCCCTTGACTTATTTCAAGGTGACTCCATTTTTAAAAAGACCTGTGTCACACTCTGATTTAGAGTCTAGACGTGACATTTGCTAGTTGGTATTTGTTTTGTAAATATATCAGAGTTGCGGGTTTGTTTTAGCGGAAGTCTTCAAAATAAAATATTATAACACTGATGACTCGGGATTTGAATATTCGTTTAATATTTCAAATACCCGTCTTTTTGAAAATATGATTCTTTATAATGTTTTGGAACAAAATATCTGAGCCATCAGATAACGTCTAATGATTATATCTCCAATCCTTTAATCTGTCTTGCTTGTCTGTTCTAACCTTTACTGTTTTCCTAAAATGTGGGGTAAAATACGTCAGCACATGGCCAGTCAATGACGCTGACTTTGTTGTAAAATCTTTTCAATACCATTGTGATATCAACAATAATACCTTTGTGACTACTCATTAGGCACCCAACTCAATTGGGATGAAATTACCTTAAGTACATGTACAATTAATCATATACACAACATCTTTTCTCTGAACAGTCTCGTAGACTTCCAGAGGCATGTTTGATGATATGCATGGCCTCGGGGAAATCCGAGTCACTATGCATGAATGGATCCAGACACATGTATACTTTTAATCAGAGTGTCCGTTTCTTATTATTGTAACCCAACGTTTTAAGGATTCAAAGACCTATGCAATCATTCTGACTCTTAAATAGTTTGTAAAAGTTGAGTGCATATTCACCTTTTTGATTGTAATCAGTTTCTGTTACTGATTCCTATTTATGATTAGTTTCTATTACTAATTTAGCTTCTGATTTCTGATACTGTTTTCTGATTTTTTATTGTTATCTCAGACCTATAGTACAAGAATAACATTTGTATATATATCTAGATCAATGATCTAGTTTCAGACATGTATTCTGTTTTGTATAGCTTTAACCTTGACATATCATTTGCTTATATAAGTAATTTGGGCAGTTAGTCCCTTTGTTTGTTTATCAATTATGGAAGAAACATCTATACTAGGTTTCTTTTTTAAGACGAAACATTAATTTAACTATAATCTTTGTAAATGAATATTATATTTCTTAATCATCAAGAAATATTATTTTGACTATATACTTTGTATGTAAAAGCTTACGTTTCTTAATCATGAATAAACAATATTTTGATTATAACCTGTGCTTATGAAAAGTTATATTATGCTTAACTGTGATCAAGGTTCGGGCTATACCCCCGACTATGGTCTAAGTTTTATAATAATATTAAAATAATACTTAAGTGGAACCCCCTACTTTATACGGGTATTTGAAGTTAGACGCCTAAGATTGATTGGTAGTACTTCTATTCTCTATCGCGTACTGGAGCTTAAACAGTAGGTATTTAGGAGCTTGGCACGAACTTCGAGAGTCGGCACGCTTCCTGAGGTAAAGTGTGTGAAAATGAAGGTGTTTTGGCGTGCGATGGGAGGTTTCGTGAACCTTCCTATTTATAGAAACTTTTGTGCTACTTCCCGTTGCACGAAAGAAAGAAAATTGGCCGTTCGAGCAGCGCGAACCGACACACTTTTTGATGAGTCATTGCTGAGTGCCACGTGGTCTGACACATGATGCTAAGTGTCCACATGTGTCACACATGCATGATGATTACTTCGGGTAGCGTGAAGTAATGACAGGTTGTTATTTCGCATAGCGCGAAGCCGTTTAAACATCAGTTTTATTTCAGCTCCTTCGGATAGCGTTTGTCTTATCCGTTCTCGTAGTGCGAAGTATCAAGATTCCAAAAGTGCAAAGTGCGCCATCAAAACGCCACATTACGCCCATCGCCAGAGCCCATGCCCGTGCCCGTCGGGTGCTTCGAACCCTACGCTAGGATCACTGGATGCATCTAATCTAACTATACTATTAAAGCAAAACAATTTCACATGTCATTTAATTAGACCATCCACATAAGCTGCTAAGTATACAAGTTTCCATTTTTATAATTTACCCTTCATGAAGGGTAAAATGAAAAATATGTTGTTGGTGGGAATCAAACTCACTACATTGCTTTTAAAATATTTGTGTTTTACCAACTCAACAAGGTGAATTGGTGTTATCCTTCTCTTTTCTTAATTGGTATAGATTCACAACCTTCCAATTTTAATTTCTTTTAAAATACTAATACAAATTATTCTTACTAATTTATGTATTTTAGAAAATTGTTTATATTTTATGAATTCATAAGATATGTTATTATGTATATTATTAAATTTAACTTTTTTGTTTTATTTTTTTAACCACCCGTGTGTTAAACGGGCTCTATCCTAGTCTTGGTATATAAGAATATTACCATGGAATCTCCTTTACTTATAAAGAGCTTCCAAATTTTTATAATTTTCCAATGTGGGAGAAAATTTCCATTTCCTATTTATACCTAAATGGAATGCTTTCACTTTCTTCTTTCTTTCCATATGGGATGAATATACTTTTCTTATTTCTTCAAAATGAGATGCTTTTATTTCTCTTATCTCATTTTCCCCATTACTTATCTTGAGAATATTTTTGATCATTCATCTTTCAAAGTTGACATCTTTTGCCCAAAATAAATATGAGATTTTTCAGGATGTTACAACCCGTTTTAATCTAACATGATTTTACTCAACACATTTGACCCAAACCATATTTACATATATTATTTTTAAAATGATGAGTTTTGACGCGAACTTCAATTACTTAGAACCCGTTTTAACTCTAACCAAATTGGTGTTTTCTTAAACGTCCAGTTTTAACACTAATTCATTTTAATCAGAACATGTTCTGACTTGCACCTGTTTAGACCCCTAGTAACTATTGCTTATGTATAAGTATATTACTCAACATTGTGCTATATATTGTTCGGTATCGTGTTATATCTTGCGATATATTGTGTCATAATATTATTTATCATTGTATTTTTATTTATTTTCGTCATCGTGTCTTTTTTTTGACATGTCCTTTTCAGGGTATTTTTTTAATTTATTTTTGCTTGAAAGGCCGGGGAAACATTTTTATTTTTTTATTTTTTTTTGTTTTTTATTTATATTATAAGTTATGATTTTTTATTATTTTTTGAATTTTTTTAAGAGATTTTTTATGTGATCATAAATTCTTCTCACACTTCTCATTTTTGTCTCTCTTTACATTTAACTTTTCCTTAACATAGCATAACAATTATTATATGTAAAGTTAGTTACTAATTTTTGGATTTATTATCAATTGATTTAAAGTCCATGAATATTGAAAGAACTTGTTTTCTTCGAAAGGCAATATTGAAAGAACTATATATGTCGGAGAATTGAAGGGTTTATGTAAACCAGTATAGATTGTGCTTCATGATGTTATTGGGTTAAGCACGCCTTCTTAGTTAGTTAGAGTTTGTTGAAATTGACTTTCTTTTAATGGTCAAGTCAAACTCAAGAATTGATCATGTGTATTGAAATACTAGCTTTTGAACCCGTGTATTACACGTGATTTGTCAAATAATAAAAACAAATAAGGTCTGTTATTTTAATTATGATTCTCAAAATACTTATGGAGGTATAAAATTGTGTAGTTGATCAAACCTCAGGTTTAAAAATGGTATTTACCTGAATATTGAATAAAATCCACACTATGTTATAACCCAATTGACAAAATGGTTTTGACCCATGACCCATAGATAGCTAGAATGAATATATGAGATGAGAGATTAGGAATTATGATGAATCTAGGCTTGACACCCAAGCTTTAACATTTTGTTTTATTAGTGTAGTAAGATAAAATAAGAGATTTCACCTATTTTAACTCAATTTGGGTGGTTTTAATTGGGCTAGACTAGAAGTACCCAATCTCCTCTATTTGTTATATCTTCTCATATAAATTTTCAATTTTTTTAACAATTGTTTTTTATATATCCTCTTCTAGCATTTTTTTTTACTTTATAAAACAAAATTTGTAGCATTTAAGCTATTTCTGTTTCTACTTATTAACAACCATTATGAAAAATGTTTTTAAATAAATCAAAACTATCATCTAAAAACTCTTTTTTTTTAAATTACTCTGCAAAAACATAAAGCAACTATAGAGAAAAAAACATTTTTTAAATAATAACAAAATGTTGTTTTTTTTTTGAAATAAGACAAAAACGTTTTGTTTCATTTAACAATAAAAAAATGTTTTATAAATATATAAAAAAGTAAAAAAACAATCTTAAAAAATGTGTTTTAAAAGCAATAATAATAAAAGGTAACATAAATCAGATGCGACTCAATGGTAGAGCACTCATTTTACTAGTGTGAGCTAGGGGGTTCAAACCTCGCTATCACCAATTTATATGGGTGATATGAGGGATGACCCTGGCTTGCCAGGGTTCGAGTCCTGATCTCACCCGGTTTTACCGGCTCCTCGCTGTCGTGCCGTTTGGCGGGCGTGGGGGTCGGGTTTTATTCGGGGAATCCCTCAATAGGTGGACCGCTAGGGGCTCCGTCCGTTCGGATTTATGGCCGGCTCGGGCTACCTTTAGCCAATAGGGGCCGTATACGGAGTATCCGACATTACTTAGTTGCTCGTTCAAAAAAAATAATAAAACGTAACAAAATTACAAAGAGAGAAACAAGAAAGGTATGGATTGTATCAACATAAAATTGAGGGTGAGGCATATTTAGTAAAAATGGGAGGAAATGCGATACGTTCAACAACACCCTTTTATTCAGTGACGAATGTTGTGTAATACGAGGGGTCTGCTCCCCTTAACTTTTCGTCGGTAGTGTAAAAAAAAATTTTAGGTCGGTTTTCGTGTTTCGTTACCCTTGAAAAAAATAACGTTACCCCTATACGCTTTAAAATTCAACCAATTTAAAAATTCAACCAAACTAAACCCCAAACAAAGATGTAAAACCCAAACCAACAAAACCCCTTGACCTTTAAAATTATATGTGTTACATTTAAAACAAAATTGCCGGTCCTTAATTAATCACAAACTCCAAGCCACCACCGTGACCAGACACCACTGCGCTGCTGCGGGTTGCCCTCTGCCGGTCTGCCCTCCTCCTCCTCCGATCACCTGACCAGGTGACCTCCACCACTCCACGCTGCAGCCGAGAAGAGGTGGTTCACCAGTTCGAACCCTCTTTCACGGTTCGACCTATAGTTTCTCAATTTAGGTATTCTTCAACTTTTAACTAAAATTATAATTGTTTGTATAAATTTTCAATATAGAACAGTCGTAAGTTTGTTAAAATTATTCCCGGAAGTTGTTGAGGTACTTGCTTTTATTAAAGAAGATGGAGAGAGTGTGCAACAACTAACTAATTCGAAAGGTATTCTTAAGTATTTTAAGACTCTTGATTTTGTATTTTATATGCACTTGTTAGACGATATTTTAGGCCTCACAAATGCTCTATCAAAACATCTTAAAAAAAATCAAGACTTGTTGGAAGCATCTAAGTTGATAAGACGGATAACCAAGCATTGAATAATCGAAGGCAAAACGGGTTTGACAAGATGCTGGCTAGAGTAACATTTTTTTTGTGAAAAAAACAAGATTAAGATGATAAATATGACGGAAAGTTATGGTAATCAACGAAACCGAACGAATATCATTAGTAATCGACATCATTTTGAGGTTGAAGTTTTTAATACTATTTGGATATGCAAATTCAAGAACTTGGAAATATATTTAGTGATGTCTCATCTAGTTTAGTTGAAAAAATATGTTCGGTTTAAATCCTTATGATTCGTCTCCTAAATTTGACATATCGAAGATAGTGGTATTTTCTTATATGTATTCGAATGACTTTAGTAATGAAGAAAGAATGTGTATTTCGGTTGATCTTACGACCTTTTGTTACACTTTAAAGGAAGATAATAAATTTGCAAAATTGGTTGGAATGTCTGATCTTGCTCGTGTAATGGTGGAAACCAGAAAACACGCCACTTTTCCTTTGGTTTATCATATATTGAAGTTAGCGTTGGTTTTACTGGTTGCAACCGTTGAAAGATGTTTTTCTAAAATGAAGCTTATCAAGACAGATTTTTGCAATCGAATGAGTATTTGAACAATGCTTTAATTTGTGTGGTCGACAGTGGCGGATCCAGAAAAAAATTCTCATAAGGGTCGGAAATTTTTTGGGTCAGTGGACTAGCGGTATAAAACAAATTTTCAATCTGGTTCGGTTTAGGTCAGGTTAAATCGGGTTGTGTCATATAAAAAAAAGAAAAAAAATAATCAAACAAAATCATATAACCAAAACACGTGCTTGAAACATCTTAAAAATGTAAACTACAATACAATACATCTAAAATTCTCTATGGATTTTCATTTTTTAAAATCTAACAATAACACAATCTACTTTGACATTCCTATAAAAAACTAATAAATAATAAACTTTTGGTAAACAAATAAACTAATAAATAATAAACTTTTAGCAAACAAATAAATTAAAAATAAAAACAAATCGTAAACTTCTCGACATATATTAAGTTTTAAATAATTAAAAACAAATGAATGAATGGTTAAGACAATAGGACTTAAAAGAGTTATTTGTAAAAGAATCATAATTTTAAAGTATATATTCAACATTGATTTATGTTTAAGTTGTTTAACTATAATTTTATAAAGTGAATGCATGTAGACTTCCACTTTGTTGTAATTGTATGAAGTGTGACCGAATAAAAAGTTAGAACATTGGGCCATGCTTACGTTAGAACAAGGCCCAACTCTTACTAAATAGATATTAGGTTATCTTCTTCATCTTTTCAAGTCTTCAACTATAAAAGTTTTTAGCAAGCGGCTGCCATCAATGTAGAAATCCTACTCTTAATTTCACCTTTCCCCGTTTTCATCTCAAATACTCTCTACTTCTATCAACCATAATCCTATAGGAGTCGATGTCAAAATTTCACAGGGGTCGGTTGAAATTTTAACGCATATATACTATTAAAAACAAAAATTACACAGGGGTCGGCCGACCCCTGCACCACACTAGTGGCTCCGCCACTGGCGGTAGAAAGAGAGATGCTTGATAAAGTAAAAGAAGAGGATGTGATGGCTCGATTTTAAGCTTTCAAAAACCGAAGGGGAGAAACATGCAGCCCATGCGTTTAAATTTATTTATCATCGTGTTTCTATTTTTGTTTAGTTTACATCGTATGAAATACGATTAAAATTTTTTTTAAGCATTACCTCTAACATTTGTTCTAGATCCGCCACTGCTTTTAGTTATTTAACCAATCAACTATGGATGCATGATAAGCGTTAACTTATATAAGGTGTTTACGTTTAAACCAATATAGTACATTTAAGGAAACTTTTGGATACAATCCTTTTTAAGTCATTATTTTGATTCAAGGTGTGAAATGATAAATTTGATAGGTTAAATGTATTAAGTTGAACTTTGAAAGCAAAAACTCACTCAACCAAATGCATGACTTGATGAAATTAGTAAGTTTGAAAACAATGAAGCGTAAATCCTTGTATATGTTGAACATCAAATGGCCAAATGGGTTAACGTGTGTGACGGGTCATGAGTTTAGGAGTTTTAACTCGGAGTTAACGATGGGAGTTAAAGTATTGGTAAGAGAATCCTAGCAATCTATAAGGGTGAAAAGAAGTTGTTAAGAAGAAGAAGAAGAAGAAGAAGAAGAAGAAGAAGAAGAAGAAGAAGAAGAAGAAGAAGAAGAAGAAATAACCAACATGTGATATAGTCATACAGGTCCTTCTGTTCATGATTTGCATAATTGGTATAGTTATGGTCGGCTTTAAGAAGTCAATACATCGAAAAAAAACATCTACGAATTGTCATTCCCATAGGCGAATGCGACTATGTGCGTTTACATTTACTATGAGTAGGAAAATACATGGATGTTCTTTATGTAGTATAATCCATTTGTGTTATTATAATATACGACTTGTGTGCCATTTCTATATTAGACATATTTAAGTCTCTCTTAGAAATTTATGAATCAGATAATGAAATTAAAAGTTGAAGATATGATCAAAAGGTAGTATGTGATATACATGTTATCATTATTAAGTTACAAAGTGACATATATATGGTTAATATTTAAGTCATAAAAAATTAAATCATATACATTAATTTGAAAACAATGATTTAATCCAATATATAGCTGGTTTCTCCATGCTACAATATCCTTCTGCAAAGCCACTGAAACTTTGATCATATGCATGTGATGTATATAATACAACCCATGTGCCCTCAAATGGTAAAATTGAAACAATGAATGAAATGTGGAAGCTAGTGTTCTTATGTTGGGCAGATACAACGTATGCAATGAGCACATGTGAAAGAAAAAAGAGAAAAAGAAAAACAGAATGGAGTAAAATAAATAATTAGACGCGTGGGTGACTTGGATTAATATATTTATCTTACTTTCATATTAACATGCTTCATTAGTAATACAATTGAATTACAGTAGAATATGTAAGCAGAGGAGAAATTGCTTTATATATATATATATATAAAATTAATGTCATACGGTTTTTTTTAAAGACAGATATTGTATAACAGAAAAGGGAAAAAAACGTTACACTTACAAAGGAAAATTTGAAAAACTTAAACCGCATCATTTTTTCTCAATCGAGAGCTTGCAACTTTGCCCGATTTGATCCAAAGGAAGGAAGATACTTTATTTCGTCAATGACCTTACTTAAACGAAGGTTATTGCCACATATAACCTTATTTTAAAAGGAAAAAAACACTTATATTTGTTGGGTTTATGGAGGCTTAATTGGGCCCGGGTTAGAAGACATCTTTTGTGACAGATTAATTAATTGAAGACTAGTGACAGGTCTGACCCGTTTATTTAATTAAAGCCCATTATTAGTTTTCTTGGGTAGTAAGTTGTGAACCCTAGCATGATCTCTATATATTCATTGTGTACTTGTAATTCCTCATCACGAGTGAGGCAGAGACAATAATATATAAAAGTATTCTGGTTGCAGTCCGTGGACGTAGGTCAGCGGACCGAACCACGTAAATCTCGCGTGTTCGTCTTCTTTTATTATTTTCTCTTGCAGATTGTTTGTGTTTGTGTGTGTGTTGCAATACCCGAATCCCTAACAATATTTGATTATGTTTTTCCCTTTTTTCAAGCAAACTATTCTTTCAAAATATAACCATACATTAATGTTTCGATGACAAGGTTTTCTTATATGTCAACTAAAACTCTCATAAGTCGTAATAAATCAGGGATTTACTAACGCTTTTGACGGTCACAAATGATATCAACGGTTACAACCAAATTATATATCACGCATATATAAGAGAAATAAGTAAATATGCATGACCATAGGGATTAGATAAATGGGAAGTCATTCATTAAAGCCTTTGCTGGCCATCAAGAAACCCGTTTTTTAAGGAGATCTCATCACATGCCCTAATCAACATAGTGATCTGTCATGTTTCCTTGTGTTTTTATTTATAAATACCCAATGAGACAGAACTCACTTTCGACAAATTAAACTCAAATGGCTGCGAAAACCTACGTGAGACAAAACTCTCATAACAGGTCTATCAGCTTGCCATGTGGACCGGTTTGCATGGAGGCTGAGTACAAGAAGCTCATGGGTCAGGACGAACCATCGAGCCCAACTTCCGAGATCATGGAAGAAGATGTTATCGATCAGACTCCACCGTCAAGACGCGGTTTAGCCCTCGTGGTCACTTCAATGGTGTTGATCTTCATAGCTATAGTCATGAGTAAATATTCCAAGGATGGACTTTTGCTCGCCACCAAAAAGATAACGTCCATGATCAAGAGTTACTGATTTGGGTTTTACATTGACGGTCAGTAAAATCTTCAACTGTCAAATGATTTATCATTTATGGTTATTTTGATTTTTGGGCTTTTTAATCTTGATAATTTTCCGTTTATAGTTTTGTGGCTTGTGTTCTTCATCTTCTGATCATAATGAAAAATCGTTGAAACCCATGTTTGATTTGAGTTTTTTAGTGGCAAGTTGGATATGCAATCAGTAATATACCTGAATAATATCACACACCATGTGAAATCACCGTATAGACCCATACCTTAAAGTTTGTGATAATAAAAAGGGTAATTTCGTAAACATCTATGATATGGTGACTGGTGAGATAGGTGTCCGTCGTTTATAACCTATAGCGTTGGACCTCCACAAATCGCTAATTTCAAAATTTTCTAAAAAACCATATTTGTTGTCCGCCTGATACTTGTCTTCCCGGACCTTGGGATGTGGCATACGATGTGCATGCTCTAAACTAATTTCAATTAATAATTCCACTTACATTTATAGTAAAATAAGATAAGTATTAATAGTTCATTTAGTTTTAAAAGCAGTACATATAATAAGTGATATTTAATATGTTTTAATAAAAGATTCCTTATAACGAAAGTTTTCAACATATAATATGTTATTAATAAAGAAAAATATAATGCTTGGATATAAATATAGATGAAGTTCATTCGGTTAATTCAGTTATTTATACACATACAATATAATCGAGCCATAAAAGTTGGTTATCAAAATATCACAATATCAAACTTTCGCTGTACAAATCGATTATGTTGATTCGTTTTCTTAATTATTTCGGCCAGCTTAGTTATCTAGTTTTCTACTAACTCGTCTTTAAAACTTATAACTATGCCATATTGATTTAATCAAACATATATGCTAATATCAAGATTTAAAGTCTAATATTTACTTATATCAGTAACGGGTTAGGTTAAAATAAAAACCTACTTGAGTTGTGCAAACTCTAGAAACTTATTCTCAACCACATGTTTTTAATTAAATATTAAATCTTGTGGTCCACAATTAAAGTTAATAAAAAATGTTAACGTAAATATAAATTTTTCTCTCTCCTAAAAACATATAAAAAAATTAGTAAAAAAATGTTAAAAAATAGTAAAACAATTTTTTTTAATGTTTCGATATTTTGCATTAAATGTAACAATATATATTGCATGTAACAAAAAAAAAAACGATGTTACATAGGGTTTTCACAACTCAAATGGGTTTTCATTATATACTTTGCCTATCACTAACTATATATATATATATATATATATATATATACACATACAGAGGAAAGTTAACCTAAAAATGAAATTAGTGTGTTAAACGTGAGAATCAAGTAGAGTAATTATGTAATTACATCATAGAGTAATTACGTAATTACTCTATGATGTAATTACATAATTGCTCTACTTGTATATATAATTACTCTACTTGATTCTAATGTTTAGCACGTTAATTTCATTTGTATTTGATCCAACCCACACACACACACACACACACATATATATATATATATAGGGGAGGGATATTTTGAGAACCATGTTGAGTTTTAAGAACTTAAGAACTCAATTCTAGGCCACACATTTAATTAAATGGATTGGAATATATGGTTGAGATTAAATCTGGCAAAAAAGTCAAAGTAGGAAAGAGAATAAATATGTAGGTGGTTACACTAACTTTTACGTCCGTTACACATGTGTAAAAAGTCGACTCGGTGCGTAAAAAATTATGTAATTTTTTTACGTGTATGTAACTTACATATATTACGCATGTGTAAAAAAATTCGAAAAAAATAATCGTTACACTGAGTTCTTTCGAGTTCTTAAAACTCAAAGAAGTTCTTAATTGAAATCTCCCATATATATATATATATATATATATATAATCATATATTTTTAAATTATAAAAATCTTTATAATTAGATAAATATGGTTTTATAACATTTTTATATAGTTTTTACCTTATATAAAGTGTGAAAGAAAATGAAAATAGCGAACTTGTAACTATTAAACATATGAGTATCATTGACCACAAACTATGTCAGTGATCCATCAATGATCAAGCGTGTGTGCTTACAGAAATGTGTCGGCACTTGACTATCATAAAAACAGTTGTGGTAATTAATCTCATTCGCGACAAAGTACAAACGGAATTCGCAGTTGGTTCACTCACGGGTCATTGTACTGGTGGATCAGTGACAATTTTTATAAGACATCCAAAAGGATATTCTCGACAAATTACCATGAAATTAATAGAAAGGTATAGCTACGGTAATCCCTCGATGGTTATTGATAACACAGAATGATTTATTTTTTTAGGGTTTATTGAGATCTGACGGTGATTACGAAGGGAGATATTTATTGTATCATGTTTGCCTTTTTATTTTCTTGCAAACAATTATTTCTAGATATAACAGTACGTATATATTCAGTTATTACTCTTAAAATTCATTTTCTGTATCAATTTTTATGCATAAAAAGGTAAACACATATTAATTACGTGATCGTGCCCTAAAACCTCGTTTAGTTTCAAGTAGATATTCGTTTTCTTTCTTTATTTTTGCAAATTTATATATTTACAATTATGGGAGTTGTTGTGCAATCCGGTTTGTACATCCTGCATAATCAGTTGTATGTATCATCACAAATGTGGCTGAGTTGTTTTGCTTGCTAGGTGTAAGCGATATTTAGCTACGCGTCTGGTTTCCAGCTATTTTTATCTTTAAAGGCTTTTATTTTATTTTAGTCATACCCTCTCTCTCTCTCCCTCTCCCTCTCTTTCAAACTATGAATTCATTTCTCAAGCCTTTGTCTCTCTCAATGAAACCGTCGTCTCTTTGTTATGATGGATGTTCGTGGTCGTGCGCCCGTGGTGGTGGTCGTCTGGTAGGGTAAATGTTCTTTGCTTTATCGGATACTATTTAAGGTCGTTGATGGTGGTCGTTTGGTTCCACTCGCAGTCGCTGTCGTGTTCGATTTCAAAACCTAATGCGACGGTTTCCAGAGGTCATTTTGTTCGATTTGCCATCGTTGTCGGGTTCAATTTCAAAACCTTATATTGCGGTGGCTGTTAAACTTAAGTTTTTGAGGATGGTTGCCAGTTGAAACAATGTTTAGCGGCTTCTATTTTGTAGTTGTTGACGGCATTGGTGTCCTGGTGGTCATGGGTACTACGAATCCTTTAATTCCATACTTCCATTTGCCATCGTTGGGTTCGACTTCAAAATCCCATTTAACGATGGTTGTTAAAGGTTAAGAGTTTGAGGGCGGTTGCACTTTAATCATCGTTTTGTCGACCTTCATTTTGTAGCCATATGTTGTGGTGGTGTCGCTATGGTTTCATCCAGTTATTTAGCTCAACCATCCACCATCGTGTCTATCGTTGACGGTTTCGATTCAGAACCCTTGGTGGTGACATGGGTCGGATTGGTTGATAAAGTATATGACGATGACATGTTTGAGCCTATTTGTAAATCTATTTCTTTCCAACTTTTGATTGTTGGTTTGGTTTTCTTGGGATTGATTTCTACTTTAGCACATGAGATTTATTGTTTTGTTCGCTTTGATTGTGGACGGATATATCATTGCCAAGTTTTATATGGGACCCCTAGGTAGCATTGGCGGGTGGTGGCCGATTGCCTGTCAGAGAGGACAGGCATTGGTCGGTCTTCGTCTATCGTTGTCGACTTCCTATTCGGGACTATTGGTGGCGGTAGAGTGGTGTAATTGTTGGGTTCTGACTTGAAACCTTTGGTAACATTCATCCTAAGGCTAAGGGGTATACACCCCTCAACACCATTTTCCTCATTCGACACATCTGCGCCACGTCACATCCCCCCCCCCCCCCCCCCCCCAAATTATTCAACATCACCCTTCAACCAAAGAAATATACCATTCTCCTCATTCTCCATCATTATCTATTTTCTATCTTTTTCTTATTAAATTAGTTTTTTTTAAAAGGAAATGAAGTCATTAAAAAGGCTGGCCCCACCACCATTGGGCGAATAAATAGAATGACCATGGTCATTCGCCTCAGGTCACGCGTAACCAAAATATGGGTTGGGGGGGTGTTCCAGTGAGACCCCTCACGTGAAGGGTGTCATGCCGGTGTCTATGTCAATCAGTGGGGGTTGCTCAATGGTGAATACCGCATAGCCTAAGTGGATGGCCCAAGTATATGGTTTTTTTTTATGACAACTGTTTTTTGCTATAAAAAATGTCGTATGTTTATAAGTTCATTGTTTTGGTAGTGGAATTTAGTTTTCATGTAAATTTGGGTTTCATAACCTGTGGTTTTTAATCGATTGGTTCCACCAAAATTAGGTTGGTTAATCATTTATGTTTAAAAAGGAATTTGATGTTATTTGCTTTCAGTTGTGGCTCAAGTCCTAATGTGTGTATAAATCTATAATATATATAAACGAAAACCCTAAAATCCTACGTGTTGCGATGTGGTAGCTCCCCCATTTTATGGAAGTGACCAGATTGCTTGATTTTTAAATGGAGGTCTCTCATTGATTTAACCCAAATTCATGGGTATGAGTCTTACCAAAATCAGATAGCTCTTAAACGGGTTATAACATCTCATTAAATTAAAAATTAATCTTACCAATATTTGATATGAAAATCCTATAAAATAGGGATATACTAAAATTTAATATCCAATTTAAAAAAAAGATATTATTATAATTAATAAACAATTTTATAGTAAAAAAACATAAGCGGGTCATGGGTCACAAAATCCAGATAGCTTTTAAACGGGTTATAGCATATCATTTATTTATGAAACTCTTTTATCATCAAACCTTAAGTATATTATTAACTTTCTTACAATAAAGAAATTAAAATCCAAAAAATAAATATTAAAAAACAAAAAATTTAAAACAACCATTCTCTCAAGCCATCAGATTGTTTTATTTGTAAATGAAGGTTTCTCACGCATTTGACCTAAATTCACAAGTAAAGGTCTCACCAAACCTAGATTGCTCTTAAACGGGTTATAACATCTCATTATATTAAAAATTAATCTCATAAAATATTTGATATGAAAATATTATAAAATAGGGATATACTAAAAATTATATCCTATTTTATTTAAAAAAAGATATTATTTATAATTAAGAAACAATTTTATAATAAAAAATAAACGGGTAATGGGTATCACCAAACCCAGATAGCTTTTAAACCGGATTATAACATATCATTATTTATGAAACCATTTTATCATCAAAACTCAAGTATATTAATTATTAACTTTCTTAAATAAATAAAATTAAAATTCAAATATACATATATAAATATTAAAAACGAATAATGTAAAACAACACCCGTAATACGGGGGATAAAAACTACGTAATGAAGTATAACAACTTGACAAATTGAGTTTATGGTTTGATATTGAGCAATGTGTTGTTGTGGTATCTTATATAACTTGAGACATGCTATCCAAAGTTTGCATGTTTTAATATAATTTAGAGTTTATGGTGTTTTGTATAATAACTTGACGGTGTTTCTTCAACTTCAATGGTGATTGTTGAAACCATTGAAATCGACCGCCCTGCCCCGCAACAAAGGGGCTAAAAGTACTAGTGATTATCAATTACAGGATATTACTATTAGTTTTTCGTCATAATCTAATTTATATAGATTGTTTTGTGTCTTCCGAAAAATAAAAATATATATTAAAAGTAGTTACAACTTACAAAGCATGTGCACGAGATTAGAACCTCATAATGAAAATACCATTTTAGGTGTATATTGTAGTATTGTAATAAGGTAAAAACACAGGTTTAGGTTACGCCAGATGATTTTCTTATTTGTGAGGGCTTTTTGAAAATGAAGGTCTTTGGTTTAAGTCTCACATGTAACACAAAATTAGAGGGTTCAAATTGGATCATTGGGTAGACTTCGGTTTATTTTAATCCCATTAGTTTTTGTTTTAATTATAGTTCGAGAAGTTCAATCTTTTCGGATTCTTTAACGCACTTTCGGTTGCTTCGGCTTCATTATCATGCTTTTGATTTTCATTGCAATGTTTATCTTCAATTTCAATGTGAGTTTCTCACCCCCCTCCCCCCTTCTTTTAAATGTTTTTTTACACATTTTGGGGGTAGCATATGTATCCTACCAAATTCAAAGTTATTTATGATTTCGCTTACAAACTACAATTCACTATATGGACTTGTGCGTTACTAGATTACATGCTTGAATTTACTTGCACGTGGTAGCCTCGATAAGTATGATCATACGCTCCCTTTTGCACTCATGACCATTTTGTTATGAGTGGAAAAGGGCCTCATTATCCGAGTACGTTGACTGTTATCAATTGGAAATGACCTTACTTATAACGTCCTCGTTTCGTTAAGTAAATAAATAAAGTAAGTCGGTTTATTTTAATTACCGTATCGCGAGATATCGTTAAATTAATTAAATATTATATAGAGTATAGGTAATATTAGTAGGAGGTTAATGGACTTGGGTGAGATTATGGGCCAAAAGCCTTTGGGCCTAGCCTATTTAATTTTATCCTATCCTTATCATTCCATCATCATCCACCCAATCATTGGCACACCTACACACACACAACATAAATCACCTGCACACAAACATTCCAAATCCAATCTCACCCATCAAGATATTCAAGATCTAGTTCAATCACCAAAAAGGTAAATGTTATATGCATCTCGTTCTTTGACTCGTTAAGATTATTAATTTGAAACCGAGCCAAACCGACACAACAATAACGATAAACAAATGAATCTTTAAAAGTCGAACATAAACGAGCCAAGAATAAATGAGTTTCAATCAGATCTAACAAGGTAAACGATAACATAAGTTCAGTCAGTACAAATAATAATAACAACCAGATACTGATGGATTCAACAAAACCTGATTCCCAAACCAATCCGCCCAAAAGCGAACGGAAACCGAGTCAGAAGCTTGAAACCGAACCCAAAGAAGAGTCGAGCCCAGATCTGAGCAACGGCGGGATCTGGACCTCTAAAAGGCTCGGACCCAACCCGGAATGAAACCCGAACCAAACCCGTCTCCGTTGAACAGCGCAGACGCAAAATTCCGGGCATGCGAATTCCGGCGTGCGAACTTGGTATGCGAAGTTCCCTTCATGCGAATTGATGGTTTCGCATCTCAAGCGAATCGACGGTTTCGCGTCTCGTGCGAAACCCCATGCGAAATATTGGAACCTTTATGCGACTCCTTTTCATACCCAGCTCTCCTTTCCCGTTGTCACGGTCGCCAGAAGAAGAAACGGCGGCGATGGGTTGCCGTAAAGTAATAACAGAAAGGAGAAAGGAGTAAGTGTGACATCTGCCCCGATCCGACCCGACCCAGGTACCCGTTCTCTGACCCGATCTCTCTTTTATTATTTAATATTTATACTTATATTTTACTTTTAATAATAATATATATTTTCCTTCCCGCCTCTCTCTCTCTTTCTTTCCGCCGTCCCGTCCCTCTTCCTTCTCTCTTTCCACATTCTTTTCCCTCTTGTCGCCGTCCCACCCTTACGCTTTGTTTCCCTCTTCTCTTTGCTTGTCCTTTGGTTCTTCCCGCCTAAGGATGTCTGCAGCTCCACGCGCCAGACTCCTTACATGGAAGCCTGCGTGAAGACATCTTGTTCCTGCGATGCGTGAAGAGAACTCTTCTCGCAGCGCGCTAAGAATGCATGTTCTTCCCGCAATGCGCTAAGAATGTATGTTCTTCCCGCGATGCGCTTAGAATTCTTGTTCTCACGCAGCACGCTAAGGATTTGTGATTCTTCCCGCAGTGCGCTAAGGATTGTTGTGCCAGCCTTCGCGCTCGCGCACTCAGCCTTCCCGCGCTTAACCCTTGTATCTTCTGTTTAAATCTAGCCGTTTGCTTTTGTGTTGTCTTATCTTCTGTGCTGTTGACCTAACCTATCTAATGTCTGAATAGTTACTTTCGGCGCAGCATGCGTACCAACCCCCATTGGTTGGTAGAAAAAGTGACTGACATTATCTTTTGAGATCTGCTTTTGCCAAGCTTTATCCAGTACCTTTATCTGAACCGCCCATGCCTGTTACTGTTTCCCTGACAGCTTTATCTTGCCCCTGCAGCTGCCATATCTTTTGATATCTTTTGCTTTTGGATTCTTATGCTTTTTGATATCTTTTGTTTTTTTTAAGATCTTTTCCCCTTTTCTAGGGATTATGTCTCCTAGGGTTTTTCTATAAATAATAGTAGTATTTTCTTAACACTTCACACACTACACTTATTATCTCTTCCTCCCTTTTTGCTCTCTGCCGTTGTCCTCCTGCCGCCCCCCTCTCTGCCTCCGTCTTCCTCCTTGTTCTTCCTGCTTTTCCGGTAATATATATTATATATAATAGTTTACTTATTAATTATGCTAACTTATAATCAAGACTTAAAACCAATCGTTAAAACAATAATCTTATTTATAGGTTAACTTGTGCTTGTTTAAAGTTGGTTCTTGCTTTATCTATCACCGCATCGTTTATCATGTGAGTTATCTCGTATCTAATCCCTTTTTATTTTAAATGCTTTGGGATGTTCATGTGTTCATACAAAACTTGAGTCTTAAACTTGTTTATGAACTTTAGTCGCGCAGTATCCCATGTGTTGAGGA
The DNA here is from genome assembly GCF_021521415.1 of Bidens hawaiensis. Lineage (NCBI taxonomy): Eukaryota > Viridiplantae > Streptophyta > Magnoliopsida > Asterales > Asteraceae > Bidens > Bidens hawaiensis. The sequence goes on along the minus strand of NW_027491983.1, from coordinate 319,637 downwards.
CGTTTACTTGGCTGTTTATTTGTATGTGTGTATCATTAACCGCTTTGTTCGGCCTATTCCGCAGTTCCGTTGGTACCATTAGTTGAACACGGGAGACCTATCGTTTACGGTTTTCTTTGTTTACACTTGCACAGATGTTTTCTCGTTTTTATGCTCAATTGGGAGCATGGATTGAACTATGATCTATGAACTATCTTAGGCTTGATCACAATCTGATTACACCCTTGTTAAACTCTAGACATACACGTGTTGCGCGCAGATTTACTGTGATTATCTATGATTATCTATTAAACTTGATTTCTCACCAACACGCAAGTGTTTGACGTTTATTTTAACACATGTTCAGGTTTGCAGTAGCTGTTTTGGAGCTTGTGGACACGTAGGACGTTTTTACTTTTGGACCTAGAATTAAAATGTATCAAGACAAGTTAATGTTGTTTGAATGTTATAATTTATATTATATTGATTTATGTTTGATTTATGTTCTTTATTTTCCCCGCTGCGCGTGCGCGATAAAATGTGTATTAATAAATATTGACACCAATAGTGTCGCGAGTAATGAAGCAATATGTGGCGCCCCGATGTATAATCCGCCTTTGGTCGGGGTGTTACAGATTGGTATCAGAGCTCGTTGACTTTAGGATAGGTGGTTAGACGTAACGGCCTAGAATACCTAAGAGTCCCTTCTCGCGCATGAGAGAAATCTCATGTTTGCGCGCTTATTGTTAATTACTCGTTATTTATGAATATGCTCGCGCTTGCGCAGTATATGATTTTATTCCGCGATATTTCGATTTTTGTGAATTTCGATTTTTATTGATTTTACTTACATATTCGTTTGTTTGGATTGAAAATCCGAAAAGTCATGGTGATACATGAATAGTTGATTTTCAATTTCCATTTACGATTATGTTCTGAGGTTGGAGACTTGAAAAGTCATGGTGATACATGAATTGTCAACCTCCAATACTCATTTTCTTGTATGTTTTATATTGAGGATTGAAAAGTCATGGTGATACATGAATCGTCAATCTCCAATACTCGTTTGCTCGTATATTTTAAATTGGGAATTCGGAAAGTCATGGTGATACATGAATTGTCGATTCTTGATTCGAATTTGTTACCTTTATTAAGTCTGCATTTAGGATCATTTATTTTACTTTAACTTTTGATAGTATCTAACTCTGCGAAACCAAGCTTTATAAAGTTAAACTTTGCGATAAAAACCAAGATATTAACTAAAATTAAAACTTTTATAGAATGCCTCCGCTATCTCGCCGATTTCAGAGAAGAGAAGCCTCGCGCATGCGTAGACAGCAACGTTCCCAGGAAATGGCCGCCGTGATAGCCCAAGCTTTGAGCCAAAACAATGCTAATACCTCCAGTTATAACATTAAGTCCTTTAATGCGGGTAACCCTCCGAAGTTCACAGGTCTTGAAGGAGCCACCGTGATGCTCCAATGGCTTGAGAAGATTGAAAACGCTTTCCTCCATACCCAATGCCCCTCAGAAAGACGAACCCTATATGCTTCCAGTGTCCTGGAATCCAGAGCGCTTACATGGTGGAATGGAGTAGCTCATGCGCGTGGCGCAGAGGCTGCTTCTAGCATGACATGGGAGGAATTCAAGGAAACTCTTACGCGAGAATTCTGCCCTCCCAACGAAGTTAAGCGCCTGGAGGAAGAATTCTGGAACTTGAAGCAATACAGCGGTGAAGCGCGCGAGTACGCGACGCGCTTCCACGAGCTAAGCTTACTGGTCCCTCACCTTGTTACCCCTTCCCGCCGAGCCATCAAGAAATTCCTTGGGGGTCTCCCCATGGAAATTCAAGATTCTGTATGGGCCAGAAACCCAGTAACCCTCTCTGACGCCATCGAATTGGCCGCTGTGCTCAGCGACAACCATGTCAAAGCAGGAACCCTGTTCCTGCGGGGAACTGAGAAGACCAAACCCAAGACTGTCCCTGAACCAACAGAAACCAAACCAGAACCCTCAAACCATAACCAGAAACGTAGGCGCAGACAAGCCTATGCGCTTACCAACCCGCCCATTACCCAACAACCCATTTATCAACCTCCAGTTTACGCGCCTAACCCACTGTCAACCTACCCAGCACCTCCTGTAGTCCACAACTATGCCTTAACCAACCCCGCACTCCCTGCCCCGCCAACTAAGAAACCTTACACAGGAAACCAACCCTTTTGCCCAACCTGTAGACTTCATCACCCACCTCAAGTCCCGTGTCGACAATGTAACCGATGTGGCCGCGTAGGTCACTCCGTTGAGTACTGTAGAACCCCTCCCTCCAATCCGATTGCGCCAACACCACCAGCCTACCCGCAGAACCCACAGCCAACTTACCAAAACCCACGACCCAGATCGTGCTTTAACTGCGGTGATCCAAGTCATTTCCGGAACGCGTGCCCAAGGCTACAAGTTCAGATTACTCAAGCGAATCCGGTGAACCAAATTTCGAACCAAGTGACGCGTGGCCGAGCTTTTAACATAACCGCGCACCAAGCGCAAGCGAATAACGACGTAGTTAATGGTACATTTTTGCTTAACGGATTTTATGCATCTATGCTTTTTGATACTGGCGCCGATAGAAGTTTTATCTCTCGCGCCTTTGAGCGGAAGCTTGCGCGACCGCGCGATAACTTAAAAGAAGATTTTTCAGTTGAATTGGCTAATGGCGAAACTGTTTTAATAAACTCGGTAATTAAAGATTGCACGCTTAACCTTAACGAAAACGATTTTCTGATCGACCTCATCCCTATGCCTCTTGGAAGCTTTGATGTTATCATTGGTATGGACTGGCTCTCGAAGAATCGCGCCGAAGTTATTTGCGCCAAGAAATTGATTCGCATACCTCGAGAAAATGGTGATCTTCATATCTACGGCGAAAAACCCTCCAGTGGTCTTAAACTTATGTCTTGCGCCGAAGCCCAAAGACTCATGCGGAAGAAGTGTATTGCATTTCTAGCCCATGTGGTTAAACCCGATGAAGGAAAGAAGCTTCGCGATATCCCTGTTGTGCGTGATTTTCCTGAAGTTTTTCCTGATGATCTTCCTGGTATCCCTCCCGCTCGTGAAGTCGAGTTTCGTGTTGATCTTGTCCCTGGTGCTTCCCCCGTTGCTAAATCTCCTTACCGTCTTGCACCCGCTGAGATGCAAGAATTGGCCAGCCAACTTCAAGAGTTGACTGCTAAAGGATTCATTCGCCCTAGCTCTTCGCCCTGGGGTGCTCCGGTGTTGTTCGTTAAAAAGAAAGATGGATCGTTTCGCATGTGTATTGATTACCGCGAGTTGAACAAACTCACCATTAAAAACCGGTATCCCTTACCGCGTATTGACGACCTCTTTGATCAACTCCAAGGTGCCTCCTGTTTCTCGAAGATCGATCTCCGTTCTGGTTATCATCAGTTGCGTATCCGCGATGAAGATGCTCCGAAGACTGCTTTTCGAACTCGTTATGGCCATTTTGAATTCTTGGTCATGTCCTTCGGTCTAACCAACGCACCCGCCGTTTTCATGGATCTTATGAATCGGGTGTGTAGGCCTTTCTTGGATAAATTCGTGATCGTGTTTATCGATGATGTTCTGGTGTATTCTAAGACCAAGGCCGAGCATGAGCAACATCTCCGATTGGTATTGCAGAAGCTTAGAGCCGAGCAACTCTATGCTAAGCTTTCCAAGTGTGAATTTTGGTCTGATGAAGTACAGTTTCTTGGTCATGTTGTAAACAAGATGGGTATTCATGTCGACCCATCCAAGATTGAAGCAATCAAGAACTGGATTACGCCATCCTCTCCTTCTGAGATCCGTTCCTTTCTGGGCTTAGCTGGTTATTACCGGCGTTTCATTTCGAACTTCTCAAAGATCGCTTTGCCTTTAACAGCTCTAACGCACAAAGGTAAACCGTATATTTGGGGCTCGAAGCAAGAAGAAGCCTTTCTGACGCTCAAGCGTTTGTTGTGTGAAGCTCCTGTTCTTGCGCTACCTGAGGGTAATGATGATTTTGTCGTGTATTGCGATGCATCCAACCAAGGTCTCGGTTGTGTTCTTATGCAACGAGGCAAGGTTATCGCTTACGCATCAAGGCAACTCAAGGTTCATGAAAAGAATTATACAACTCACGACCTCGAGCTTGGTGCAGTTGTTTTTGCCTTGAAGATCTGGAGACACTACCTTTATGGTACTAAGTGTATCCTCTACACTGACCATAAAAGCCTTCAGCATATCTTTGATCAAAAGGAACTTAACATGAGGCAACGCCGATGGAACGAACTCATCAGCGATTACGATTGTGAGATCCGGTATCATCCTGGTAAGGCTAATGTGGTAGCCGATGCGCTCAGCCGAAGACCCTGCCAGCTTAACTGTATCTTGCCGCGCACCCAGCTTCACTTCGCGCCGATTCAAAGCAACCTTGAATCGCGTATTCGTGACGCGCAGCGCGCATCCATCAGTAATGGTAACCTTCGCGCCGAGTTAGCGTGTGGCGCGGAAGCACTCTTTGTCCCTAATCTGAGTGGAATTCTCTGTTATCTTAATCGCATCTGGATTCCCTTTGATGAGAATCTTCGCGCTGATATCCTGAGTGAAGCGCACAAATCTCGATATTCTATTCATCCTGGCGCTGATAAGATGTACAAGGATTTGCGCATTACTTATTGGTGGCCTGGCATGAAAAAGGATATTGCTGTGTTCGTAGCTAAGTGCCTGACTTGTTCTAAAGTTAAAGCTGAACACCAACGCCCATCTGGTTTGCTCGAACAACCAGAAATTCCTACGTGGAAATGGGAAGGTATAGCGATGGACTTTATTACCAAGTTACCTTTGACAGCAAGCAAACATGATAGCATTTGGGTAATAGTGGATCGATTGACTAAATCTGCTCACTTTCTGCCCATTCGTGAAAACTACCGTGTTGAGCATCTCGCGCAGCTTTATGTCAAGGAAATCGTCTGCCGCCATGGTACTCCTTTGAGCATCATATCCGATCGCGATGGCCGTTTTATATCTCGCTTTTGGAAATCTCTCCAATCTGCGCTAGGAACTCGCTTAGACATGAGTACGGCATATCATCCTCAGACTGACGGTCAGTCTGAGCGAACTATTCAAACTCTCGAGGATATGCTCCGATCTTGTGTTCTTGATTTTGGAGGTAATTGGGATTCACACCTGCCTTTGATCGAGTTTTCTTATAACAACAGCTATCATTCCAGTATCGGTATGGCCCCATTTGAAGCACTTTACGGTCGTAAATGCCGCTCCCCGATTTGTTGGAGCGAAGTGGGTGAAACTCAAATCACAGGACCCGAACTTGTTCAAGAGACAACCGATAAAATCGCCAAGATCCGTGATCATTTGCTGACTGCCAGAAGCCGACAGAAGAGTTACGCAGATCGTAGGCGAAAGCCTCTCGAATTTCAAGTTGGTGATCTTGTTCTCCTCAAAGTGTCGCCTTGGAAAGGTGTTGTCCGCTTTGGGAAGAAGGGTAAGCTTGCTCCTCGTTATGTTGGTCCATTCAAGATTCTCGCGCGTGTGGGAAAAGTTGCCTACAGACTTGACCTGCCGCTCGCGCTCAGTAATGTGCATCCAACGTTCCATGTTTCCAATCTCAAGAAGTGTTTAGCTGACGAGAACCTTCACATTCCACTTGATGAAGTTCAAGTTGATGAATCCATGCATTTCATTGAGAAGCCTGTTGAGATTATGGATCGCGAGGTTAAGCAAACCAAGCGCAGTCGTATCCCTATCGTGAAAGTTCGCTGGGAGTCCAAGCGCGGAGCCGAGTTTACATGGGAAAGGGAAGATCAAATGAAGATCAAGTACCCGCACCTGTTCTCTGCGCAACCTACTTCGAGATAAATTTCGGGACGAAATTTCTTAAAGTTGGGGAGACTGTGACATCTGCCCCGATCCGACCCGACCCAGGTACCCGTTCTCTGACCCGATCTCTCTTTTATTATTTAATATTTATACTTATATTTTACTTTTAATAATAATATATATTTTCCTTCCCGCCTCTCTCTCTCTTTCTTTCCGCCGTCCCGTCCCTCTTCCTTCTCTCTTTCCACCTTCTTTTCCCTCTTGTCGCCGTCCCACCCTTACGCTTTGTTTCCCTCTTCTCTTTGCTTGTCCTTTGGTTCTTCCCGCCTAAGGATGTCTGCAGCTCCACGCGCCAGACTCCTTACATGGAAGCCTGCGTGAAGACATCTTGTTCCTGCGATGCGTGAAGAGAACTCTTCTCGCAGCGCGCTAAGAATGCATGTTCTTCCCGCAATGCGCTAAGAATGTATGTTCTTCCCGCGATGCGCTTAGAATTCTTGTTCTCACGCAGCACGCTAAGGATTTGTGATTCTTCCCGCAGTGCGCTAAGGATTGTTGTGCCAGCCTTCGCGCTCGCGCACTCAGCCTTCCCGCGCTTAACCCTTGTATCTTCTGTTTAAATCTAGCCGTTTGCTTTTGTGTTGTCTTATCTTCTGTGCTGTTGACCTAACCTATCTAATGTCTGAATAGTTACTTTCGGCGCAGCATGCGTACCAACCCCCATTGGTTGGTAGAAAAAGTGACTGACATTATCTTTTGAGATCTGCTTTTGCCAAGCTTTATCCAGTACCTTTATCTGAACCGCCCATGCCTGTTACTGTTTCCCTGACAGCTTTATCTTGCCCCTGCAGCTGCCATATCTTTTGATATCTTTTGCTTTTGGATTCTTATGCTTTTTGATATCTTTTGTTTTTTTTAAGATCTTTTCCCCTTTTCTAGGGATTATGTCTCCTAGGGTTTTTCTATAAATAATAGTAGTATTTTCTTAACACTTCACACACTACACTTATTATCTCTTCCTCCCTTTTTGCTCTCTGCCGTTGTCCTCCTGCCGCCCCCCTCTCTGCCTCCGTCTTCCTCCTTGTTCTTCCTGCTTTTCCGGTAATATATATTATATATAATAGTTTACTTATTAATTATGCTAACTTATAATCAAGACTTAAAACCAATCGTTAAAACAATAATCTTATTTATAGGTTAACTTGTGCTTGTTTAAAGTTGGTTCTTGCTTTATCTATCACCGCATCGTTTATCATGTGAGTTATCTCGTATCTAATCCCTTTTTATTTTAAATGCTTTGGGATGTTCATGTGTTCATACAAAACTTGAGTCTTAAACTTGTTTATGAACTTTAGTCGCGCAGTATCCCATGTGTTGAGGACGTTTACTTGGCTGTTTATTTGTATGTGTGTATCATTAACCGCTTTGTTCGGCCTATTCCGCAGTTCCGTTGGTACCATTAGTTGAACACGGGAGACCTATCGTTTACGGTTTTCTTTGTTTACACTTGCACAGATGTTTTCTCGTTTTTATGCTCAATTGGGAGCATGGATTGAACTATGATCTATGAACTATCTTAGGCTTGATCACAATCTGATTACACCCTTGTTAAACTCTAGACATACACGTGTTGCGCGCAGATTTACTGTGATTATCTATGATTATCTATTAAACTTGATTTCTCACCAACACGCAAGTGTTTGACGTTTATTTTAACACATGTTCAGGTTTGCAGTAGCTGTTTTGGAGCTTGTGGACACGTAGGACGTTTTTACTTTTGGACCTAGAATTAAAATGTATCAAGACAAGTTAATGTTGTTTGAATGTTATAATTTATATTATATTGATTTATGTTTGATTTATGTTCTTTATTTTCCCCGCTGCGCGTGCGCGATAAAATGTGTATTAATAAATATTGACACCAATAGTGTCGCGAGTAATGAAGCAATATGTGGCGCCCCGATGTATAATCCGCCTTTGGTCGGGGTGTTACAGTAAGGCGGCGGTGGTGGCTGCGTGTGGCCGGAGATGGGGATACGGAGGACGACGGTGGTGGCCGTGAGCATGGAGAAGAAGAAGATGAAGAAAAAGATAATAGGAGGAAAGGGTTGGGTAGGGTTTTTAAGAAAGGGGGTGTTTGGTTGTTGGTTATAATAATAATAAAGAATAATAATAATAATAATAATAATAATAATAATAATAATAATAAAAGTAATACATAATAATAGTAAGGAGACTAGAACTTAGACGGAACACGAACCCGAGACTCGACTCGTCTAACGACCCGCGAACCGCCTCAAACGAAGGAATGATAGTTGAATAGGAACCCTCCCGTTAAGGAAACATATTTATTAATGGAGCTAAGTATGGACCCGGCACGACCCGGACTCGCTTAAGGACGTTAACTTACAAACACGTTAAGAATGTGAATTAATAATAATGAAGTGAGTGTAACATAAATAATGGAGAAACAAGTATAAAAAAATATATAATTATATAATAATAATAAATATGAATAGTAATGAAATAATATAATAATAAACACGAATACGATAACAATAAATATCTTTAAGAATGCAAACTAATGAATTCGGTTCGTTAATGAAATGAAGTTAAGTATGTTAAACTAATACGATCGGTTTTAGAAGGTTACCTGTCGGTTCAGTTAACTTAAAAGTTAACCCCGTTAACTTTAGAAAGGAATAACAAGAGATTATAGAGGATTAATATGTGTACATTATTAACAGTTAGTCGGGCACAGTTGAAGAAATGAATTACTATTAACTGTGAACGCAACAGGATTCAGGTGAGTTCTAGCCCCTTACACTGTGACATTTTTCAGGGCTATGTACATACTCCTATGTGATAGTTAAATTACTTATCCTAAGCGATAAGTATAAGATACGTGTATGACTGTGCATTGAATGTTATTATTATATAATGATTATATGAATGAATATGTATATATATATTATATACATAAGACATGTAAAGTATGCACGTATGATGTGAAAGTATGGATAGTTGACGGAACATGTATGGTTGTATGGTAAAGTGAGACAAATGGACCAGACCCTAATAATATCTGAGATTGTGATAGAGGGACCAGACCCTAACAATATATGAGATTGTGATAGAGGGATCAGACCCTAATAATATCTGAGATAGTTGGGATCAGACCCTGATAATATCTGAGATTAGAGGGACCGGACCCTATTAATATATGGGATTGAAGGGACCAGACCTTGAAAATATCTGAGATTGAGGGACCAGACCCTGGTAATATCCGAGATAGTAGAAGTAGGATAGTTACGGTATGCCATAGGAAATTAGGAAAGAAAATGTGTAAATACGCATGCATGCATGTAAAGTATATATGAATGAGTAATAGCAGGTAAAGTACGAAATACGTATCTTCGTACGCGTATAAGTATGGATGTGAATGTATTGTATGTTAATTGATTAACTAGAACTCACTCAGCGTAGCTGACTTTTAGTATGCACGCAGGTGAGTAGGATGAGACAGGTTGCATAAGGGAAACACGTGGCAAATAAAAGAAGACTAGCATCGTAGAAAAGAAGAGTCACGGCTTATTTATATTTAATGTTTAGAACTTATGTTATCTTCGTTTAAGACAAAGTATTTATGTTATGTAAGAATGGTTGACTTTTATTCCGCGAAATGTTTTAATTAACTCTGATTTTCTGAATTATGTGAATGAGTAAATCCAACCAGCGAGAAAGTAGGGCACCCGGGTCGGGGGCCTTACAGGTTGGTATCAGAGCATAAGTTCGAGAGAATAAGCATCCTTCATGCTTAGACTCGAACAGAGAATGGAACGGAAAGAAGAAAAGAAAGAAGATGCCAGTCAGAGAATGCTATGTGTCACTCAAGCAAGCTTAATACGAGAATTTCCTTAAGTATAACGTAGGGATAAGTAAGATGTTTAGATGAATTGTTAGAGATAGAATTGTTTGCTTATATTTGAAATGTTTGACTGTTTAACTGCCTTAAGTAGAACCGAGCACAAGTGGACTCACGAAAGGAAGTGTATAGGACACGGAGGGTAACGTGAGCAGCTAATCCAGCTGGCCACTGTTATTACCTACAGCCTTACTATCCTTGTACTAAATAGTTCCTCACATAACGATGTTTGTGTTTTTCCTTTAGAATTCAAATGGCTGGTACTAAGACTACTGGTCAAGGAAGACGCAAGGGACGCCGTAGTAGGCCACGTGCTACCGGAGTACCCTCCGAAGAACCGATTACTGAGCCCAGTGTAGAAAGATGCACGATTGTGAGAGAAGAAGAGTATCGGCTAGATCCTACCATTCAAGCCACGATTACTCAAGCTGTTGCTGCTGTAGTGAAGAATCTCCAATCAGACAAGTCTACTGAAAGCCGTACTAAGACTGTTGAGAAGACTGGGGAGAGTAGTAAGAAGGACACTGAGACTAAGAATGAGGTATCAAGCGAGGATCGTTATGTGAAAATGAATGAGGGAAAGAGAGGCCGAGGTGGTTGCAACTACAGAACCTTCAAAGGTTGTGACCCAACTAAGCTAACTGGTACTGGTGACGCAATTGCTACTCTGTAGTGGATAACCGCAATGGATAAGGTTATCCGCATTAGTGAATGCCGTCCCGACCAAGCTGTGGGCTTCGCTACTCAGTCGTTCGGTAATGAAGCCATGTTCTGGTGGGAAACTGTTGAACAAAGAAAATCTGCTGCTGGGATTAAGGTTATGAGATGAGGAAGTTCTGTGCTGATGCTGAGGTTGAACGTGCAGAGATGAAGTTTCTGAATTTGAAAGCGGGAAACATGACGCACCGTGAGTACACTACCGAGTTTAACGTACGTCAAGACCCGTGCCCGAAATGGTGAATACTGAAGCTAAGAGAATTATGTCAGAGGACTGCCACCGAACGTCCGCACACTGGTCAGTGCAAGTAGACCTGCTACTTTTGATTCCGCGGTCGAACTCGCGGAAGTGGTTTACGAGGACCTAGAAGTGAATGAAGCAGTGGTTGAGGTGAAGAAAGACAAGAAGTGGTATGCTCAGGGAAAGAGGCACGGTACTCAGCTGTGGAACCCGAAAGACAAGGAACGTAAGGTGTGGGAGAAGAGGCCATGTCAGACTTGTGGGAAATTGCACGATGGTGAGTGCAAGTGGGGAAAAGGTACTGATTTATGCCATAAGTGTTTAAAGGCTCATGGTGGAGAATGTAGACTGGGATCGAATGTATGCTATAAGTGTGGGAAGATGGGACACTATGCTCCGGAGTGTAATGCTAAACCCGCGTGTTACAAGTGCGGAAAGACAGGTCACTTCGCGAGGGAGTGTAATGAAGGTGAAGTTGGAGGTAGTGGAAAGGGTGATGCTGAGAAGAATAGGCCGAGGACCAGGGAATACAAGCTGACTCAGGAACAAGCCCAGTAGATTTCCGGCGAAGTGACAGGTACATTCCTAGTAAATGGTATTTCCGCTTTTGTTTTATTCGATTCAGGTGCTAATAGAAGTTTCGTAGATGTAGCATTCCGTAAGTTAGCCAAAATGACATGTTGTCATGTGCCTGAAACTTTTATGGTAAAGGCGGCTAGCGATTCCTTTGTTAGGATAACGAGAATGGTCAAGGACGGTAAGGTAGAATTAGGGGGACGTGAGTTCTCTGTTACTCTTTTGTAGTGACTATAGGAGGATTCGATATGGAAACAGAAACACATCACCATGGATTTCATAACTAAGCTACCGCGTACAAGCTAAGAACCATGATGCCATCTGGGTGATTGTGAACCATTTAACTAAGAGTGCTCACTTTCTGCCTATACGAGAAGCTGTCTCGTCAGAAACGTTAGCGAATGTGTTCATTAAAGATGTCGTAACGAAGCGTGGAGTGCCATTGTCGATCGTATCCGATAGAGATACCAGTTTCACTTCCTGATTCTGGGAGAGGTTCCATGACGCAATGGGAACTAGATTGAACATAAGCACGACGTATCATCCTCAAACAAATGGGCAGTCTGAGCTGACTATCCAAACCCTTCAGGATATGCAACGTGCATACGCATAACATTATGGAGGAAATACGTAAGTCCTGCACGCAGTTGTTATGTAATATACAGGTTTTGGGGATGAAATCTCTTTAAGGGGGAGAGACTTGTAACGTCCTAGTTTCGTTAAGTAAATAAATAAAGTAAGTCGGTTTATTTTAATAACCGTGTCGCGAGATATCGTTAAATTAATTAAATATTATGTAGAGTATGGGTAATATTAGTAGGAGGTTAATGGACTTGGGTGAGATTATGGACCAAAAGCCTTTGGGCCTTGCCTATTTAAACCCCTAAACCCTAATTTTATCTTATCCTTATCATTCCATCATCATCCACCTAATCATTGGCACACCTAAACACACAACACATAAATCACTTGCACACAAACATTCCAAATCCAATCTCATCCATCAAGATATTCAAGATCTAGTTCAATCACCAAAAAGGTAAATATTATATTCATCTCGTTCTTTGACTCGTTAAGATTATTAATTTGAAACCGAGCCAAACCGACACAACAATAACGATAAACAAATGAATCTTTAAAAGTCGAACATAAACGAGCCAAGAATAAATGAGTTTCAATCAGATCTAACAAGGTAAACAATAACATAAGTTCAGTCAGTACAAATAATAATAACAACCAGATACTGATGGATTCAACAAAACCCGATTCCCAAACCAATCCGCCCAAAAGCGAACGGAAACCGAGTCAGAAGCTTGAAACCGAACCCAAAGAAGAGTCGAGCCCAGATCTGAGCAACGGCGGGATCTGGACCTCTAAAAGGCTCGGACCCAACCCGGAATGAAACCCGAACCAAACCCGTCTCCGTTGAACAACGCAGACGCAGAATTCCGGGCATGCGAATTCCGGCGTGCGAACTTGGTATGCGAAGTTCCCTTCATGCGAATTGATGGTTTCGCATCTCAAGCGAATCGACGGTTTCGCGTCTCGTGCGAAACCCCATGCGAAATATTGGAACCTTTATGCGACTCCTTTTCATACCCAGCTCTCCTTTCCCGTTGTCACGGTCGCCAGAAGAAGAAACGGCGGCGATGGGTTGCCGTAAAGTAATAACAGAAAGGAGAAAGGAGTAAGGCGGCGGTGGTGGCTGCGTGTGGCCGGAGATGGGGATACGGAGGACGACGGTGGTGGCCGTGAGCATGGAGAAGAAGAAGATGAAGAAAAAGATAATAGGAGGAAAGGGTTGGGTAGGGTTTTTAAGAAAGGGGGTGTTTGGTTGTTGGTTATAATAATAATAAAGAATAATAATAATAATAATAATAATAATAATAATAATAATAATAAAAGTAATACATAATAATAGTAAGGAGACTAGAACTTAGACGGAACACGAACCCGAGACTCGACTCGTCTAACGACCCGCGAACCGCCTCAAACGAAGGAATGAGAGTTGAATAGGAACCCTCCCGTTAAGGAAACATATTTATTAATGGAGCTAAGTATGGACCCGGCACGACCCGGACTCGCTTAAGGACGTTAACTTACAAACACGTTAAGAATGTGAATTAATAATAATGAAGTGAGTGTAACATAAATAATGGAGAAACAAGTATAAAAAAATATATAATTATATAATAATAATAAATATGAATAGTAATGAAATAATATAATAATAAACACGAATACGATAACAATAAATATCTTTAAGAATGCAAACTAATGAATTCGGTTCGTTAATGAAATGAAGTTAAGTATGTTAAACTAATACGATCGGTTTTAGAAGGTTACCTGTCGGTTCAGTTAACTTAAAAGTTAACCCCGTTAACTTTACAAAGGAATAACAAGAGATTATAGAGGATTAATATGTGTACATTATTAACAGTTAGTCGGGCACAGTTGAAGAAATGAATTACTATTAACGGTGAACGCAACAGGATCTAGGTGAGTCCTAGCCCCTTTCTCTGTGACGTTTTTCAGGGCTATGTGCATACTACTATGTGATAGTTAAATTACTTATCCTAAGCGAGAAGTATAAGATACGTGTATGACTGTGCATTGAATGTTATTATTATATAATGATTATATGAATGAATATGTATATATATATTATATACATAAGACATGTAAAGTATGCACGTATGATGTGAAAGTATGGATAGTTGACGGAACATGTATGGTTGTATGGTAAAGTGAGACAAAGGGACCAGACCCTAATAATATCTGAGATTGTGATAGAGGGACCAGACCCTAACAATATATGAGATTGTGATAGAGGGATCAGACCCTAATAATATCTGAGATAGTAGGGATCAGACCCTGATAAAATCTAAGATTAGAGGGACCGGACCCTATTAATATATGGGATTGAAGGGACCAGACCTTTGAAAATATCTGAGATTGAGGGACCAGACCCTGGTAATATCCGAGATAGTAGAAGTAGGATAGTTACGGTATGCTATAGGAAATTAGGAAAGAAAATGTGTAAATACGCATGCATGCATGTAAAGTATATATGAATGAGTAATAGCAGGTAAAGTACGAAATACGTATCTTCGTACGCGTATAAGTATGGATGTGAATGTATTGTATGTTAATTGATTAACTAGAACTCACTCAGCGTAGCTGACTTTTAGTATGCACGCAGGTGAGTAGGATGAGACAGGTTGCATAAGGGGGACACGTGGCAAATTAAAGAAGACTAGCATCGAAGAAAAGAAGAGTCACGACTTATTTATATTTAATGTTTAGAACTTATGTTATCTTCGTTTAAGAAAAAGTATTTATGTTATGTAAGAATGGTTGACTTTTATTCCGTGAAATGTTTTAATTAACTTTGATTTTCTGAATTATGTGAATGAGTAAATCCAACCAGCGAGAAAGTAGGGCACCCGGGTCGGGGGCCTTACATTACTTGCGTAATTATCGAAGTGCGTTGTTTGATACAACTGGAAAGGACCTTACTTGCTCGTTTATCACTTGTCCATGAATTGTATGATTTTTATTTATTATATAAAACTGTGTGAACTCATAAACTATTTCTATAGTTGACATTATTTTATGCATATGCTACAGGCATAAGCATTAGTGGATGATCCTTGGAGAAGACACAAGACTTAGGACATTTAATTAAATGGACAAAATGTTTAGTTGCGTTTATTTTTCTTGTATTTTTTGTTACAAACTTGTGTACTTGACTTGTAAATTAATTAATGATAATATTGTCACTTAATAGTGTCACATGTGTTTTGAACAATTTGTACGTCACACTCGGACGTTTCCGCTTTAGTCAGGGTGTTACATATATGTTTATTAGAACTCAAATTATTTGTATATATAAAGTATATCCTTGTATATATATGTATATATGTAGTTGTATATAATATATATATGTCGGAAAAATGTCCGAAAAGTAATAGCCCGGAGTTCGGTTTTGCTAAAATATTGTTTATTTATCCTAACATAATGGTTAAAACAATAAAAAAAACAAGGAAAAAAAATAAGAAAAGCTGGGCCTGGGGGGTTCGAACCCGCACCCCATGCCGGTTCTATGTATTAAAGGATTTTGCACCTACCACTGGGGCAGGTGTCTAACTCAGGTATAATGTCTATCAAAATTAAATATAAACCAACATGAATGTTCATCCCCAAACCAATAAACCATAGAAATCCGAATTGGTTGATTCATTATTTTATTTGACTAAATTCAGTTAGGGTTATTGTTCTTCGATTAAAAACGAATTAGGAGCATATAACAATTACCGTAAATCTTAACGAATTGAAGATGATTGGCTAGCTAGGGTTTTGCATAAGAATGGAGTTCATGAAGAAACTTAACAGCTTTGTAACTAGAAATTACGTTAGGTTTTAGTGTTGTGATAGTGAGTGTATGGTGAGCGCAAGTTGAATTGTAAATTGATAGAGTATATATAGTGTTTAAGGGATGGATTAGCCACGGTTTGTTAGACGCGCCATTGGCTGTCAATTTAACATCGATTCTCTAATTAGATTGTCGGTAGGATCGATATTTAGTTGCTAATTGATTTGGTGTAATCAATTTCTCGAATTAACCCGTGAATTATGGAACAAGCAAGGTGGGGTGTGTGGGGGGGGGGTGTATTACCGCCGACGGGAAGGAGGGAGAGGAGGGAAGGAGATTTGTGTTATTTTGGTTAATTTGCAATTTAGTCCTTGAATTTAAGCGGTGGGTGTAAAAGTGGCAAAATGTTAGTTTAAGGGGGTGTCTGTACATAATTCATAGTTAATATCAATAAATAAATAAATAAATAAAAGAAATACCTATATTTATTCAAATGCGAGATTTCGTTAATAACGAAAGTTCGAATAATGAAAGAGAGAGAAAAAAACAATAAACAGGTCGGGTCTTGAGTTTTTGAAAAAATCAACGAATGTAGTATTTACAACTTTTTGGAAACTTCATCCCGAAATTAAAGGAAAATCATAACATAAAGAAAAGAATAAGTGCCAAGAAGAAATCATCATCATTTTTTTAATAAAAAAATAACACATATTTTCAAGTGACCCGAATAACGCTACAAACGGAAAATATGACGAGGACACTTATATATAGGATGTACCAGCGGCGTATCCACCATGCCCTTATCACATCGATATTTGTACCGTTTCCCAACATCACCCTAGGTTCTAGGTTATGACACACCACCGTATTCACTATGTGTCTCATGAGAGGATTTTGATAATTATGCTTGCACTCATAATTATTTAGATCGTCGCATGATGCACATAGTTCGTCCCATTGTGTGGGTTCGAAAACAAGGTAAAAGGAAACTTTTAAATCAATATTTTTATGGAATTAATTTGATCAAGAGAATGAAACTAAATAAATGAGTGAAATTTGATGATCACAAATTATTATCAAACAACTTGCAAAATATAACGAATGGTTAAAGTTAACAATCAAAAGTAATAACAACGAAATAAATAAATAAATAAATAAATAAATAGGTGGGCGAAACTTTGAAATTAGATGAATAATTTACACATTAAAGCATAGGAGTACTTGGGATAACAACAAAAGGAAATAAATTAGATGGAAGGAATTTTGAAATTAGATAAGTAATACACATTCGATGTATAGTATACTTGCGATGACAATAATATTCACAAATATGCATTCACATAGATAGGTTCACACCACAAACGAATCACGTGATTAAAGAAATATAATAATAGATGAGACTTAAAATCAAGATTATAAAATCAGATGAGAAAAGGGTACCATGAGGAGGAGGTGAGTTTTGGGGGATTTGGGTAGTCATGTATTAAATATCTAAATAAAACTTGTATATGTGACTTCTATTAGATAACTATGTACAACACATGTTCATAGTTCCAATTTCTAAAACAAAATGTTTGTAGGAAATTGGTCATAGGTAGTTCATGATACAAATACGGTACTATTAGATAACCATGAACATCACTAAGCACATAGTCCAGGTAAATAACCGATCATAGACCACTTGAAATGTGATAATAAATTGTGTGACAATAAATAGTACAATAAACGATATAATGTGAATAGATGAGAAATCGAATTCAATAATAAATAACCATGATTCTCATTCATAACAAAACTTTATTTAATTATTCAGAACAATACTTGAGATTAATTCATTACACTAGGTTTAAAACAAAAAGAATTCGATAAAATAAACATCTCTTGTGTAGCATGTATTCTTGAAGGGTGAGGTTTAGACTTGGGAACCGTTGGTGTAACACGCATGTCCATGAGTACCTTGAGCAACTTGGTGATATTGAGGTTGGTCGGGTGGGTTTTGGTTGGCTTGGGTATTGGAAATATGTTGGGCTTGAATTACTTGAATGGGTTGGGCTTAGATTGGTTGGGGTTGATTCACTTGGGCTTGGTTGAATTGGGTAAAATGGGTTGGATGAACTTGGGCTTGATAAGATTGATATTGAGTGGCTTGGGTTGGGTAAGATTGAATTTGGTTCATGTGTGCGAGTCTTAGGCATGCATTGAGGAAATGGCTAGGATCTCCATAATTGTAACAAGCTCTAATAGATGTTTGGGTTAACGGTTGGGCATAAGGTATAGCTTGGGGTTGGTTAAGAGGTGAGTAAGATGGTTGAATTATGGGCTGGTTGAGTTCACGACATGTGGTAAAGAGGTGACCAAAACGACCGCAATGAGTGCATTGATGACACTTGAGGTTAGGCGAATGGTGGAATTTACACATATCACATAAAGGATGGTGTCTTGTGTCGGGCTTCTTGGTGGATTGGGCTTGTTGGGCTTACGATCGGGCCAAGACATAATTTTGGGAATTTGACTTTCTTTTGTTGTTGCGGTAATGGGGTGAGTTGTTGTTGTTGTGTTTGGAAGATTCAGGCTTAGAGGATTCGGTCTTGGATTCTTTGGCGGGCTCGGATGCCGGCTTATCATTGGGCTTTTTGGAACTCTTTCACGTCAAGGTCCCGGCCTTAACGTGGTTTTCGGTGAGAGTGCCGGCTAGGGTAATGGCATCATGAAGATCCTTCGGGTCACGGCTTAGGACGGAATCTTGGATTTGTATTGGCAAACCCGTGATGTACTTGGCACGCTTCAAGGGAGTGACCATGTGTGGGATGGGGAAGCTCAATTCGTGGAACCGGTCGTTGTAGGTGGTCTTATCACCACTGTCTTACTTTGCGTTCGAGCGGGGTGACCAAGTGAGGAACAAGAGTGCTCAACTTGTAAAAACGGAGTGAGTTGGTGGCGTTATCACCACTTTCTTGCTTAAGTTCCCAAAACTCGACTTCGAGCTTTTGGAGCTCGTGTTTTGGGTAGAACTTCTTTATCATAAGTTCTTTAAGCTCGGTGCATGGGAGAGCCATGGCGATTTCCGCCCCTTGGAGATGCATAACACTACCTCACCATGTAAGAGCGGTTTCCTCATATATGCTCGAAGCGAAATTAGTTTTCTTCGCTTCGAGGCACTCGGTGTGTCGGAACACACTTTCCATCTTTTCAAACCATTGCAACAAGGTAGTCGCACAGTTCGTACCAAGGAATTTGGTTGGGTTAGCACCGGTAAATTGTTTGTACAAGTAGGGAGCGGGTTTGGGTTCAACGGGTGCAACAACGGGTGCTACAACGGGTGGAGGTTGGTTTGCTTACAAGTGAGTTAGGAGTTCGGGAATCACAGCGGCGACTTGTTCGGCTACTAAAGCGGCCATCTTGCATTTGGAGTCCTTGCGGTAGTGGCGTCGTAGCGGAGGCATTCTATAAATTATAAAGAATTGTAGTGAGTTTGAGGGCATTGAGTTTAAAATAGAAGATGTATGTAACCATTGTTTTTACGTGAATCCTAGTGTCATGAGGATGAGAATGTTAGTAGAAATAAAGTTTATACATAAACCAAATAATAAAAACGTATATATAAGTATATGTTTCAAAGTTTTGAGAATTTAAAATTTGGACGTTTTGAAGTGTTGAAATTTGTATACAGTCGGAAAAATCGTACATGAACCACCATGATTTGATATTCCGAAAAAAAAATAACAAAATTTCTTGTAAACATATATATAGTTGGGAAAATCGTACATGAACCACCATGATTTGATATCCCGGCAATAAAAACTTATGTAAAAGTAATATATATGGAGTCGAACATGTGCACGTATCACCGCGTCTTTCATGTTGTTGACTCAAATCATGATACTAACATACAATAAAACGGAGATACAACGGGATGTTAAAAACACTTGTCCACGTATCACCGTGGCTTTTATGTTTTCAACACCAAAAATAAGGAGGCGACTGGAACGCTCGCATTCGACAACTTAAACTGTCGGTTCATATAAATCGAGTTGCTTGACCTAGAAACCAACACTAAACCCAATCATCCCAGGTAAGTAAATCACCTTCGATTCTTGGAATCTTTTTGTCAAATGATCAAATCAAGTGTTTCGTTCCCTACGGTCATCACAAAACAAATTATAGAACCTAGCTTTAAGGAGATTGTAAACAATGAGATCCAAGTTAAGTTTGTGATCCATAAAACACAATATAAATACTAATGTTTTGTTTTAAGGTAAAAATACCTTAGAATACTATTGAAAGTGTGTGTATGTGTACATTTATGATGCGATAGATTTTTAAACAAGTTTAAATAATTAAATAAATGCAATAAATAATCAAGTAGGGTAAACACGTATGAGCACACATATAGGGAACCCTGGAGCGTAAACTATACTAGGCTGTTACGTCTAACCACCTATCCTATAGTCGATGGCTCTGATACCAATCTGTCACACCCCGACCAATGAAGGCGGAAACGTCGAGGCGCGACAATATTGCTCATTGCACAACGACACTATAAAGTTATAATATTTAAACAACTCATTTAAATCCATATCATCATAAATAACACAACAATTGTTCATACAAAATGCCAAATAGATAGATAAACAAATAACTTGTTCTTTCATTTTCTAATATCCTAAAGCCAAGATGATAAGTTTCTTCAAGTAATCCAATCAAGCTAACATCAAACCTGTAACATTTGCATAAAATGGAGTTTGTCAACACAAAGGTTGGTGAGCAATTTTCATAGTTTTGGACAATAAGTATATAGTATGAAATCCACAACTAGTATATGAAAACAATAAATAATAGCAACAATTTAAATAATAAAACCGTCAATAAGAATACATTGACGAACCGTCAATAAGAATATATTGACGATAATAATGAAATCGTCAATAAGAATACATTGACGACACCTTTCTATATGGGGATACCATATATACTCGGAATTAACGTATGATCGTACGTTGATGAGGCTACCCGCCTTAGCATTCAAGAATTTGCATATAATCATGTAAAGCATATAACACCAAATCGAGCATTTATTTAATTAAACCTATACAATAAGTGTTGTGGTTTAAGACTCAAGTATAAATCATTTGAATTTGAATAAGTATGCAATGCCACCCCCAAAACGAAAGAGGAAAAATGGGGGATGAAAAAGTACTCACATTAACAAGTAACTTGAAAGATAGTGTCGTGAATAATCGGAGAGATCGGTTTAACGAGCAAGACCTATATTAAACTGGTCTTGTGTTAGTAAGTAGTCTTGGAAGGGTTTAAAATAAAATACATGACAAATAAAGTAAATAAATAAAGTTTAGGATTTAAAATGTAAATATTTGAGAAATTAAATAAACGAGTTTTGTAAAATAAGTTTACTTGAAACCGGGTCTCGGTATTCTATTCATTAGTTCTTTTTTCTTTTTTTTTACTCAACCTATGTTATGTAATAATGTAGGTTAAAATGCAATATTGCAAAACCCTTGGTTATAAGAATACCAAAACGAGGTTTAAACGAGTGTTCGGTTTTGTCGGTTCGAGACTTGATAATTGACCAAGCTCAAAGTTAACTTCCCAAAATAATAAATGTTATGAGATAACTCAATAAAATCAAAATAGACTTAACCAAGTATGTAGTTTTATTGTGAAGAACCTTAACGTTCGTTAAGCGAGTACGACTTTATCGGTCCGAACTTGTTATAAGATCAAGTTGGTTACCGACATGCTAAGTATGTTTAGAAATTAACTAAAATTGATTTAAAATACAATCTTGAAGAAAAATATGAGTTTTGGTGGCTAAAAACACACTTGTGTGTCTTAAGCGAATGAACTCGGTTTAGTTCGGTTTTTGGTTCGGTCCTTGACTCGGAATAAGACTGAGGATGGTTACCACATACCCAATTACCATGGAACTTGTAAAATAACTTATAAATAATAATACTCAAGTTTTACATTCAAAAAGTTAACAATAAAGCTTTTAAACGAAAGTTCGGTTTTTGGTTCGGTTCTCAACTCGGGATGAAACCGAGGCTAGTCACCACATACCCAATACCATGAAACTTGACAAATATGATCAATAAACTAAAATATGCAGAAGTTAAGCAAGTATAACAAGTTATATGGTTAGATTTGTTAAATATATAAACAAGGACTACAAAGTCCTCCATGTAACCTTGCCTTACTAGCCCGACATTTCAACCGGCCGAGACCGGAGAAATGAAAGACCGAAGGTAAACAAGGAGTGTATATTATATATATGTTGTAACATCAAGCTTTAAGTATTAAAAAGTTAGTTAAAATGAAAGATTAGCTTATGAAGAACAACCTTAGAATTCAAGAATTTGAGAGAGAAATGAGGAAATGAGCAAGCACAAATTAAGAAGATGGGTGTGTATATATAGGGTAAGTTGAATGGGTCTTTCATAAAGGGTGTTGCATGAAAATGGGTTGGTTATAGACCCAAGAAAGAACAAACTACAAATGGGTCCTTTAAGTCTCCATTTTGGTAGTTTTAGTCCCTGGAGTTCGTTTTGAGTGTTTTCGGGGCATTTTAAGAACCGAGAAGGGTGTTTTTTTAGATCCAACAACTATAAAACAAATATGTAACATAAAATTCATCATTTTGATAATATCGAAAGGTTCGGGATATAAAACGGGTCGGGTTTACATTAAGAATACAAGTATAAAATAACCCGAAATTGACAAATGTCACACTAAGCATGCTACTAGGTCGTTTTATCTAACCACATATCTTATAGCCTTCGGCTCTGATACTAATCTGTCACATCCCGACCAGAGGTTGAACATGCCGGGGTGTAACGTATTGATTGGATAGTAGCTCAAAAGACACTAATTAAAGCGACAATAATTATTTAATTTCATTAACATTAAACAAGTACACAAATTCAATAAGTAGAACTAACATATATCATAACTTGTAATTTGAATTAAATATCCTAAGGTAAAAACTAATCTCTTCAATCTTGAGTAATATTAATTACTTGTACATGTAACATGTATGAAAATAAAGTTTGTCAACACAAATGTTGGTGAGAATACATAAGTTTTAGTTGTGTGTGTGTGTGTGTGTCTATATATATATATATATATATATAGGTAAATCACAATTCATATGTAAATTGTGAGCATTACAAAACTTGAGAAAATGTAAACAACTAAACATATGTGGACCTGTTCCTGTTGATACGAAATCAATATACTTGGGTAAATGTATGATCATACTAGATAAGAATAGATGAGGATGAGATACCAACCACCAAACATAAAATAAACACTTAAAGCACATAGATCATAATAAAAAAGCATGCAATAATCACATATAGACATAAATTGAATTGTGTTTTGAATAGATGAGGAAATAAAATATGAGTAAAGTTAATAAGGTATACATGCTACCCCCAAAATATAAAAGATGGAAAAATGGGGTATGTAAACTCACTTTGATGAGTGGATTAACGGAGATGAGATGACGATAAAATTAAGATAAAAGCGGTTGAGTTCCTCGGGATACATTGACAAAAGTTCCTAATATGATGAAATTTATCAATTAAATGAAATAATTATAAATGAGACTTGAGGTGGGTTTTAGGCTTCGATCGGGTTAAGTAAAAATTTGACTAGTTTAACTATCAATATTACTATAACTACTATATTTGTTAATGTTGTTGTTGTTACTATTATTATTATTTAGCATTTATTATATTTATTTATTATTATTGTATTTATGATTGATAAATAAAATAAGTGTCAAGATATTATCTACATGTATGTATTTATAAATAACCATTATAAATACTTAATTAATATTAATTAATTAATTATTATAACATCTATATATATATATATTAATAAAAAGCATAAATGTTAATTATTGATGAAAATGTTATACACATATATATTAACAGGAAAATTGTTTAAATCTTTAAGCTAGTTCGGTTTGTTTTTATATAAGTGGAATATATATGTTTATTAGAACTCAAATTATATGTATATATAAAGTATATCCTTGTATATATATGTATATATGTAGTTGTATATAATATATAGATGTCGGAAAAATGTCCGGAAAATAATAGCCCGGAGTTCGGATTTGCTAAAATATTGTTTATTTATCCTTACATAATGGTTAAAACAATAAAAAACAAGGAAATAAAAAAAAGTAAGACAAACCGGGCCTGGGGGTTCGAACCTGCGCCCCAGGCCGGTTCTATGTATTAAAGGATTGTGTACTTGCCACTAGGGCAGGTGTCTAACTTAGGTATAATGTCTATCAAAATTAAATATAAACCAACATGAATGTTCATCCCCAAACCAATAAACCCTAGAAGTCCAAATTGGTTTATTCATTCTTTGATCAGTTAAATTCAGTTATGGTTATTATTCTTCGATTAAAAACGAATTAGGAGCATATAACAATTAGCGTAAATCTTAAAGAATTGAAGATGATTGGCTAGCTAGAGTTTTGCGTAAGAATGGAGTTCAAGACGAAACTGAACAGCTTTGTAACTAGAAATTACGTTAGGGTTTAGTGTCGTGATAGTGAGTGTATGGTGAATGCAAGTTGAATTGTAAATTGATCGAGTATATATAGTGTTTAAGGGATGGATTATCCGCGGTTTGTTAGATGCGCCATTGGCTGTCAATTTAACATCAATTCTCTAATTAGATTGTCGGTAGGATCGATATTTAGTTGCTAATTGATTTGGTGTAATCAATTTCTCGAATTAACCTGTGAATTATGGAACCAGCAAGGTGGGGGGGGGGGTGTATTACCGCCGAAGGGAAGGAGGGAGAGGAGGGAAGGAGATTTGTGTTATTTTGGTTAATTTGCAATTTAGTCCTTGAGTTTAGGCGGTGGGTGTAAAAGTGTCAAAATTTTAGTTTAAGGGGGTGTTTTGTACATAATTCATAGTTAATATCAATAAAAAAATAAATAAAAGAAATAACTATACTTATACGAATGCGAGATTTCGTTTAATAACGAAAGTTCGAATAATGAAAGAGAGAGAGAGATAGAGAGAAAAATAATAAACGGGTCGGGTCTTGAGTTTGAAAAAAACAAACGAATGTTACAGTTACTGCAATGGAGAAGGATATAGATGACATGGTTGTCAGCTTGGTTGAGTTCTCCTTTAGGATGTACTGTTAAGGATGGTATTGGGTTCTTGAGAGGAACCGGTTTTAGGAGAAAGGAGACACACAAAATTGTTATGTGTGTGTGGTTAAGTTATGATTTTAATCTTTATCTCTCTTTATATACACCTAAAGGGAAACCCTTTATTAGCTAGCAATGGTAATATGGCACATTAACAATTACCAAACTAACATAATAAAGTATAATTTAATATTTTGATCTATTATTATATAAATAATAATGATAACCATATAAATAAATAGATAACATATAATTATTCTTACATTTATCTTATTTGGGTTACCCTTGTAATTCTTTCTGAATGAGCCACATAATATTTATAGTTCACTTTTTTCTTTATGGTGAGTCTAACAGCATGAAAACCCAAAATTAGATGCTACAAAAGAACAAGTAAAGTTGTAAACTCTTAGGCCCTGTTTGGTTGAAAGGAATTCAAGGGATTTCAATGAAATTAGAATTTAAATTTCATTCTTTAGTGTGTTTGGTTGGATAAAAAAAGGATTTAAAATTAGAATTAATTCTAACCAAATCACACACTTGATGGAATTCAGATTCCTCCATTGCTTTTAAGGATTTCATTGGAATGCGTGTGAATACCGAAAATAACCCTGTCCCATACCAATAAACCGAAAGCACTAATCAACACTACCACCCGTCACCTACCACCAACCAACGTAGTAGCCAAGTCACCCGCCACCGCCCGTCGCAGCCCCTCCCTCCACCAAGCAGCACCGTCGCCATCGAGGTCGATGGCAAACGGCCGTCGTAGATGTCAGCAACAATTTCTCCGGCCCCTCACCACCACCAACAACGATATTCCGGCCACCTCCACCTCATAATTATGATGATATATCTGTCACATGTTTCGGATCAAAATATTCAGACGACAATCGATTATGAGATGAGAGAAGAGAGAGATAGGTTGAAGTGAGAGATGGGTAGGTGCTGGTGGTTTCCGGTGATGGTGGCGGTGGATATTATAGGAGATGGTGGCTTGAAAGATGAAGAGTGAAAGATTGGTTGAGATTTGAGAATATAACATCTAGGTTTTTTCTTTGATTCATATTTATTAATTAGAGCAATTGTGTCTTTTTTAGCTATTCTCATTTCAATTTCATTAACAAATGTATAACCAAACACATAAAGGATTTGCAAAGGATTACTTAAATTCAAATTTCAATTTCAATTTCAATTTCAAAACAATCCATGAACCAAACGCCCCCTTATCTTATTCTTCTTCGCATGGTAGCTGAAATGATAATAAATAAATAAACATAGTAGGGTCGGATAATCATCACCGGAAAAAAAAAGGTTTCAGCTTCTGCATCTCTCTCTAATATTGAAGAATGAGTTATTATTAAAAGAAAAAACCATAGTCACGAAAATCTATTAGGTACATTCTATATACACGCAAAAATTCGCTGTAGTCCCTCTCTCCAATATTGAAGAATAAAGTTATTGTTAAAGAAAAAAACCATAGTCACTCGAAAAACTCTTAGGTACACTCTATATACACGCAAAATTCGCTATAGTCCTTCTCTCTAATATTTGAAGAATGAGGTTATTATTAAATGAAAAAAACCATAGTCACTCAAAAAACTCTTAGGTACATCTCTATATACACGTAAAAATTCGTTGTTGCCCCGTGACTCTGTAGTGCTACGTAGGTCCACCCCCTGCGCATACCAAGTCATATAATCAAATTAATAAATCCTTGATCAATTAACTTAATGCATGTCAACAATCTAACATTGCATATAATTCGTTAAGGAAATATGGTCAACAATTAACATTGCATAGAATGCATGTTAAAGTTTACAACACTCGTGATTGTGGACAACTAGACATCCCTTAAACATAACTACCGAGTGTTGTAGACTTTAACATGCATTGTATGCAATGTTGATTGTTGATCATATTTCCTTAACAAATTTAAGCAACCGGAAATCCTTGATATTACGTTGGTTGGCCATATATCCTTGAACAGCCATAGGCATGCATTCATTGTATTCTTTGTTGATCATCTAACAAAGCATGACTGAACGTATATCACAATTTTAGCTCACTAGCATTGCTTCTCTATATGGTTGGATATCCTAATGACTTGTTCCTTGATAATTTTGCTTTGACAAAGAAACAGGAGTAACACCCCAATTTAGATTTTTACGTTGTGTGCTGCTTATTTTGGGGATAAATAATCTTTCCCATTTATTTTACTTAACTAACAGATCTTTTGGGGATAAGTGCTATTTTACTCAATGAATAGCTTGAATTTAATAGTGTTATGTTTGAGTATGCGTACATTGTTTAAAGCGTGGGCATAAATTAATTAATTTGATACCGATAAATTTGAGTATAATCTAAAGGAGGGTTATGCTTTAAAATTATATAACACCAATACACCATCCTTAAAGTTTTATATTGGGCAGCTTATATGTGTGGGTGCTTTTTATATTCTTAAGTCGTCTTATTTTGATGTCATGTTCCTATAAATTATAAGAGTTGCTCACTTACCCCAAAATATAAAAAATCTAAAAAATTTATGGAAGTACATTAAGGTTTCGTCACGCATTAATAAAAATTTTTAGCTTTTTGTTTAACATTGTTTTGTAACAATAACACGATGATAGAAAAATTAATTTAAATGATGACAAAATCGTTTGTATATAATATTTTATCACTTACAAATTCCATAAAACTACCAGATTTACAGTTTCAATCATGTTTCAACTTCAATCTTATTTATGATGAATTTTCTAAGAAAAAGTGTTTGCTTTTCGATTACATTGGTTATAGTTTTAAAATTAAAAAAAAAAGGATATTGGATTTTAATAATCCAAATGATATTTATCCCAACTTAAAAAATCCCCTTTAATCCCAGTTTTTTCTTCCTATTGGCCTCCACCATCGAACCTTAACAGAGACTAGCCCAGCTACTCAAAGAGGATATATCCATGCTACTCAAGAGGATCAAGAGCTTACACGGACTCTTCCACTTAAATTAAGTCAACTCACCTTATGGCCGAAACAACTCGCTCATCGTACTCGCCCAACTCACCACCAACACCTTCTGCCAGCCTAACCCAAACTACCAGATCATGGCGTTCGATGCTATTCCTATCCGCCGTTTTCACCATTCTGGTAGCTTTACTTCTGGTCCAGCTCGATAACTTCGATGCGGCTCCTTATCCCGTTGATGAGTTGGCTAAGAAGCCCATTCTCGTAGCACCTAAGACCAACCCACAGGTGCTGCATGGTTCTGAAAAGATTGGGGAGGGTCGGTTGTTTGGACCCGAAGACATCGTGCTTGATGCAAAGCTAGGGGTTATTTACACGAGCTGTGGTGACGGGTGGGTTAAATGTGTGAGGGTGAATGACTCGGTGGTCGAGGACTGGGTTAACACTGGCGGCCGGCCTCTTGGGATCGCTCTTGGTTACTCTGGGGAAGTTTATGTCGCTGATGCATTTAAGGTTAGTAATTTGTAAAGTTAGTAAACTAGGAATATCAGTTGTTAATTATATACATTTTTTATTTTATTTTACCATGAAGAGAGTTTTTGAAATAACATATTTTAGAAAATAATTGCAAAAAAGAACACGGGAGAATTTTATAAATAAGTTAAGTTTTGACCAAAATTTAGTGAAATAGCATACTGAATTTTGGAATTACAAAGAGAATGATATTAAACATACTAGTTTAAACTATAAAGTCGAAAAGTAAAAACAAAGACTTATAGTAATCTCACAGATCTTGCCAAAATTATATATACACGATTTTGTATCTTTCAAGTTTGTTTATATTTTGTGAGCTTTTTAGGAATTAAGTTGAATAGATGTTACGAATATTTTCTAGCTAAACTCACATTTTGTAAGGATTTTTTCTGTAAAAAAACTGTTTAAAATAAAATAAATACAGAGAAAAGAAGAAAAATATGTTTTTTCTAAAACATGTTTCGTGTGTTCAAGTAATGAACGAGCGTTGTCTAAGAGGATACAACCGACAATATGAACTTGTGAGCCCGAAGTAGATGTTGCACATTGCATGATGCTACAAATTCTTGTGAGGTTTATATGGTTCATATAAAAACAACTGTGTAAAATCATGTAATTCTATCAAGTGGAAAATTTAAATTGCATTAGCGAATTTAAAATGCAATTTTAGCAGTTTAAAGGATGGTTACAAGCTTATTTAAGCGCCTTTATCCTTTAGTTGTTCGGGCCTAAACTACATCGGTTCATGGTATTTAGCCTGTTTTCTAACAACGTGTTCCAACCTGAACTACACCAGCTTAGGTGGTCTGTTGAACACTGCATAGGCCATTGCGGCTTTAATGCATTAGAACCAATATGAACCAACAAGACTTAACTAGTCAGCGGTACAAGTGTTGGCCAACAAGGCTTCACTTGCTAGCAACTCGATCACCTTAGTTTAGAACAAAGAAACTGGTATGAAGAAACACTAATCGACCCTGGGCAGATTACGGATAATCTGGGGGTTAAGTAATGTTTCCCACGAGGATGAGGTCCAGCAAAGAAGGTTGTTCTTCAGGTGACCTGCAAAACAGACACCGTAAGCTCGTCACTGAGAAGGGGGGGGGGGTTCCTCCTTGTGACCACCCTCCGGCGTGAGAATCAGACTAGATTGCTCTGAATATAAGTGTATATTAAGAGATTGCTAGAGAAGATAAGATAATGATATATCAGATGATGTCCTTACCATTCCAAGGTGTTGGAGTATTTATAGCCGAAGGTAGGTTTCCTAGAAGGTACAGCCGGCTGAATAGTATTCATGTTCTACCAACAGTGGGCTACGCACAAGCCATGCTGGTTGGTGGATAGGCTGCGGCCGATAGTGACAAGGTCGGCTGTATACTGTTCCTTTACTGCCGGCTATGCACTGTTCCACCAACTGTAGGCTGCGCACGTCCCATAGTAAGGGTTGGTGAGTAGGCAGCGGCTAATAGTGACAAACAGTACTAGAGGGTGCTCCTCCTCGTACTGTTGTCGGTGAGCTGTCACCCTGTGATTGGTTCATGGGCTGTTTTGGTCAGATCGTCTGTTTTGCCCCTACCTTGGCAGGTATAGTACAAAAGATCTTCCAAAAGCATACGGACTGGCTCATTGGGCGGGAGTATTCCCGCCTTGCTCATTCCTTCAGGTGACTACTGAAGTAGCAAGAGTTAGTGCCTTGTGCGTGTAGCCTTGCTATTAGTGCGGGTAGCCTTCCCTGATGGCTTGTATCCGCAACTGCGGGAACAAGCGGGGTACTTCACCATTGGGAGGCTTTCCCTGCGGGTACAGCTGGCGTACTGCGCGTAAGGTCTTCTCTGAGCATGGTGGGTCCTGCGGAAGCAGTTGGTCGTTGCGCAGACGTCCCTCTTCAAGGTGAGTCTTGCGGGTCCAACTGGGCTCTGCTGGGACCTACCTCTTCAAGTCCCCCCAGTCCAATGTTCTTCTCATGAATTATTAATAAGTGAGGTGAACTTTTGGACTGGCAAGGGGTTTTGAAAAGGGTTTTTAGTTTTAAGGTTTTCCGTGGGGATTCTTCCCGCGGTTTTCCTAATGTCACGCAGAAATTCCCGACTTTTCTGCTTGATCTTTGGGTATGAAGCGGGTAGGCCTGTAACCTCCTCGCAAGTCAGGAGCGTTGAGTCCCACTTGTTTGGATTCTCCATGGGGTTTTGGTAGTTTTCAACATAGTGATCAATTATGTTAAAACCACCAATTCCATCTTGGAGTTTCAAACAATATAGTTCTCGACGTTCCCGCCATGCGGGGATGTTATTCCCGTTTCCGCAAGCATGGCCCAGAAGATCCTTCTTGGTTTGAATTCCCTGCGGAGCGCTAAGTATGTGAAGGGTTTTGCCTTGACACTGTACCGCACTCGTCTTACGGTTACTTTACTTCCAAGGTATTCCTGGCGTCAATTCCCTGCGGGTGCTAAGTATGTGAAGGGTTTTGCCTTAACACTTTACTCGCACCTGTCTTATAGTTACTTGGTTGCCAAGGTAAGGGGTATTTTCCCGCTTTTGAATCTTTTTAAAATTTTGAAATTCGAAGAGTTGGTGAAAAGATAAGAACAGTCCAAACTATTGAAACGTCGTCCGACGGTTTCTTCTGACAGTGTCAGGACGTGCAGGAAGTTATGGCGACGTGACAGTATATGGTCATTCCAGGCGCTTTTTCAAGCGCGTGGGCGCGAATTTTCGGGCGCGTGGTCGCGAAATTACTGGCACGCGTCCTTTCAACAGCTGTTGCCAGCTTGCTTTTTGCCACGTGTCATAGTTTCATTGCACCTGCGATTTCTCTCTCTTCCGCATAAAATTCATCGCATTAATTGCGATTAGTATATAAAGGGGGAGAGGGTCATTTGTAATCCACACTTTCACTTTTCTTTTCATCTTCAAAACGATTTCCGGCGAATACTCACCTTTTCAGTCGAGCATTCTCTTGAAATCGTTCTCTTTTTCATACCTGCAAGATGTCTTCTGTTCACGATCTTGAGGCTACAGCCCAGGAGGCTGGGGTGTACGCCGAGAACCCGTCATCCACGTCCGACAAGGATGACAAGAGTACTGCTGGCGAGTGCCAGTGTGCTCTGCCTGTCGATCTATATCAGTACATCGTCAGGAAGTTCATGCTCGAGTCTCTCGAGCCTGAGTTTCCTGAACCTCATCAAACGGTGTATGATGCCCCCAGAGGCAAGATCGGGGTATATGCCGCATTCTTTGTCTATGGGAATCTTAGGTTCCCTTTGACGAAGTTTGTGTACCGTGTTCTGGAGAGGCACGGTGTACACCTGACCGAGGTACACCCGATGGTGATCGCAAAGATTCGCCACTTCGAGTGGGTGTGCCGGATTCTGGGCGTTGAGCCCTTCGTCGACCGCCTGATGACCTTCTACTCTTGGAGGTGCATCCAGGGGTGGTATACTCTGATAACCCGGATCAAGGGTTTGAAGATTTGCGCAACCGAGCGCAGTCTTCGTTCATGGAAGCGGGAGTTCTTTTATATCTCCGCTCGCGCCATCCCTCTTGCCATGAAGTTCAAGAATGGGCAAGCACTCCCCAGCCTTCACGCCTCCAACTACCAGGAGGCGGAATGGTTCTCAAAGATATCCCGAGTCCAATCTCCGGTTTACCGCTTTGCGGAGTCCGGGATGGTGATGCTCGGGATGAGCCGGGTGTGGAAGGATGCGGAGGCGCAAAGATCCCGATCGTCCTTGAATACGGCTTGAACTCTGTCCCTTACGGTATGCTCTGTCTTCTTTGTTTATATAGGTTTGTCTTCTAACTGTTTTTCTTTTATTTCAGAGGGGAACGACTTGCAGTCGCTCCTGTATCCGCGGGAGGCTGATAGTCCCGCTCGGATGGGTACTCGTGCTCTAGATGAGAACGAGTTGCCCATCCTTGAACAGACGGCGGATCGGTTCGTGGAGGTCTACCCGCCAGGCCACGAGATCCTTAGCGCCAGGCGGCCAGGTAAGGCGTTATTCAACCCTCGACCCCTCAATGCTGAAACCTCTGCTGGAATTCCTCTAATCTTGTGTTCTGATGAGGAATCCGCAGATGGTCCTCTGTTGGTGCGGAAGAAGAAGGCTGCCGGCGGGAAGGGGAAGGCGAAGGTAGCCTCCACTACCGATCCGGTGCCTCGGTCTGATTCAGAGACCGAGAGCGAGGAGGTGGCGGGGAACCCTGGTGGTGATAAGACCACTGCTCCGGAGGCTGCGACGACTGTCACCTCCGGAGAGCCCAGGATGACGACAGTGAGCGGCGCAAAGAGGCCGGCTCCATCGGGTTCGTCCCCGCCTGTCCGCACTTTTAGGCTCAAGAAAACCCGTAAGTACAAACTTCCTTTATTTTTAACTTCATAGCTTTCCATCATTAATACTTATCTTCCTTGTGCAGGCGTGGATGCTACCGCATTCCAGGGTGGAGCGGGGAGGAGTACCTCCGGACCCATGACGGTAGGCTTGGTCAGCCTACCTGAGGCGACGACTCAGGCAGCTGCGCCTGTTTCAGTTGGTTCAGTTGCTCACCCAGTTGAGCCAACTGTTCCAACTGTGATGACATCACCGCCGGCTGTCAGTGCCATATTTATCGCATCTTTCACTGAGCCGGCGGTTACTTTTTCTGCGGACTCCGCAGCGGCGACCACGGTTGTGAGTTCACCTACGGTGAGTTCACCTCCGTTGGTTTCTACTACCGCGGCGGCATTCACCATGCCTCCTCCGTCATCGGCAACGACGGCCGATCCTTCAGGTATGCATGGGGCTTCTCGCCAACCTCTGCCTCCTTCCCATCTACCTGACCTCTTGGACGGATTTCCCTTGGGTTCAGGTGATGGGTTTGGCGGCTATCGGCCTGTTGTTGACCCTACAGGTGCGTAGGGTTCTTTTGGCCTTTTTTTTTTATTT
Source organism: Bidens hawaiensis (assembly GCF_021521415.1). Lineage (NCBI taxonomy): Eukaryota > Viridiplantae > Streptophyta > Magnoliopsida > Asterales > Asteraceae > Bidens > Bidens hawaiensis. The sequence goes on along the minus strand of NW_027491983.1, from coordinate 286,344 downwards.
TTTATATCATCTTTTCCTAACTGCTTTTTGTTTTTTGCAGTGTCGGATTCCAATGAAGTGTATGTTCCACGATGGAACATCCGCCGAGGAACAACCCTTCGCACACCTGTGGAGTGCGTGGAGTGGGCTCGTCACGCAGCTCCCAGTGGTGCGTTGGGGGAAGCCATGGCTAGCTACCAGGAGGGTAGGCTAACCAATGAGCTTCGGGTTCTCCTGGCCCGGATGCAGCCGCGCGTCGAGCTGCTTTGTCGTGAAAACGACAAGTTAAAAGCAGCTCGTATCCAAGAAGTAGCTCAGGCGCGGGCTGTCTGGGAGGAGAATAGGAGGCTCTCCGCCGCTGCTGCGGAGAAGGAGAAGGCGTTCAAGGCCCTTTAAGTTGAAGTTCAGGCCCGTCTCGAGGCCCCTTCCAAGGCTGCCCAAGCTGTTAACGAACAGCTTCGGCTGGCTAAGGAAACTGCTCGGAACGCAACTAAAAGGGCCACCAAGGCTGAAGCTGTTGCTGAGCCTTTACGCCTCGAGAATGAGGAACTTAAAGCCAAACTAGAGGCGCTCCAACAGGCTCATGATGCCTTGGCGATGGAAGACACGAAGAAGCTCCAAGAGATCCTGGACCAGAGGGGGGTGCTTGACCAGACTGAGCGGAAGCTAAAGGGCGTTGAAGAGGCTGCGGCTAAAGAAGTGTTGCTTGCCAACCTCAACAAAAGTGAAGCCGAACGCGCCCGTAACCAAGCTCAAGCTGCCCTCCAGGAAGCTCTGGTTGCCAAGGAATGGCTTCTTCGAGAAGCGTTGTCTCAGGTATGCGTAATTTCATATCTTTACTCTTTTCTTTGCACATGGAAGAGATTTTGACACTTGTATTTTTTCTTGTAGGTTGTGCATCGAGTCTTCACGGACACATCATACGACGATGCCATGAGCGCAGCCCTCAACGCTTCTCATGAGGATGGGGAAAAGGCCGGCTTCCTGCTTGGTCTAGGGTTCGTTGAGAAAGGCATCCCGCCTTCCAACTTCCCTTTGTACGATGTGGATACTGAAGCTGTTTATGACCAAGCAGTGAACCAGTATGCCGCCTTCCCGCATCCGGTGGTGGAGAAGGTGAACGAAGTTGCTGCTGCTGATGATGGGCTAGCTATCCTTAAAGCTTTCCTTGAACCGCCACGCTCTACTGATGGTGCGGGTCCAAGTGGAAGTGGTCCTGAAGCTTGATCCTGAAGATCCCTTTCCACCATTAGCGTAGATTTTTGTTTTTGTATAGCTTCTTTTGTATGCGGGTATGCACCCAGCAATCTTTGTAATATTTGAATTTTGATGGAATAAAGATTGTGTTAATTCCTTGCCTTGTTTATTTTACGCATGTTTTGATTTAACTTAGCAATTTCTTTAGTACTTAGATAAGTTAACTTTTTAACGTGGCAAATTATAAGTTTGTTTCGCTTCCTCTTTCATGATTGTGCGGGTATGACCGTCACTTACACTTAGTAGGATGGCTTAACTTTACTTATATCTGACCTGCGTGGAAGTTTTCCTCATATTTTCCTTTGAAATTTTCTAAGTGTTTAAAATAAGTTAACCTTTAAACGTGGTAGATAATAGGTTGAAGTTTTGCCTCCTTGTTCGTGATTGTGCGGGTAAGACCGTCACTTGCACTTAGTAGGATGGCTAAACTTTGCCTACATCTGACCTGCGTGGAGGTTTTCCTTAAAACTTTTGAAATTTTTACCGTTTTGTGTTTATGCGGGTTTTGCCGCCTTCCACACGTAACGACTTACTTCTCATATTTATGCGGTGAATACCGGCACATCAGTGTGGGAAGTTCATAAGTATAAAGGTAAGGCTATCAACACATTGTGAAAGGAGAATCATTTCCATTAGAAGTGGCTCTAGGCCTTTTCTTTACAAGTTTGGAATTGATCTACATATAACATTTGCGTAATTGAGCTCCATTCCATGTTCTTGGGATGGGAGTGCCATCGAGCCTTTCGAGCCGGTATGCGCCCTTTCCCAGAACTTCTTTGATAATGTATGGCCCTTCCCAAACCGGGGCCAGTTTTCCTGGGCGTTGTTGGTTCGAAGCCTCGTTGTTACGCAGTATGTAGTCTCCTACATTGAAGTTGCAGAGTTTTACCCGCGTGTTGTAGTACTTTTGCATTTGTCGCTTGTAGTTCTCTTCACGCACTGCGGCTAAGTCTCTGCGTTCCTCGGTTAGCATAAGGTCTAACCGTCTTTCCGCATCATTGTCTTCTGGCTAAATCAAGACCCTTGGTGAGGGTAAACCAATTTCGACCGGGACCATGGCTTCAGTGCCATAAGTGAGACTGAATGGGGTTTCTCCCGTACTGGCCTTTTTCAGCGTTCTGTTTGCCCAAAGGACGTGCGGAAGCTCGTCCACCCAGCCGGATCTGTGTTCCAAGAGTCTTTTCTTTATGCCTTCGACGATGCTCTTATTTTCTCTTTCTACCTCACCATTACCCTGCGGGTGCGCCACTGAGGTAAAAGTGTGGGTGATTTGAAGTTCTTCCAGCCACTTTTGTAGCTTCTTGTCAGCAAAGTTGGTGCCGTTATCGCTCACCAAATTCTGTGGAAGTCCAAAACGACAAATAATAAATTCCCAAATAATTTTTTTGATATGTTTCGCGGTTGTTTGGGCTAAGGGTTTTGCTTCTATCCACTTGGTGAAGTAGTCGATGGCTACCACTAGGAACTGAATGTTTCCTGCTGCTGTAGGAAATGGGCCTGTCACATCGATGGCCCACTTCTGAAATGGCCATGAAGAGGTGACTGGAACAAGTTCATTCTTCGGGCGGTGCGTGTTGGGTGCGTAGAGCTGACAAGACCTGCATTTTCTGATGTATGCCAGCGCATCCGTATGCATCCCTGGCCAAAAGTATCCCGCGTTGTTTAGCTTAGCTACAACAGCGCGTGGACTTGCGTGTTGTCCACAGATGCCTTCGTGTACTTCCCTTAGGAGGTAGTCAGCATCTTGGTTGTCCACGCATCTTAAGAGTGGGCCAAGAAAGTTACGTCTGTAAAGGATGTCATCGATGAGTTGATAATTCAGTGCTTTACAGCGTAGTTTTCTTGCCTGTGTTTTTGACTCTGGTAGTGTACCTGCCGCAAGGTATTTTATTATTGGTGTCATCCACGTTTCTGTGCCGGTTTGGATGACACAAATTTCCTTGTGCGGGACCGAAGGTGCCTCGAGGAGTTCAATGCGGATGTCCTTTCCCAAGTGGGTGAAGGCTAATGATGCAAGCTTGCTTAACGCATCCGCAGATTTGTTTTCACTACGCTTGACGTGTATGACTTTGCAATCGTTAAAATCGCGCATAAGGGTTTTTGCTTGTGCGAGGTACAGGGCCATTGTGTCGTTCACGGCCGTGTACGTCCCGTTGATTTGATTGGCTACTAACATGGAATCCACATGGGCTTCCAAGTGTTTCACTCCCATCTTACGCGCAATTCTCAGCCCGGCCAAGAATGCTTCATACTCGGCTTCGTTATTCGTACTTGGAAAATCCAGTCGAATAGCGTAAGTGTATTCTTGGCCTGCTGGGTTGGTTAGTTTCAGCCCTGCGCCTGAACCCTCGTTACTGGCTGCTCCATCAGTGTAGAGTCGCCAGACATCATTGATGTCCTGTGCTGGAGAGGGTTGAGCCTCTTCCTGGCACTCTTTTTCCCGCGATGCAGGCACTTCCGCAATAAAGTCGGCCAAAACCTGGCCTTTTATGGCTGGTCTTGGCTTATACTTTATCGCGTATTCCCACAACTCAATTGCCCATTTGGCTAGGCGTCCCGATAACTCGGGTTTGCGTAGAACGTTTGCAAGTTTGAAGTTGGAGAGAATGGTGATTGGGTGACCCTGGAAATATCGTCTTAACCTGCGTGAAGCGTGTATAAGTGATAAGACTAATTTTTCGAGGGTAGAGTACCGGGTTTCTACGTCTGTTAGGATACGGCTGACATAATAGATTGGCATCTGGATGCTTTTCCGTTCAACTAGCAGGACCGCCCCGGTTGCTCTATCTGTTGCGGAAAGGTATAGGATTAACTCCTCTCCCGCTTTTGGTGCTGTGAGCGTTGGGAGTTCGATCAAGCGTGACCGAATCTCCTGAAAAGCTGCTTCCGCTTCTGGTGTCCAGCGGAAGTGCGTTTTCTTTAAAAAGTTTCTCAACGTTGACACGAAAGGAAACGACTCATCCGCGTGGTTTGCCAAAAAGCGATTAAGTGCCACTAGTCGTCCATTCAGTGTCTGAGCCTGTTTGATGGTAGTAGGTGATTCCATTTTGATAATGGCTTCGACCTTTTCAGGGTTCGCTCTGAAGCCATCTTTAGTGACGATGACCCCCAAGAACTTCCCTTCTTCCATTCCAAAGGCACACTTGCTCGGGTTGAGTTTCATGTTTATCTTCCTAAGCGTGTTGAAAGTTTCTTCGATGTCTTTCAACATCGCTTCTGCGTCAGGGCTTTTGATGACCAAGTCATCCATGTAGACTTCCAAGTTCCTCCCAATTTGGGCATGAAACTGGTTGTCCATCAGGCGTTGGTATGTGGACCCGGCATTCTTAAGTCCAAATGGCATCATTTGGTAACAAAATGTGCCATCGGGCGTCCGAAAAGCGGTTTTGTCCTGATCATCAACGGCCATGTGGATTTGATGGTACCCCTTATACGCATCCAGGAAGCATTTAAGGCGAAACGGTGCTAACGAATCCACCTTAAGATCAATTTCGGGTAACGGATAACAATCTTTGGGGCATGCTTTGTTTAAGTCCTTGAAATCTATGCACATGCGCCATTGTTTGTTATTCTTCGGTACCATAACGGGATTTGCAACCCATGTTTGATATCTGCTAACGCGTACGATGCCTGCGTCAAGGAGTTCCTTGACTTGGGTTCTACACGCGTTAGTTTGTTCTGGCCCCATTACTCTGCGCTTTTGTACGACTGGCGTAACAGCCGGATCGCACTTGAGCTTATGCTCTGCCTTACTTCGGGGTACACCAGTCATGTCAGCTGGTGTCCACGCAAAGATGTCAGCGTTTTTCTGTAATAAGCGTTTGAGTAAGGTGCGTGTGGGATCAACAACTGTTGGGCCAATGGAAATGGCCTGGTCAGGGTATTTGCCGTTGAAGGCCCATCTTTCCGGTTCGGTGATGGTTGGTTTAGCCATCTTTGGTTTGGGTTTAGATGAGACAGATGCGATGCATACCTGGGGAATGCCGGTGATCATCGCTACACCCTCAGCTGTTGGCCATCCCATCATGCCGTGGACTGAAGATACCACGGCGTTGAATCTTGCCATCCCGTCTCTTCCGAAGAGATTGTCGTATGTGTGGTGTGGCTTCCTCATCACGACAAAATCCACGTCTTCTGTGCGTGAGTGATTCCCGTCCGTAAGAGTGACGGGGAAAGATAGGATACCCAGGGGGGTGTTTGTGCTGCCGTCGAACCCTTCCATCGAGGCGTAGATCGTTTCCATGCATTCCTTGTCTTCGTCATCTAGCTTGTCGAAGAACTGCCTATACATCACCGTTGACGAGGCGCCGTTGTCAGCAAGAGTGCGAGAAGTGATGTAGTGCCCCAGCTGGCTTTTGATGACGATAGGGCCTTCTTTGCTGGGTCCTCCTGGCACTCGCGGGAAGCGCACCTCAGCTTCCTTCCACGCGCATGGTTCTGTTGCTCGCCTTTTTCTTCCTCTGATCTTGCCATGAACCATGTTGATGCTGATGTCAACGGGCTTTCGTCCGTTGCCTCTGTACCGGTTATCATTCCTTCCTCCCTTCTTGATTGATGCCACAAGGTGTGCAAGTCTTCCATCCTTGACGAATGTTTCAACAATATCCTTCAAGGATGTACACTCCTCCGTACTATGACCTTTTGTCCCGTGGAAGTCACAGGATTTGCTTTGATCCGCATTAGGTCGCTGCCGGATCATTGGAGCTTTTGGCCATGGTAGTTTTTCAGTGGCAAATATCTCCGTGACGCTTTTGGTGAGTGGCGTCCACCGGTATTTTCGGCTTGAAGGGTGTGTGTTATCTCTTCCGCCAACAAGAGGGTGAGAGCTGGATGAGGTGTCAAGGTTTACCCTTGACTGCCAAATACCTAGCTTCCTCTTTTTGTTCTGCCGGGCGATCCGAACATTGTTTTCTCTAGTCCTTTGCGTGTAGAGGTGTGTACTCTGGGGAAGATCCCTTCCCAGTTGCTTCTCCGTCTCGGCAAAGCGCTTGGCCGCCGTCATGATGGCATCCCATGTCGATGGCATGCCGTCCTTACCCGTCAATGTGCGGATAAGCTCTGGGTATTCGGCGCCCTGGATGAAAGCGGCTCGAACAAGATCTTCACTTATGTTGCCAGACTCAACTTTTTGGAGTTGAAGCGAGTAATGAAGTCTAGTAAAGATTCATCCTCCTCTCTAACGCAGTTGAGGATCGTCCACTGTTCTTCAGTATATTTCCTCTGTTGGCTGAAGTGTTGGCTGAACTTGTTCTGAAAGTCCGCCCAATCATAGATGTGGTGGACTGGTAAACTATCGAACCATGCCCTGGCCGCTCCAACCAGAGTCATCTGGAACATATAACACCACGTGGGTTCCGTCCAGTTACTGACGGTTGCCCCCGCAATGAATCTGTTCAAGTGGTCGTCTGGGTCGGATAGACCATCATAAGTGCCGATGTTGGACATTTGTTTGGCACTTTTCGGGGCGATTGCTTCCGCAATGTCCCTTGCAAACTTGGACTTTCCTGCATTTGCAGCAGTTGGTCTAAAGGTTTTGGAGAAGTCACGTGGGTTTCTCCCCGCGTTCGTTGGTTTAAAGGTTTCTCCAAAATTCCTTGTCGGTTGGAAGTCCGTTTCCTTACGCTTCCCTTTTGCCTTATGGCGAGGGTTTGCGTCGGTATCGGATTCTTCCCGCTCATCGTCCGAGTACTCGCACTCACTGTTCATGTTGAGATGTTGGCGAGTACTGCCGAATTCGTCAGCCTGTTGAAGTGAACGCAAGCGTTCATCCAACTCAGCTTGGAACTCTTTCTGACGTGCTTCGGCCCACGCCTTAACTTGATCGAGTGTTTGGCGAGGGACCCTCGTCCGTTTCTCCAACTGGGTATCAGTGAACCCCAGTGAAATATTGTTTACTGCACTTGTCCCGGCTTGGGTAACCGGGGTAGTGTTCGTAAAATTTGTATAACCGCCGGTGTTCCCCCAAGTTGCTGGGGTTGTGGTTACCGGGGTTTCTTGGTCACTTACTGGCTTTGGGACCGGAGTAACGTTAACCATTTCTTCAGAAATTTTGAAAAAACTAAGAATTAGTTCTAGCTTTTATGCACGGATGGCGCCAATGAAGAAACACTAATCGACCCTGGGCAGATTACGGATAATCTGGGGGTTAAGTAATGTTTCCCACGAGGATGAGGTCCAGCAAAGAAGGTTGTTCTTCTTGTGACCTGCAAAACAGACACCGTAAGCTCGTCACTGAGAAGGGGGGGTTCCTCCTTGTGACCACCCTCCGGCGTGAGAATCAGACTAGATTGCTCTGAATATAAGTGTATATTAAGAGATTGCTAGAGAAGATAAGATAATGATATATCAGATGATGTCCTTACCATTCCAAGGTGTTGGAGTATTTATAGCCGAAGGTAGGTTTCCTAGAAGGTACAGCCGGCTGAATAGTATTCCTGTTCTACCAACAGTGGGCTACGCACAAGCCATGCTGGTTGGTGGATAGGCTGCGGCCGATAGTGACAAGGTCGGCTGTATACTGTTCCTTTACTGCCGGCTATGCACTGTTCCACCAACTGTAGGCTGCGCACGTCCCATAGTAAGGGTTGGTGAGTAGGCAGCGGCTAATAGTGACAAACAGTACTAGAGGGTGCTCCTCCTCGTACTGTTGTCGGTGAGCTGTCACCCTGTGATTGGTTCATGGGCTGTTTTGGTCAGATCGTCTGTTTTGCCCATACCTTGGCAGATATAGTACAAAAGATCTTCCAGAAGCATACGGACTGGCTCATTTGGGCGGGAGTATTCCCGCCTTGCTCATTCCTTCAGGTGACTACTGAAGTAGCAAGAGTTAGTGCCTTGTTCGTGTAGCCTTGCTATTAGTGCGGGTAGCCTTCCCTGATGGCTTGTATCCGCAACTGCGGGAACAAGCGGGGTACTTCACCATTGGGAGGCTTTCCCTGCGGGTACAGCTGGCGTACTGCGCGTAAGGTTTTCTCTGAGCATGGTGGGTCCTGCGGAAGCAGTTGGTCGTTGCGCAGACGTCCCTCTTTAAGGTGAGTCTTGCGGGTCCAACTGGGCTCTGCTGGGACCTACCTCTTCATGGTACAAAGCAAACCTAATTGCGATAAACCGAGAAATTAGTCCCAACAATCATGCACACACATGCACTTCCAACACAACACTATTTCGAACAAAATGAACACTCCATGTGTGCATAGGCAATTAGGCATACAAGTAAATACATTAGACATAGTTGTTCAGTTATTAGTTTGGTCATTTGAAAAATATATAAGATTTATCTAATCTGCCTCAAAGTATTGGAAACGATGATTAAAGTTAAAACACTTTGTGGTTTAATTCTTTTTTAGGGAATACTTAAAATAACCAAAGACGGTAAAATAGAAGCATTGACAAACGAGGCCGAGGGCGTAAAATTTAGAATAACAGATGCTGTGGCGGTTGCAAAACATGGTGTATTGTACTTTACGGATGCTTCTTGGAAATACACTTTGTACGATTCTGAATTAGACTTTTTCGAAGGTCGGCCTTATGGCAGACTAATGAGCTTTGATTTATCCACAAAGCAGACTAAAGTGATCGCTAGGGATCTCTACTTTCCTAATGGTGTTGAAATGTCTCCAGAACAAGATTTTATTATTTTTTGTGAAACCCCGATGTAAGTTTGGTAGCTAATTTATTTTAACTAATCCAAAACCAAAATGGTCAACGTAAAAGGGATGAAAAGTAAAGTATATGTTTATCAAATGTTTTAATCTTCTTAAACGATTTTTATCGAAACATATTAGATATCATTTTGATAGAATGCTATACTATATATAACATTAATTATTAGTACATTAAATCATAAGAAAATTCTCAAAGTAAACATTGACTTTTTAAATGCTCAAACGGATATTCACTTTTACTTTTAGTTCAAAAAGTCAGCTACAGCCTACATGGAGACGGGAAACATACTAGAGACTTGATATGTGTACTCTTTGTGTGAAAATAAAATTATTTTATAATATTTATGCTCAAAAAAGATTTTAAAATCTTCGTGCATATTGCACAAAGAAATCAACGTCCACCAACATTTTAGCACAAACGAAGCAATGGCTGCCGACATTTTCACTAAGATTTCTAATTGTATTATTATTATTATTATTATTATTATTATTATTATTATTATTATTATTATTATTATTATTATTATTATTATTATTATTATTATTATTATTATTATTATTATATAAAGCATGGACCGAACCGTTTTAACATGCATTACTTGAACATTTTCCATTAAGGTGGATTTATTCTGATCCATCACTCAATCGGTTTCTTTGTCTTATGTCGGCAAATACCTTTAAATGTAGAGATTTGACATGTTGGTGATGGAATATGCAGGATGAGATGTAGTAGGTACTATATACAAGGGGAAAAAGAAGGTTTGATAGACGTGTTTATTGATAGATTGCCCGGTATGCCGGACAACATACGTTATGATGGCGAGGGCTACTATTGGATTGCGATTGTCACGGTAAGTCAAACTTTTATACAAATAGAAATAAGTTAAGTTATTCTATATATTACAATCGCATATTGTTGAAACTAAACATGTCAATATGGGTGGTTCATGTGAGTTATATAACGGGTATTGAAACCATTCAGATTTAGTGACACTTTTGGTTCATTTTATAAATAGTTAATATGTTAATAATTATTTAAAAACTACATTACATTACATTACATATCGTTAGCTACATATGTATTGTATATGTACGCATTAACAATAATAACAAGTTACATTACCTAGCTATGTGGTCATAAACTGTTTCAAACTGTTACAAACGTACTATCAGAACAATTTTACAATCCATCAACATAACTATTAGTTTGTTTATTTGTTTTGGTAGGAGCATGTATACGAATGGGATCTTGCACGTAAATATCCATATATCAGGAAGCTTTTTGCTTTTTTATACAAGTACTTGAAAACACCTTCTTCGATAGCGAAAAACTCAGGGGCAGTTGTTGTGGATTTGGATGGGAATCTGATCGAAAGATACTACGACCCAACATTGAAGTTTATTACTACTGGGATAAAGATCAAAGAACATTTATATCTAGGAAATCTGTTGGACTCCTTCATTGTTCGCCTCAACCTTGCTCAATATCCTGCTACTGCTCAGTCTTCTGCTAACTCATAATCACTTGTATTTTACTTGCGAAAGATAACATTGATAATTATAAGAAGAACCGATATATGCAACACATATGTATGTAGGGGTGTGCACAATATATAACCAATTCGTAGCATAGAAACACTTGATTAAACTGCATAAGAACCTCTGCTCATCAAATGTGGTGGGAAAGAAAAAGATGTCGTTAAATAATCGTCTTGTGGATTACGTTCACTTTAGCAATATGTATAACTACCTATATGGGTTATCTATTATAAATCGGTTGTGCATTTAACGTGCGTGTGTATATTGGATTTTTTTAGAACATGATCAGGTGCTGGGCATGTGGTCATCAAGAGGTATCGTGGCAAATCAGCTAAGCCAGAGTTGACACTTGAGATCTCCTTTTTTTTTAACTAATATTCTACTCTTAAATTCACCTAACCCTCGGATCCTATGTGACTCAACCCTTGGCCTCCAAAGGGAGTGACCATGCACCAATTACACCACGAGATACTAATTGGACAAATGCCGTGTGGTAAAGAAACATTAGAGTTGGATTTCTTGATGGAAAAACAATGTTTTGGGAAGAGGCTTGGGGCTTGGGAACAGTTAGCGATAGATAAAGAGAGAGATCAAAAAATTTGTGAATGCATCAACCGGACCCCTTGCCCACTATTTTCAGGCTGTTCGTGGACCCTTAGCATAGCGTTATGTGTTTTGGTAGCGGTCCGCTGCCGCCTGAAGTTGATTGATTAGCGGACACGTGTCGTTTTCTACGATCCGTGTCAAATTTTGGGTTAATGGACCGCTACGTCAAGGGTAACGATCAGCTACCAACTGATGAGTCATCCGGCGCGTGTTAGCATCGTGTTATGTCCTTATCCACCCATGGCAAACCACTAATTAAGCTATGCGGTGACAGTCCGCTAAGCCTCATTTATGGATTATGTTGACGATTACGAGATCCTCTAACTTCATATATTATGGTTTCTGTAACGCATTTCCTAGCTCGAGATATGCTTCAATTTTGAGTCTTTCTCATATGATTTATCACGTTTTAACGTTTGTTCTAATACCGAGGCTAGGGATGATGTGTTATCTTTCCATATTTTCACACTTAAACCTAGACTTGAACTTTGGCTTACCTACAATATAAGTCATCTACTTTATAGATGTTCAAATTAGACCCAAAGTTTTGAGAAGTGACACGTATATATTGATATAATTTGACACTAAAATATAAGTTAGGTATGTTTAGCAAAAAGCTTTTAGGAGTTTTTAGAAGCTTTTAGCTATAAGTTTTAAAGAAAAAACTCATATTTAATAAAAATTCTTATTCGGTTGGAGTAGCTCAAAGCTTTTAGGTTAAGAGAAAAATCTTGAAGCTAAAAGCTCAAACTAATAGCGTTTGAGAAAAAGCTTGTAGCTTTTATATTTGAAAATTTTCAAGTTTGGTACTTAAACCTTCAACAACTTTTGTTAATTTATATAAGGACAACTTTGTAGAATAGTAACCAAGTTTCAAGTTTGTTCTAATTAAGTCATTCATATTTTATTGTGTCTTAATTAGGTCACTCAACTTTCAATTTTGTCTTAATTAAGTCACTCAACTTTCAGTGTGTTTCATTTAGGTCACTCAACTTTCAATGTTAGCTCAATTAGGTCACTCAACTTTCAATAAATGTTCTAATACTATCTTTCTTACCTTCATATTATATGTTCATAAATAACTTAAACGTCATTAAAACGAACATTTTTTTTATTTTTTTATGAGTAAATATATCACTTATGATAATATAGTAGTTGTCCCTCTCATTTTAGAACACAAATTGAAATTTAAGTGGCTAATTGAGACAAACTGAAAGTTGAGTGACCAGATTGAGATAAAACAAAATATGAGTGACTTAATTGGAACAAAGTTGAAACTTGGTTACCATTCTATAGAGTTTTCTATTTATATAATAGTTATACATTTAACCCTTATTCAAAACCAACTACCCCCACGATTTATTAAGAGGCCATAACTTTTTCGCGCATAATGTTTTTTTTTTAAATTACATCATAAAAATGAGCATTTAGTTCTCTTTAATTTGAGTATGATATTGCTATACTTCTTTAACTTAAAAAAATTAACATATTTCATTATTATTGGTTAGGATCGGCAACAAGTCGAGTCAGGCAAGCTTGGGTAATGTGCAAGACAAAATTAGGGTCGGAACGAGTCGATACAAAAAGGGTTAATTTAGTTCGGTTCGTGTCAGTATTGTTTTGAGTCAAAAGATGACAGATCAAAACATGTTTCAAATTAGAACAGTGTTGGGTCGGAACAGAATTCGGATCAAAACAGGTTGGTTTAAAAAATTATCTATTTAAAATTATTGTATATTTCAGCTTTGCTTCTTGATTTTCGCCACCTGTTGCATGCGTACTGCCTTGCACGAATTACACATCTACATTTGGGTTATGTGTGCACTGTCATCAGGTGAATCATGTACCGACACTTATTAAGCGGTTAACGTCAGGTTGCACTCCCACTACGCCGCACCGCTTGGGCACCCAGCTAGTGTTATTAAAAGTTCAGTTACTCTGTCAAACACCTAAATATATCTAAAAAGCTACAGCTAACAGCCACCAGCTAGTTTTGCCAACATACCCGTTATATTTTAACTTATGTTCGCCATAAAAAAATCAAGTATTTGATTGGAGCAGATAAAAGTTGGGGAAGAAGAATAAAGAATTCCATAATAATTTCTCAATACATTTAACAACACATATCATGTGATATCCCATTATCCTATACAAGTGGAGTGTGTAAGAAACAAATATACTTACTTCATTATATATAGAGAGAGAGAGAGGTGTGTTATAGTGAAAACTCTTCTTAAAGAGAAAACATAAAAACTCTTAAAAACTTCTAAAAACACTATTTTTAACTTTTAAAAATTTTTTTTTTTGAAGTTTCTTTTTTTTTTCCATTATTCTTATATGTTGTTATTGGTTACAAAAAAAAAAAAAAAAAACTTGTCGATAACCTCATCGGTATAGTGTGCTAAAAAGTGTTTGTATTGCATAGAATACAACACTATTGCATATATTTAATACACACCATTGTATATATGCAATATAAGACTAATACACACATCAAATAAACATTAGTACGTATGTGTAATACAACATTAACGCACATGTGCACCACATCGACTTTTATTTTATTATTATTTTTTTTCCATATAATACAACACTACTACACATAACAATACACAAATATTGAATATATGCAATAAAACACTATTAACCTAAAAAATACATAGTAATACATATGTGTAATACAACGGTATCGCACAGTAATACGTATGTGCATTACAGCGGTTTTTTTAATTTTTTAATTTTTTATATTTTTTGAATGAAATATAAGATAATATAAGAATAATGGCTAAAACAAAATTTTGAAACTATTTTTTTTAATTAAAAATAATTATTTAGGAGTTTTTAAGTTTTCTCTCTAAAAGTGAGTTTTCTCTTGATACACTCCCTATATATATATATATATATATATATATATATATATATATATATATATATATTAAAAAGCATTATTTCCTCAACTCATATATATAACCGTTTATTAATGCACAAACAAACATTCTGAAACACCCAACTTTTTTTTATAATTTTAATACTTTTTCAAAATACATATCAGAGTAGGTCCCAGATTACATCCGAAATATGTCACTCGTGGTGACGTATTATTTTATGAAAATATATATTATACAAGAAAATATATATGTTTAACAACAAACTTTATTATACAAACTATTAAACACGAGAGTGTGGTTCTCTTGTCAGTCCAGTCACGTCCATGAAGCTTCAACCATCTAGGGGTGCTTTTCCTGAAAATATTTTATCAACATATTTTTATTAGCTTTCGCTAAGTAAGTACACCAATATATAAAAATATGTTTTATTTTCATATGGAATTTAACACCAAAATTCCTTGGGATTTCAATACCCAAAATCCTTATTTTTAATCCTCATTATTCTTTGGGAATTCAACAGCTGAATTCCTTATGAGCTCATTTTAACCCATGAGGGTTATTAACTCCCCCTTTTATTTGGAGTTCAACACCCGAACTCTTTGAGATTTCAACTCCCGAAATCTTTTTATATATAATATCAAAATTTTGGAGTTTTTCATTACTAAAACTCTCGGGACTCGTAACCCATATATTTTTACTGGTGCTTACCACCATATTTATTTCAAAACTATAACCCCCTTTTAAGCCACCAATTCATATACTTGGAACCATAATCTCATAAATCATTTTCCAAATAACCATATATTTGAGTACTACATGAGCACGTATAGCAAGCTATAAAATAACATGATTATGGTTTCGTGTACTTACCTATTGATGTAAGTAACTCAAGTGTAGACGACAAGTCGCTAATTATTATGGTTGAAATATTTTCCAAAATATGTCATAGCTCCTGTTTTCTCTTTCTTAGTTTCTTAGACTCACATGCCTCTACTCATTAATCGACTTGCTTATTATTTACCGTTGTTATGTTTTATTTTAAAACTCTTGTATGATGAGTTTATATACACAAAGTTTTCTTGGCCACTAAGGAATCTTCATCGAGAAGTTTTCAAATATAAAATAGATAAAATCTTCGATGTTTAATACGGTGGGTATAATATTTTATCTTTAATGGAATATACCACTAGTAAGTTTACTTGTTTGATAAGGTTACCACTCATTCTATTATCCACTCATTTACTATATTCTTAATATTATTATTATTTTTAAATCCTATTACATGAACTTTCAAAAATAAAACTTGTAACAAAAACAATATTTTGTTATCATTGTTATTTAGAAACAAACACAGAATCACACGAGCACTTTTGAATATTATTATCATTATTAGACATATTATGTCTTTTAAACAATATTAGTTAGAACCGAACATTTTTTGGAACAACTCATATTTCAATGGGTTGGTTCATTCACGACTTTACTTGTCTAAAATTATCTGAAATATCAATTTCAAATATTTTATTTTTATCTACGAAACGGGATGTTACAATTCTCCCCCACTTAATTAGGTTTCGTCCTCGAAACCTGTTCATACCTTGAATAGCTCAGGGTAATATTTTCTCATTTCATCTTCGGCTTCCCACGTGGTATCTGAACCTCGCCGATGTTTCCATTGTACTTTCACTTGACTTATATCTTTATTTCGAAGTTGCTTAACTTTATGATCAAGAATCGCTACTGGCTTTTCTATATGGTTAAGCTTATCATCTACCTCGATATCATTTAACGGTACACATGCCGTTTCATCAGCCAAAATTTTCGTAAATATGACACATGAAATGTGTTATGTATGCCATTTAATTCTTCGGGTAAGTCAAGTCGATAAGCCACTTGCCCCACACGAGCAATTATCTTAAATGGACCAATGAATCATGGACTTAGCTTGCCACATTTACGGAAACGAATCACTCCTTTCCAATGAGAGACTTTTAACAATACATAGTCGCCAACTTGAAATTCGATTGGGCGTCTCCGTTTATCAGCATACGACTTTTGTCGATACTGAGCCGCTTTTAAATGTGCTCTAATTTGATCAATCTTTTCATTCGTTGCATTTACGACTTCTTTATTTGCAATTTCTCTTTGGCCGACTTCTCCCCAACACACTGGAGTGCGACATTTCCTACCATATAGCATTTCAAATGGGGGCATCCCTATGCTTGAATGATAACTATTATTATAAGAGAACTTTGCTAGGGGCAAATACTTGTCCCAACTGCCACCAAAATCAATAATACAAGCACGAAGCATATCCTCAAGAGTTTGAATTATTCTTTTGCTTTGTCCGTCGGTCTGAGGATGTATGCCGTACTGATCAATAATTTGGTTCCCATTTCCTCCTGAAATTTTCTCCAAAATCTTGAGGTAAAGCGGGTGTCTCTATCGGATACGATAGATACTGGCATTCCATGTCTTGACACCACCTCATTAATATATACTTCCGCCATTTGTTCTGAAGAATATTTTTCATGAATGGGTATAAAGTGTGCACCTTTTGTCAAACGGTCGACAACCACCCATATCGTGTCATGTCCTTTGGCAGTTTTTGGAAGTTTCGTTATTAGGTCCATCGTAATGTGTTCCCATTTCCATAATGGAATCTCTAGTAGTTGCATCTTCCCATATGGCTTTTGGTGTTCAGCCTTAACTTGTAAACAAGTCAAACACCTTTCCACATATTTAACAATATCTCTTTTCATACCAGGCCACCAATAATTTTTCTTCAAATCATTGTACATTTTGGTTGCACCAGGATGAATTGAGTACTTTGATTTATGGAATTATCATTTTAATTGAACAAGACTTAGGAATCCAAATTCGTCCAAAACGAACCTTAATTCCTTTGTCATTTTCTTCCAAATGTCGGACTTGACCGAAAATTCTTTTGCGCTTTCAATTTTCTTCTTTTAGCGCCTCTTTTTGCGCATTTTTAATTTGATCAAATAAGTCTGAATTTACATTCAGTTTATATGATTGTACCTTAATTGGAGAATAACTCACTTTTCGGCTTAGGGCATCAGCCACAACGTTGGCTTTGCCCGGGTGATAGAGTAATTCACAGTCATAATCTTTGACTAATTCCAACCACCGCTGTTGTCTCATGTTTAATTCTTTCTAATCAAAGAAATATTTCAGACTTTTATGATCAGTATAAATTGTGCATCTTGTTCCATATAAATAATGCCTCTAGATCTTTAGCGCAAATACTACTGCCGCTAATTCTAGATCATGAGTAGGGTAGTTTGCGTCATGTGATTTCAATTGTCGCGAGGCATATTCTATCACCTTCCCTCTTTGCATAATGACACAACCCAATCCAATACGTGAGGCATCAGAATAAACCACAAAATCTTCTGTTCCTTCAGGTAAAGTAAGTACCGGAGCTCTAGTTAGCTTTTCTTTCAAAATTTGAAACGCCTTTTCGTGTTCTGGGCTCCATTCGAACTTGTAATTCTTTCGAGTTAGCTTAGTTAATGGAGAGGCTATTTTCGAAAAATCCTGAATGAAACGTCGATAATAACCGGCTAAGCCTAGAAAACTTCTTACTTCAGTTTGGGTCTTTGGAGGAGACCATTGCATAATAGACTCTATTTAGCGGGATCCACTAAGATACCCTCCTCGTTCACCACGTGACCCAAGAATTGAACTTCTCGAAGTTAGAATGCACATTTAGAAAATTTTGCGTATAGTTTCTCTTTTCTTAAGATTTCAAGAACTTCGCGAAGATGTTGAGCATGCTCTTTCTCAGTTCGTGAATAGATGAGAATATCATCGATGAATACGATGACGGAACAATCAAGCATAGACTTACATATACTCGATTCATAAGATCCATAAAGACAGCTGGGGCATTCGTTAAGCCAAATGGCATCACGACGAATTCATAATGCCCGTAACGAGTACGAAAAGCCGTCTTAGGTACATCTTCTTCTCGTACCTTTACTTGATGATATCCCGACCTTAGATAGATCTTTGAGAACTAACTAGCACCTTGTAGTTTATCAAAAAGATCATCAATTCTAGGTAAAGGATACCTATTCTTGATGGTTAGTTTATTCAATTCACGTTAATCAATGCACATCCGCATACTACCATCTTTCTTTTTAACGAACAAAATAGGTGCGCCCCAAGGTGAAACACTTGGTCGGATAAAGTCTTTATCCAACATATCTTGAAGTTGAGACATCAATTCCTTCATCTCGTTTGGTGCCAGCCTATATGGCGATTTAGCCACTGATTTTGCTCCTGGAACTAGATCAATTTTAAAATCGACTTCCCTTTCATGTGGAACTCCCGGTAGCTCGTCAGGAAAAACGTCAGGGAATTCATTAACAATAGGGACTTGATCAAGTTCCTTTCACTTTTCCTTTGCGTCTATCATGTAGGCGAGAAATTCCTCACCTTCGCCATCGAGCATATTATGATATCATTCTTCCTTTCTCCATAAACGCAAACTTGTTTTCCAGCCGATGACAGAAATTTAACGATCTTTTGATTGCAAACTATCGACGCATGATGTTGGGATAACCAGTCCATCCCAATAATGATATCAAATTCCCTTAGATTAATGGGAATTAAGTCGATAGAATATTCTTCTCCTTGAATATTTATTTTACAATTTCGACACACTTCGGAGACGACAAAGCTATCACTAGCGATTTCGACTTCTAAGGAATTTATTAATTTACTTCTACTAAAGGATTTATGGCAAGCAAAAGTTTTGGATACGAAGGATCAACTAGCTCCGGAATCAAATAAAACATAGGCAGAGAGTGAATTTACGAGAAAGGTACCTGTTACGACATCAGGTATAACCTTCGCCTCCTCCGCGGTGATTTGAAAAGCCCTGCCTCGGGGTTTTGGAGCTTCTAACTTCTTTACGTTCTTTGCAGTTCTTGATCCTTCTGCCGCCTTTTCATTCCTTGTCCTCAACTCTGGGCATTCATTTTTCATGTGACCCGGTTTATAGCAATTATAACATAAGTTCACGGAACTATTACACTCTGGTGCTGTATGCCTGAGGCTTCCACACTTATAACACATAGGGTCTTAACGGCATTCTCCTAAATGTCTCTTTCCGCAAAACTGACAATTACTAAACTCCTTCTTAAAGCTAGGTATCTTAGCAGGCTTAAAAGTTTTCGCTTTCTTTGTAGGTGCTGCAGGTATTAGAACATCTAGCTTCCGTTTCCCATCTCTTTCAACTTGTCTTTTTAGCTCCACCTCTCGTTCACGAGCCCAATTAAGAAGCTCCTCAAGACTTCCACACTTTGATGGAGAAATAAATTCTCTAATTTATGTTTTGAGTATTAGGTGGAAACGAGTCATCCATGCTTCTTCACTAGTGAAGAGAGAAGGGCAAAACTTTGCTTTATCATAGAAAATTCCAAATATTTCATCCACCGTTTCATTGCCTTGATGCATATGAAGGAGTTCCTCAGTGATACAATCAATTGCAACACGGGGACTAAAGTATTTTAGGAAAATTGGTTTGAAATCTTCCCAAGACATATTTCTTATCGTTTCTCTACCTTTTTCCTTTTTGACCATATCCCACCAGTCTTTAGATCTTTCAGAAAGCTGGTTTGTTGCGAACATCACTTCATCAGTCGCGTCGCAGTGGCACGTATCAAAAATAGTTTCCATGGCTGTAATCCACCTTTGGCTGACCAAGGGATCTATTTCTCCCTTAAATTGTAACAGCTTACAAGCCATGAAATTTTTATATGCACATCGATGCGTTTCTACCTCCACTCGTGGTGCCGTCCCCATGTTCTCGAGAGGCTTTTCCACATTCGTTTCATTCTTTTTCAAATTTTCTTCCAGCATAATTCCTATAGAATTTTGCATTTCAGCAAGAAGATATGGAATATTGGCTTCGAACGCCTTCCACACCTCAATTGCTATCTGCTTGCGAATTTCGTCGGGGACAAAATTTGCAGTATCGTCTTGACGAGGTGAAGACGCAGATTTTTCTGAAGCATTATCTGCTTGCTTTTCTACTTTACCACTTTCATCACCGTGTATAATATTTTCTTCCGCCATGTTTGTTTACTGTGACGAATAATTTATTTATTATTACTTTCATTCTTTAATTTATCCTTTTCAATGTACTTATCTAGGGCCTTTATACTCCTTATTTATTGTTAATTCTAACAATTTATTTAAGGCCATAAAGTACTCTATATGCATGTATGATGAATTAAATACAAACAAACACATCATTATATACATATTTACGTTTCCCCCACTTACTCTTTGTTGTTTCCAACACAATATAATTATTGGGAATTCATAGTGGTATGATACATTTGCTCTCATACTGGCCAGGTATGAAAGAAATATATTACACTCATTCTGATTCCCCAACTACTATATTGTCTTCTAAACATACAAATTTCAGTTTTCACATATTTTCCCCTTTATTTTAATTTATGCACCCATACAAAACTCCCCTTTGTAGCTTCCGTGGACCGCTTCTGGACTGAACTCTCTCGTTTATATATCAAGAGCACCTATGGTTCGAGTCTAAATATTTATCTTGAATACTTAAATCTCTCAAACCGTGCTCTGATACCAACTTGAAACACCCAACTTTTTTTTATAATTTTAATACTTTTTCAAAATACATATCAGAGTAGGTCCCAGATTACATCCGAAATATGTCACTCGTGGTGACGTATTATTTTATGAAAATATATATTATACAAGAAAATATATATGTTTAACAACAAACTTTATTATACAAACTATTAAACACGAGAGTGTGGTTCTCTTGTCAGTCCAGTCACGTCCATAAAGCTTCAACCATCTAGGGGTGCTTTTCCTGAAAATATTTTATCAACATATTTTTATTAGCTTTCGCTAAGTAAGTACACCAATATATAAAAATATGTTTTATTTTCATGTGGAATTTAACACCAAAATTCCTTGGGATTTCAATACCCAAAATCCTTATTTTTAATCCTCATTATTCTTTGGGAATTCAACAGCTGAATTCCTTATGAGCTCATTTTAACCCATGAGGGTTATTAACTCCCCCTTTTATTTGGAGTTCAACACCCGAACTCTTTGAGATTTCAACTCCCGAAATCTTTTTATATATAATATCAAAATTTTGGAGTTTTTCATTACTAAAACTCTCGGGACTCGTAACCCATATATTTTTACTAGTGCTTACCACCATATTTATTTCAAAACTATAACCCCCTTTTAAGCCACCAATTCATATACTTGGAACCATAATCTCATAAATCATTTTCCAAATAACCATATATTTGAGTACTACATGAGCACGTATAGCAAGCTATAAAATAACATGATTATGGTTTCGTGTACTTACCTATTGATGTAAGTAACTCAAGTGTAGACGACAAGTCGCTAATTATTATGGTTGAAATATTTTCCAAAATATGTCATAGCTCCTGTTTTCTCTTTCTTAGTTTCTTAGACTCACATGCCTCTACTCATTAATCGACTTGCTTATTATTTACCGTTGTTATGTTTTATTTTAAAACTCTTGTATGATGAGTTTATATACACAAAGTTTTCTTGGCCACTAAGGAATCTTCATCGAGAAGTTTTCAAATATAAAATAGATAAAATCTTCGATTGTTTAATACGGTGGGTATAATATTTTATCTTTAATGGAATATACCACTAGTAAGTTTACTTGTTTGATAAGGTTACCGCTCATTCTATTATCCACTCATTTACTATATTCTTAATATTATTATTATTTTTAAATCCTACTACATGAACTTTCAAAAATAAAACTTGTAACAAAAACAATATTTTGTTATCATTGTTATTTAGAAACAAACACAGAATCACACGAGCACTTTTGAATATTATTATTATTATTAGACATATTATGTCTTTCGAACATTTTTTTGGAACAACTCATATTTCAATGGGTTGTTTCATTCACGACTTTACTCGTCTAAAATTATCTGAAATATCAATTTCAAATATTTTATTTTTATCCACGAAACTGGATGTTGCACATTCATAAGGTACAAGTTGTTAAAGCCTGTTAATTTCTTGGTTACTTACATGTCCACGTACCATACAATGGTATGTTAAAATGTGTGGTTGTTATGTTTGACTGAACAAATATCTTAGATAGAAACTTTCTTCTCCACTTTTACGTTTCACACCAACCTAAAAATCTTTAACACAAATCTAACTTTTCACACACTCAGCCAACCTGATGATTCACCCAACTTGAATACACTCCGGCATTCACGTAACATCAGGTACTTAATCTTCCCCATCTTTGCTTATTACCTTGATGGTTGGGTAAAAAGTAGTTTATTTTATATATTAAATTAGTTAGTTTTAGTTAAATAATCGAATGAACATTGGTACTTCAAGCATGTTTATGTGTTTTCAGGACATTGGAAGCTATGGAGCTTAATGAGGATCTTTACGAGCTTGGAATGAAGATTGAAAGGTGAGAGATTGGAAGTGCACGCATCACGAGGCAGTCATGAAAAGAAAATAATAAAATCTGAAAAGTTGCATCTTCGCGATACGCGAAGATGTAGGGGGGAACAACTTCGCGATATGCGAAGTTGCAAGATCCAGACCCCGACTATTTTGTCCTTCGCGATACGCGAAGAAGCAAGCCTATCATCTTCGCGATACGCGAAGATGCTCAAAGTCGGCAAAAATTAGGGTTTTCCTTATATAAACCCCTTAATGTAAAAACGTTATACGAGCCAGGAATCTAGTCGCAAATCGATACGTTAGGATCGTGTGCATACATTAATACGTTAATCAATACATTATGGAGGATGAAGATACATTATGGATGAATATATTAGATGAGAGGAAAATCCGGCACGGTAACAGTATACGAATAAGTTATGGCATAGATCTCTCTGCAAACTAACTATGGAAGGCCTATTTATAGGCTGGGCTCATTTGTTAGAACTGTAGTAACGAATGAGACCTCTCAATCGTTAACAAGGTTAACGAATAAGGTCTTTCCATAGCCCATTCGCTAAACAGGCTTAGCGAATGGGTATACCTTAATGAATGAGCCACCATTCGTTACACTATAGTAACTAATGGGCTCTTAACTTAACTAATAGCCTAGTCTTTAGCGAATGAGGCCTCATTCGCTAAACATGCTTAGCAAATGAGCCTATATACATTAATTGTAAAGACTAAACTTCCCATATCCTCTTCGAACAGCCGCGGACACCAAATCCGTGCACTTACAGACTCCCCCTTTTCCGTAGCTGTCGAATGCTTTCCAATACTTTAGCATCCAATACTTTAGCAACGAATACGTTAAAGTTGAATACTTTAACCGTTAATACTTTAACTGCATATCATCAGCCGTACCACCAACCTCCCCCTTGGCTGACGATTCTCGGGCTTGTGCAAAGAGACAAAGTATAACTCTTTGTAAGCAAACCAACAACTTGTAGCTACTCGCATCAGATCTCCCCCTCAAATAAGCATCGCCAGGTGATCATTCCGATAATCCAACTGGCATATGATATGGATCAATCTAACGAGTCCATCCGCAGCAAGTCATCGACTATCTGTGGCACTGGTAAAGTAAAAATGTCTTTACGTTTCACCTCGTCACACATCTTCATGAACAACCCTATCATTCCACATCTTTCACATCGGTCTTCACTCTCTCGATAACATCTATCCCAAATTATCACTCTTTGAAGCTCTTCGGCAACCAATACGCTTGGATGCACTAATGCTTTGGGCATATAATTCTGAGTTCCAACCTTCGTTAATCAATCTGGAACAATCAGATTCTTCAATCCAATAACAAGACCCGTATATTCCTTAACCACATCAACCCATTCAAGAATGTCCCCTTCAACAGAAGCAATCAGTTAAATACTCGTAGCCAACATAGTCAGGATCAAAGTCCCTCAGAAAGAAGTAAATGGACAGACACTCGTATCCCACATAGTCAGGTTTTAGTCTTGAACAAATCAATCACCAATCGAAGAACAAACACAGTCTTGAACTCGGTCAAACATAGCTTTGCAATCACATATTATCACCCGAATTGCAGTAATTTTTCAAGAAATCCTTGCAAACGTAGGAAATATACCAATCGAATAACCTCTTTGAAATTTTTATCTCCCCCATTTCTTAACAAATTAGGCAAGGTCTTGAACAATTCTTCGAAAATCTTCAATAAACGTCTCGTTAACTTAACCGGTTACCCCCCTCGATCCCTCGGTATGCGTGAAAAGTCGGCCGGAAAATATATCACCAAATTTTGTCATAATAGTATCCCGCATATTTAGAATATCCCCGAAAAATTTTGTTTTAAGAAAATTTTCCGAAAATACTCTTTTTTTCTTCTAAGAATCTCATATATTACCTGGTCTCTTTTGTTAACCAGACTGTCTCCACATTCGTTAACCTCATACGTTAAACTTAAACTCCCTCATTCGTTACATTATAATGAATAGGTCATATTCTTTAACCTTGTTAACGAATAACCACATACGTTAGATCCCTTAATGAATGTCCACATACGTTACATCCCTCATTCGCGTGAACAGTACACGAATATGGTCTCATTCGTTGAGAAGTCCACATTCGTTATATTCCTTAACGAATGAACTCATTCATTAAAACTCCGTAACGAATGAGTTTAAATTAACGAATGGGTTGTTGGTCGCCGGAAAATTCCGTTATCTTCATCGGAAAAACGGGTTTCTTGCCGGAAAACTCAAATCTTCAACCTCTAACAATGGCAGAAACACCCAAACTTCATAATCAACCACCAAATTTCATCTGTATGCTCGGATTTTGATCAGGAACTCGAATTTAACAATCAATTCGTCATTTAAGCACTGAATCTGATCAAATTAGAATCAACCAATAACCTAAACATCAATGGCAGATGTTTTAATTTGCCATGATTAGCCAATTGAATACACTACATAGCTTCAGATTTGCATTCTGAACACGAATTCATCATCAATTTCATCAATTAATCAACGAATCCGGTACAAATCCGATTATACATGAAGAACACGAAGAACACGTATCAGGAGCAACCGCTGGCTCTGATACCAATTGTAAAACCCTTATACGAGCCAGGAATCTAGTCGCAAATCGATAAATTAGGATCGTGTTCATACATTAATACGTTAATCAATACATTATGGAGGATGAATATACATTATGGATGAATACATTAGATGAGAGGAAAATCCGGCATGGTAAGAGTATACGAATAAGTTATGGCACAGATCTCTCTGCAAACTAACTATGGAAGGCCTATTTATAGGCTGGGCTCATTCGTTAGAACTGTAGTAACGAATGAGACCTCTCATTCGTTAACAAGGTTAACAAATAAGGTCTTTCCATAGCCCATTCGCTAAACAGGCTTAGCGAATGGGTATTACCTTAACGAATGAGCCACCGTTCGTTACACTGTAGTAACGAATGGGCTCTTAACTTAACTAAAATCCTAGTCTTTAACGAATAAGGCATCATTCGCTAAACATGCTTAGCGAATGTGCCTATATACATTAATTGTAAAGACTAAACTACCCTTATCCTATTCGAACAGCTGCGGACACCAAATCCGTGCACTTACACTTAACCTCCCCATTCGGATTATTACTACTTCCAGAGGCAGAGGAGGTGTTCTAGGGCGACTTTCAGCCATCCCGAAGCTTCCGGTTCCATCATTGATCATATGTTCGTCAAGATAAGTGCTTTAACGATTATGTCGATGTCCGCTAATTGTGTGTGTTCGTTCTAGGCTAAGGTTTTGTGTAATGTACTGTTATGATCAGATTCTTATTGCTTAATGATTATAGCTTGATTGATTTTATATGAATTTGTCTTGCTTAATTAGTTATTTGGTTGATTAAAGTTTGTGTTTGCGATTATTGATTTGTGTAACGTTTGTTTGGTTGTTCATAAACATTTAGGGTTTAAACTCTTGTGTCATTGAACTAAAATCATCAAACCTTATCATTGAGTTAGTTGTCCTAGACATAAATTTGACAATTGTGGAGTCTGGGTTCATTTGTGTTAACAATTCGGTTAGGGTATCGTTTGTCATCATAAATTAAACCATTGGACTAGCAATTATTATAACAACAAAGACGAGGGAATCTGTGATTAACGTATGGAACACATAACCCGAACCTAGAATGAATACTTTTAATTAATATTGTTCACAAATCTTTTAAGTAATCATTAGTTTTAATTAAATCTTTTTCTAAAAACCGCTTGACATCGTCTGTCCGCTTAGATTAAATAATTAGTTATAAATTAAATAAACTTGCACTTTCCTTGAGTCCTTGAGAAGCACGACCTTACTTACCCGTACTAGTTATAGGTATTTAAGTCTTTAATTAATAGTTTTTGAGTAGACCGTGACAACCTACGTCATACCTTCATCTAACAAGATAAATTTTAATTGCAAACATACACTGAACCATTGGCCAAGAAAACCAAGCACTAAATCAACTTAACATGAATGCAGCATATGTTTTAGACAACCACAAACTTCTAACTAAAAGACTATTGGCATGCAGCAGTGAATAACACGTCTTTTGTATAGTTAACAGCTACTTATTTGTATAATGTAAACTAACTGATAACGATTGCCACATCTGTATCTTTTGTAGTTAGGCGGCCAATAAGAAACATGTTGTTGTGTAAAAGAAACTATTACAACTATTATTGTCCATATTACTTTCGTTTTACGCATCTCAACATATACAAATTTCCAAAAACACAAATATGTGGACGCCTAGTATCCACGCCCGTCGCAACGCTCGGGAAAAAAAACTAGTTTTTATATATTGAATATGATTAGAAAAACAAAAGTTATTACAATATCATCTTTCAAACATGTTTAAACAATTAAGAAATTCGTTTATGGGCTATGGCCCTTTAACTCGCATGGCACCTGTACGGCCAAGGATATAAGTATCGATTTTGCCATTGGGTTTTCATGAAGGGCATAGCACTTGCAAGATCCAAGTTGTTAAAACCCCCAAGTGGTGAAAGAATAATCCAGGTGCTCATACCCCGGATCACTTTGTATCCCTAAACGCCTATTGCCACAGCCCCGATTAAAAGTGGCGGAACATGCCGGGACATGACGTGATTGTTTCAATGCACACGACACTATTAAAGAGCGTCAACATTTAACACAAATTCATTTCATTTAACATAAAACACAACACATCTTGTTCATACAAATACAACCAAATACAAGAGAAATAAATAGTTCATTTTACTAATAATCCTAATGGTCCAAAATGAAAATAGCGTCTTCAATCTTCAATCAACCAACAATTAAACCTGTTACGTTACATAAATTATATTTTTTCAACACGATTGTTGATGAGCAATTCCATTGTGACATTTGAGCCAAAACAAGGTACACCTCAGTATGTATTTACCGATTAAGCAAATAAACGCCTTTTGCGTAACAAACAAACGATTAACCGAACGGGTCGGGTTATGACCCAGATATCTCTGGGGGGGCCATCTATAAGTGATATACGTTTAATACAAGCTAAAACATTAGAAATATGGCCTTAGTTTGATAGCAAACAAGTTAAACGAAAATATGCTCGTTTAACTACCCGCTATAGATTTAAAAGCGGAAGATAGTTACAAACCAAGCATTGTATCATCCGTTAAGCCGAAAAAGACTTACCAAACATTTATTTGAAACGTTTTAAGTGATCCGTGAAAATATTTTTGATTTTTACAAACATATAGTATGTTTTTATAATTTTACACAAAACTAGCCAAAAAACACTCGTTTTCGCTTTGTTTAACGCACCCGATAAGTTTTTCGCGCCAAAAACCGAACCCGAACTAAATTTGGACCGGGATTTTTGTATTTGGGCTTGAGGAATCAGAAAATTGGGCCAAAATGGGCCCAAGGTGGGCTCATATAATCCCGATCGCAAACAGCAACCCCCCCCCCCCCTTTGGTTCTTTCATATTTAAACTAGATCCAAGATATTTTTAGCCTCATTTTCTTGAAAAATCTGGACATAAGCTCTGTTCCAGCCAAAAACCTTCAAACCCTAAGGTAAGGGGCTTAAATAAGTAGCTTTTATGCTTGTTTAAACTTGTTTAATACCATAAAAACATGTCTTGGTTACTAAAAATCATTCCTAACCGTGTAAAAATCCTAAAAATGGTCCATAAACATTTTTTTGATCATACACATGGTAAGGAACCTGTTTTGATAATTTTTTTGCCATAAACACGGATTAAAGGGTTGAAACGACGTTTTTACGGTTCAAAAGTCCGTTTTTATGCACTAGCCGAAACCCTAAGTTAAGGGCTGTTATGTTGATAAAATATTGATTGTTTTGTGATATAGGACTTGTACCTAGCTTGCTTAGAAGCTCAAGAACCTGAAAACTTGATTAAAAAGTCAGAAACGAGCCAAACCCGCTAAGGTAATGCCGAAACACTCGCTTACGGGCTATTTAAGTTAAGGTTGTGATGTACATATTTTTAGGCCTTGAAATTATGCAGAGACATCAGGGATCATGTCAGTGAGTCCCTGTTCAAATTCGGTAATTTTTTCGACCATCCGAGAATATTTGGCGAATTTATTACTGAATTGGGACGTTTATTTGGGAAAAATAGCTAAAATACTTCAAAAATTATGAAATTTTTCTGGGAACTCAGATTTGATGTATTTTGATCACATATGAATTTTGGGATCATTTTGAGAAGTTTAAAGGTGTTTTGTTTATTTGCGTTTGTGTGAATTTTTACAGCCGAATTTGGGCCGAAAAGAATATTGCACGAGCTTTATACATTCTGCGATTGATACAGGTTGTTTTGGGACATGATTTGAGTGTTCAGGAATTTTTGTGGAATTTTTGGAAATTGTTTGGGGTAAACGGACGATTTTCAGGCGAAATATAGCTGATAAAATGAATTTTTATAAATTAATAAATCAGTAAATAAATTCCAGAAATATTTTTATAAAAATATAAATATTTTAATTGATAAGTGGTTAAATTTTCATAATTTAATGATTAACGATTAATTAATTATGCTAATTTGAATATTAAACAAATTCAGTTTTTATAAAACCCGGCAAGTTTGCGACTAGCGAATCTACGGGAATATCAAAACACCAAGAGTGATCAAAAGTCATATTTTTGGATTAATTAAGTAAAAACGAATTTTTTTTATGAGAAACCTGGACAATCCGGGTGGATTGTGCGCGTTTCTTCTTAAATCAAACTGAATAAACGGAAACGGGCCACGTGGCTAATCCGGAACCCCAGTATGTGATCTTTCTTTATAACTTAATCATTTTGTTAACCAATACATTTACCCAAGCTTATTTTCCCATAACTGTTTTCTGAACGTGTAAACGAACAACTTGGCCCAGCTGGGAAAACGGGAATCGGAGCCAAGTTCGATTTTAAGTATTAGACATTGAACAACATCACAACCTAAGCCTATTGCCACTTTCTGGACATTCCAACTATACCCAGATTAGTTATACAGCCCAGTTTCCAATTGAGATTATAATAATATTAAAATATTAATATTATTATAATATTAATTATAGGAACTACTGATAGCAGACCAAACAAACCATGAGCTGATACAGTACTGCGTATCTACTAAACCGTGAGTTTCATGACCCAACTTTTAAACTGTTTTACGAACTTTTGGGGTGAAAGCATATTTGATTACATATACATACCTAAAACATGTACTGATGTGAATTATCTAAGTGCTAACACACGAAAGTCCCCACGATCACAGTAATTAACTTCGAGCCGGTGGCTTGTGAATAGTACTATTGGTTTGACAAACCCAAACGGAATCGGCCTGGTTGCCGTGTCACATAGCGCCGTTTGCACATGACCATATTTATACAAACAGGCTATGTAGTGTTAGACATAGCTACCGGGGCATGTTGTGGGCGGAAAGGGGCCACAGTGGTTGATTGAGCGTGGGAAATGGAGGCACGCAGCACGAACAGTCAATGTTTCACTGTAGCTTAGCATAATTACATCTTTTACATACATACATACTTATTTCATGATTACAAGTGTTAACTTGTGAATACTCATTACTGTTTTCTTGAAACTCGTGAAACTCACCAACTCTAGTAGTTGACCCGTTTTAAACTGATTTTCAGGTGTACCTAAATCGGAGTAATTTGGTGATCTGTTACTTGCCTGAAGTGTGTGGTCGATGCTATGTGAATAGAAGCAAGGGTGTTAGTAGTAAGAACGTTTAGTTAACGAATTAGTTTTGTTTGTACCACCTAGACTGTAAAATAATGATAGAACAAAGAAATGTAATATATTGTAAATTAGTTTGTAATGTTTCTTTTTAAACAATGTGTTGATACCAGAGGTGTCTGTTACATTCCCGTTTTACGCTTCCGCATTGTGCTAGTCGGGGTGTGACATCCATGGTTTTTGTATATATATAATATGAGACAAAATCCACAACTCTTATGTGAAATTGTAATAATAATGACAATTACGATATATAAATCATAAATAAATGAAGCACTTTTCTAATAGTGTCACAACCCGGTCCAGGGCCTAGAAGTGTGACCAACAGTTGGTACATGTTTTGTAAATATATCAGAGTAGCGGGTTCATTTTAGCGGAAGTCTTTAAATATTAATTTACATTATCAAAATTTCTCGGGAATTAAACACTCTAGTTTCAGTTTTACAAAACAATGATATTAATTTTACAAGGATTTTATAATATTCAAAAACGAGCCATCTCGAGCGATCTTCTATGACTCCAATCCTTGTATTCCATCTATTGTCACCTAATTACCTGCAAGGGTGGGAAAAACACGTCAGCTATGTGCTGGTGACACGTTGACTCAATAAAACAGTTTATAACAGTCGTTAAATACAAATATAGTTTTCTTTTTCACAAACTCAGCAGGAACGCCTGTCATTCCCGGGATTTGTACCACTACCCTACACACACAATTCAAAGGTTCTCCGAGTACATAGCCCCTATTCGGAGACAACCTTCCCCTAGGCTATGTAACCCTGTTGGAGAACCGGTTATGATTGACTTTGTTTTGTCTGCCAACTATCAGTTATGTTTGGATCCAGACAATTACAAGAGTAAAATCAGTTTAGACAGTAAAAGGTTAACGTGTTCACCTTGTTTTATCAGTTGCAAATATCATATTCCTCAGCTTCAGTATGCTATCAACTTATATTTGTAATAGGCATGCATAAGTACCTAGTTGGTATTATTCAGCAGACTTTAAGTCTGTTTCAGTTCAGCAGGGTCGAGGTCTGATCAGCAGACTTGAAGTCTAATTCAGTTCAGCAGACTCGAGGTCTGATCAGCACACTCTTAGGTCTGACCTAACCATAGTATAGTTATAGTCGTTTTATGAAAATACTTTGGATTTACATATGACATTTGGAATAGCACGCTTTGGCCTAATAAAGCATATCACGTTGGCAAACTTCTCCAGGTAAGCAAACGGGTCCCGCGGTTGATTGGGATGTATACGAATTGCTTTCCTTAGACAAGAAGAGTCTACTAACGATATCCCCCTGTCAGTTACTACGTGCCCGTCAAAATATAGTTTTGATAACATTACTTCACGTGGAAGCAACGTCTTTGCTTTTTAAAACATTACTTAGAAAATATTAACAGTTTAACGACTATACCCTTAACTAAGTTATAACTATGTATTTAAAGTAACTAGTAAAGTAACTTAACCTTAATCCTGCCTTAAACGGTTAGTCGAAGTCAAAGACTAAGAAAAACAGTAGCACTTCAGCTTGTGCTTCGTTTACGTAATCAGTAGCTCGTTTAGCAACGTAACAACCTCGTTTCTTCGTGAAATCAGCCCTCGAAACCTAGGAACACCCTTGGCACAATTACCTAGCTTATGTGTGTGAAATGAAGGTGAAAATGGGATGAGAATGGCTGAACCCGTAGCTGCCCTTTTATACTTGAATTTTTGGAACCGTCGCGTAGCGTGATGGACTTTTTCCAAGGCCGTAGTGTAGCGCGACGCCGCAATTAATCAGATTGTGCCACATGTTGACACGTGGTTGGCCACGTGTCCTGGGTTACTTAACCTGGTCATCGCGTAGCGCGGTGGACCAATTGGGTTGGCCGTCGCGTAGCACGGGGCCCCCTTTTTTTCTTGAACTGTGTGATTCTCTTACGCGTAGCGCGACGAGTTTTAACAGAAGACCATCACGTAGCGCTATGGGTCTTAAAACTCAAATTTTCAATTTTAATCCCTAAACTTTCAAACTTGGTATGTTTAGCCCAAAATTAGCTGGGGTATTTTCACGGTGTTACATCCTCCCCACCTTTAGAAAAATCTCTTCGTCGAGATTCATGTAAAGAGATGTGGATACTTTCGTTTCATCTCGGACTCAAGTTCCCAAGTAAATTCCGGACCACGTCGGGAATTCCATCTAACTTTTACCAACTTCAACCTTTTACGCTTCAGGAACTTGGTTTGTCTATCTTCAATCCGTATCGGCTCCTCTACAAACTTGAGTTTCTCATTCACTTGTGCATGTTTTAATGGCATTGCGAGTGTTTCATCCGCTAAACATTTCCGTAGATTCGATACATGAAACACATCATGGATTCCTTGAATCTCTTCGGGTAACTCAAGGCGATAAGCTACAGGGCCTGTTCTTCTAACAGTCTTGATTGGTCCAACAAAACGCGGACTTAACTTCCCTTTCTTCCCAAAACGAACAACACTTTTCCATGGTGACACTTTAAGTAACACTTTATCGCCTTCGTTGAATTCTAGCGGTTTTCGTCTTATATCTGCATAACTCTTTTGCATGTCTCGTGCTGCCTTTAGTCTTTCATGAATTTGAATTACTTAGTCAGTCGTTCTTTGCACAATTTCAGGACCAGACAATTGATTATCACCGATTTCGGACCAGCATACAGGCGTCCTACATTTTCACCCGTATAATGCTTTGTATGGTGCCATTTGTATGCTTGTGTGATAACTGTTATTGTATAAAAATTTCACAAGAGATAGGTGAGTATCCCAACTACCACCCAAATCTATAACACAATCACGAAGCATATCTTCTAATGTTTGAATTGTCCTTTTGCTTTGTCCGTCGGTTTGTGGGTGATAAGAAGTACTCAAATTTAAACGCATTCCCATTGCCTTTTGAAAACTTCTCCAAAAGTTGGAGGTAAAATGACTGTCTCTATCGGATATAATTGATGACGGCACACCGTGCAATGCTACAATGTTGTCCACATACAGTTGTGCCAACTTGTCCATGCTAAACGTTTATTGGATAGGAATAAAATGAGCAGATTTGGTCAATCTATCAATGATGACCCAAATAGCATCATTTTGACGTGAAGTTTTGGGTAATTTCATAATGAAATCCATGGTAATCATATCCCATTTCCATATCAGGATTTTGGGTTGTGTCAATAAACCCAATGGCTTTTGATGCTCGGCTTTGACCTTTGAACATGTTAAACATTTTGCAACATACAAAGCAATCTCTTTCTTCATTCCAATCCACCAATAATCATCTTTAAGATTATGATACATCTTGTCATTTCCCGGATGCATCATATACTTGGATTTGTGAGCTTCTTTTAAGATTTTCTCCCGTAAACTCCCAACCATCGGCACCCAGATTCTTTTCCCTAATCTGAGTATTTCATCGTCGCCTTTTACCAGCTGATCTACCGTACCATTCTCTTTCTCGGCCTTTATATTCTCTTGTTCTAGTGCCAACTTCTGAGCTTCTTTAATTTCGGTTAATAGATCAATTTTGAGTTCTAACCTCAAAGCTCGTACTCTCTTTGGCTTGTCATGCTCTTTTCTACTTAAAGCGTCAGCCACCACGTTAGCTTTACCTTCATGATAAACAATCTCGCAATCATAGTCATTAAGCGTTTCCATCCATCGCCTTTGTCTCATGTTCAATTTTTTCTGATCAAATATGTGCTTTAGACTTTTATGATCACTATAGACAGTAAACTTTACACCATACAAATAATGTCACCATAGCTTCAATGCGAAAATTATAGCTCCAATTTCAAGATCATATGTGGTGTAATTCTTTTCATGAACTTTAAACTGTCTTGACGCATAAGCAATTACCTTCTTCCATTGCATTAAAACACACCCCATTCCTGTATGCGAAGCATCATAATATACAATGAAGTTATGTTGCCCTTCAGGTAAGGCTAAGACATGTGCATTTGTTAATTTCTGTTTAAGAGTTTCGAATGCCTCTTCTTGCTTCGGTCCCCATTCAAATTTAACAGATTTTCGGGTTAATGAAGTCAATGGAACCGCTATTCTAGAAAAGTTTTGTATGAATCTTCGGTAATAGCCAGCTAACCCCAGAAAACTTCGAACTTGCGTCGGGTCTTAGGTTTCTCCCATTTCATAATGGCTTCTATTTTCGCCGGGTCCACTTGAATACCTTTTTCATTAACAATATGTCCGAGAAATTGCACTTCGGACAGCCAGAACTCACATTTTGTGTAAGACCCCCGAATCCCAGGAATCCTATAGTTGGTGATCATACACGAAACTTACAAAATTCTTAAATCCAAAACAATTCATTTCATTTCGAAAACCATTTCAGAGTATAATTCAGTGGAAAATCATAATTATTAAAACAAGTTCCCAAAACCCGGGAATTATGCCCAAAACCAAACTTCAATATATTTAATAAAACTTTAAAAGAAAAGTGTTCATCATTAAAACTTCCGACTAAGTATGCCCTCCACTGTCCAAGTAGCCTCGTGCATGTCCAAGCGGAAACGCATACTCCTCCTAACCTGAAACTCACACTAACATGCACACAAAGTCAGCTTGAGCTGAGTGAGTTCAAGTTTTAATAATTGACATCTAAAATAATAATAGTCATAATCATTCCAAGAGTTTTAAAAATAAAACGGGTTACAACAGTTAGGCTATCATCAATAATAAGTAATCATCCTTGTATATGTATATAAACATCCTTATAATCATATATGAACATCCTTATAATTATATATAAACATCCTTGTAAGTATATATGAAATTACTTATAATTATATATAAACATCCTTATAAGTATATATGAACATACTTATAATTATATATAAACATCCTTATAATTATATATAAACATCCTTGTAAGTATATATGAACATACTTATAATTATATATAAACATCCTTATAATTATATACCTACATATACTTCATCCAAGTAATAACATCAGGGTCGAGCACACGTACAACCCGAACACGTAACATCTCATCCAAGTAATAACATCAGGGTCGAGCACACGTACAACCCAAACACGTAACATCTCATCCAACGTATGCAAACACAAAGTAGGCATACGTAACATCCGTAGTCGATAACGACTACTAACATCACCAAATATTGGCCATACAATAATACATACATACGATAATATCATCTCAAGGCCTACCCTATACAAGTAAGCCCATCCAAAATAATTTTAAACAATTCATCAAGCAAAATCGCTTAGGTGTGCATGATAGCCCAAAATCATAAAAGAGTAAAAAGGGGGCATCATGAACTCACCTGACACAAGACACGTATTCACCACGAACTAGATAATCCCTAAGTAATCCCAAAACTCAAACACCTGTCGGTTTACATACAAACATTACAAACGACATCGAACGGACTCGTTTATCCTACGAGATGTTCTAACATGGTTCGAGTTACCTAAAACCTTGACCTCATCAAACTCAATCATAACAGCACCCTCGGGGCTTTACATTCACCAACACGACCCTTAGATACTCCCGAGAATAAAGAATTCCCAATTTACCCCCGGAAGCACTAGGTGACACTAACACGCGCGTCTAAGAGTCGTTTAGGCCATTAACATCCAACTCAGCCCCGTGTGGACCCAACATGATAAAATCACAGCCAACAAGTCCACACGACGCTGCACGAGTCAAATGGGTCGGTAACTTGCAAGTACAACGCACCAACTGTTCAATAAACGCAATTGCGCGTTGTACCGACCCGTTTGAGCAACCGACAACCTATTCAGCCCCATAACTTATAAAAATTATTTTCCAACAGCCCGTACATCAAACCAAGTTCCCTCGAGCTGAATTGTTCGTTAATCACTTCGACCCTCGCGTTAAACGCATAAAACTACAATTCTAGTCAACCGAACACTAACAATCAAACTACAACTAGTTGACCAATCTAACGAACACCAATGAACATGTTTTAAAGTATGATATATGGGACATACCTAGGAAGATTTCAGTACAAAAACTCACTTCAAACAGCCCCGACAAGAACACAATAGAACATCCACCGGTTAAGCCTAAAACGAATTTATCGATCAATAACAAGTAAAACGTGCAGATTTTAGAATGCGAAGATGCATTTAATTACATGGGATAACCTTTGAAATAAATTATTAAATTTTTACTAGACTTTAATAAATGTCTTAGGTTTATAAAAATATTTTTATTATATTTTTCTAGTGGACAAAAAATCATAAAAATTCCTCAAACACAGAAAGGTATGTGCAGCTATTTCAGTGCGCAACAAAATGGTTTTATTTTTATAAAAATCATTACCCAGCCAAATTAAATGATTCCAATTGGGTTTGGTTCCTAACTCAAAATACTAACTTCCAGAAGTGGAACCAACCAATTCGGATTTGTTGAAAAAGGGTTATGACGTCAGGAAGACAGATCAGAATCCGTCATCCCGCATCAGCTTTGACACTCGATCTTATAAAATCATAAAAAGTATTCAAATCTATTCCAAAAATTACATATTATACCTTTCTGGAAACTAGACTCAAAGTAGAACATCATAGAAACAAGAATCGATCAAAAACAATATATTTTCATTGAGTTACAGACCAAACAATAATCGAGTACGAATCTGTCAGAAATCGTTATAACCAAAACTCAACCCTAACGACCAATAAGCGCGTTAATATGATCAATTAAGGTGTAAAAGACTTGTAGGGACATAGTACGAACCTTCAATTGAAGTTTTATGATCACACCTTGGCGGAAAAAAATGAAAAATCGCAGCTCCTTGGCTGCTCTCTTGTCCGATCGGGAATAGGGAAGGGAGGGAGCTACGGTTTTTAGTTTTATGATATAAAACAACAAGTTACACTCTAGCCCTTCTAATTTGAGAGATATGGCAACATGAAAGGAAAGTTTAAATAACTTAACGTACCGGTATGATGAAAAGGTTTCCGAGAAATGTCGGTTAAATCCCGAGGAATATACATACTCTACAAGCTTAAACCCTTTGAACCGAAAAATTAACGGGTGTTACACTTTGAGAATTTCGCGTAAAGCTTTTCTTTTCTCAATGTTTCCAGTATGGTCTTCAAATGTGCTTGATGTTCTTCTTTCATCTTGAAATATATTAGAATTTCATCAATGAAAACGATAACAAATTTGTCCAAATATGGCTTACAGATTCGGTTCATCATATCCATAAACGCTGTCGGAACATTAGTGAGTCCGAAAGGCATAACGGTGAACTCATAACGTCCGTATCTGGTTCTAAATGTCGTCTTGGATATATCTTCTTCTTGAACTTTCAATTGATGATACTCGGATCTTAGATCAATTTTGGAAAAACAACTAGCCCCTTTTAGCTGATCGAAGAGATCATCTATTCTTGGAAGTGGGTATCGATTCTTGATTGTTACTTTATTCAATTCTCGGTAGTCGATACACATTCTCATTAATCCGTCTTTCTTTTTTACAAACAAAATCGGAGCTCCCCAAGGTGAAGAACTTGGTCGTATAAATCCCTTCTCTAATAATTCATCCAATTGCTTCTGCAGTTCTTTCATTTCAGTTGGTGCTAATCTATAAGGAGATTTAGCAATTGGAGCCATTCCCGGAACTAAATCTATCTTGAACTCAACTTCTCGATCAGGTGGAATTCCAGGCAACTCATCAGGAAATACATCCTTGAACAATTGGAACCTCTTCTATTTTTTATACCCAGGTTCCTTGGTTACATAAGTCATAAATGCTAAGCAACCTTTACCGAAACAGTAACTTGCCTTTATTTTTTAAATAATTCCAATTTTACCAGAATCTTTATCGCCAGCTACACGAATAATCTTCCTATTTGGAGTTAAGATTTCAATAGCCTTTTCATTACATAATATTCGGGCTTGGTTGACGGCTAACCAATCCATTCCTAAGATAACATCAAAGCCGGCTAACTCCATAGGTAATAATTGTACTGGCATTTCATATCCGGCTAGGGAAATATAACTACTTAATACCTCAGATATTTTGATTAAGGATCCATTAGCCGTTTCGACTTCATATTGATTATTTAACTTAGCTAGAGGTTCATTTAATATATCACAGAATTTATAATCTATAAAACTTTGATCAGCTCCTGAATCAAACAATACTCTAGCATAAATGTTATTGATAAGGAACGTACGAGTAATCACGTCTGGTAATTCTCTTGCTTTCTGAGTATTTAGCATGAATGCACGCGCGTTCCCTTTCTTTCCATCATTTCTGGCACCACTACCACTGGCGCTTCCAACCACTGGTTTCTTCTTAGTGCATTCCGCACTTAAATGTCCCTTCTCACCACATTCAAAACAAATGATCAGCTTCTTTCTACAATCTTATTCTTTGTGTCCCGGTCTCTTACAAAAGTTGCAAGTCGAATATGGATCGAACTTGCGAACATCAACCTTGGGAGTAGGTTTCAAACATCTCCCTTCATGTCGCTTTCTACAATTTTTACACATCGGCCGATTAAACACATTTGATCTTTCCTTTCCCTTCTCAAACCTTCTCTTCTTCTCCACTACACCCTTCTTTTCTTCATTTTTGTTTCTAATCATGCTTTCCATTAAATACCCTGCTAATTCAATAGCAGACTCGATGGTAGCAGGCATGTGTGATCTTACATGATCACAGATCTCTTTTGGTAACCCATAAATATACCGCGTCACCTTATTATGTTCTGGTGTAACCAAATGCGGTACAAGTCGGCAATAGTCAAGGAATTTAGTGTTATATTCTTTGATATTTGTGCCAATGACCTTGTGATTCCAAAGCTTCGTTTGGATTTGATCCACCTCATGAATATGATAGAACCTTTGCTTGATTAACTCTTTGAAAGTTTTCCATTCCAAATTATACAGATTTCCTCTCCCTTTCACATCAATCAATGTATTCCACCATTCCAGCGC
The DNA here is from genome assembly GCF_021521415.1 of Bidens hawaiensis. Lineage (NCBI taxonomy): Eukaryota > Viridiplantae > Streptophyta > Magnoliopsida > Asterales > Asteraceae > Bidens > Bidens hawaiensis. The sequence continues at coordinate 247,112 of NW_027491983.1, read as the reverse complement.
CTCTCCCTTGAACATCTGGGACGAGTACTGGATACTTTCTTCTTCGGTACATTTGCTTATAATAATTACTGACTCCATCTCTTCGAGCCAACGAAGCGTTGTTATTGCCCCTTTATCCCCATAAAATTCCTTTGGTTTATACACTTGGAAATTTTTGAACGTGCATCCCTTTCTGACTTTTACTCTTTTTATCTTGCTTAAGACATGTTCAGCAGTGGACCTTTCATAAACCTCATTTTTCTTTTCATTTTCATCTCTTGTCCTCTTTGATTCTTTTCTTTTCGAGTGCACTGACACACTATGGCTTGGCTGTTTTTGTTTTGTTGACTTTGATTTGGCCAAACTTTTTGAATTAGCCGTGTGGTCTTGCACCAATTTTATTAATGGAGTTACATGTAACATTCGTTACTTTTCAAACCCGAAAACCTGACTCACTTTAAATTTCGGTTTTGTTTAGTAATATATAATATTAATTTATATTGTATATATTTATTTGTCATTGCTTACGTAGTTGAGTTCGTTAAACCGATCCGTTTGGTAGTTTCGATATAGATTGTTACTCGTTCATCATTTATATTATATTCACGACAATTTACCATCATCGTTCGTTTGTTTTATACTACTTTCGATCAACTATTAAAACTTCGGGTTATAACGTTTAGTGAATCGCAAACTATCGGGTAGAATATCGAAATAATCCAAATTATATAAATACTTTTAACCAATTCATAACATTCAAAAGTTCAAGGTCCTCTTTGTAAATATAACTTAATAATTGTTTTAATATAACTTCAAAGTACAGGGGCCCTTAGTGTAAATTTATTATAATTTATAACAAAGTGCCCAGCTCCTTAGCCCACCCCCCTCGTTTTTCCGATGGGAGCTCCGGCCGCCGGAAAACGGCGCCTGCAGCCACGTAAATCACGTAATTCCCGCTCGTTAACTTGTTTAATGCATTGAAACGGCTTTATAACTTAATATTAATCCCGTAGAAATCAACTAAAACATATAATTTCGTTTAAACTCGCGTAATTCCATCCCATAACAATCGTCGGGAAATCGGCATAACTAATAAACACGAATTAACAATGGCTCGTTGCAATTATACCTATAAATATAGACCTAACCTCCTGCACAGCTCGCTCATTCCTCTCTCTCGCTCTCAAATTCTTTAAAATAACCATAATTCGAAGCTTAACGTTTCTGTTTCCGGCAAGGTGGTTCTCGGCCATATCAGTATATCTACAGGTAGTCGTAATATGCATAAGAATGGTTTTTAAACAACGATCAAAACCCCTCAACTTACTTCTTCGCGCATGGGGCAGCTTCTTCAATTGAAACTCTAGGGTTTCAATGAAGAAGATGATACTTATGTTGTTGTTATAGATAATTGTTTTCGAACATTAAATGAATGTCATTGATAGCTCAACTGGTTAAAACTCTGTCTTGCTAAACACAAGACCCGGGTTCGAAACCCGGGCCAACTGTTTTATAGTTTTTATTAATAATACTTAATATATCCTTTAAACTTAAAAGTATATTTAAACAATAAAAACCACACCTCTAACAAATATAACATGAAGACCCGGGTTAGACCACTACTTTTTTTATTTATATATCAACTTTATTAATTTGATAATTCTTATTAACTAAATAAATTTTTTATAAGTTATAATTTATCACTTCCAACTAAAAACCCAACTTCCATATTTCGTTCAACCATTAAAACTAAATTATATTCCCGTAACTTTAATTCGTTAAAATTGAAGCTTATAAATTCCGTTATGTTAGATTTAATTCATTTAGCTTTTAAACCGTTAATATTAATTCCTCGTTAAACTTTAATTTATTAACTTTAATCCATTTGCTTTAATTTGTTATACTTAGATTCCATAGCTTTTGTTTTCGTTAAACTTTAACCCGTTAGAATTATAATTGGTTTTTAACTTGTTAGCATAAATATTCTCCGAGAACATGATCGTTATTCAAATCCGTACATTGTAAAAACTATAATATTAAATTAATCCACGCCTTAAAATAATAAACGCGTCATCTTTAACTAAATAACTAAACCGTATAATTCCGTTAGTTAGTCTTTAAATTTTTGTATTTATTCTCATTTATAGTTCAAGAAGTTCAATCGTGTTGGATTCTTTAATTCATGTTTGGTCGCTTCGATTTCGTTAGCACGCTTTCGCTTTTTATTTCAAGTTGATCTTCAATTTCGAGGTGAGTTTTTCACCACCCATTTTTAATGTTTTATTGTTTTGGGGTAGCATACGTATCCGTATTAAAATTCAAGTATTGTTACTTCTATTACAAAACTACAATTCGTATACGGACTTGTGTGTTACTTGTATTACTTGCACGAATATTACTTGCATGTTGGGAAGCCTCATTAAGTATAATCATACGCCCCCCTTTGCACTCCGGTCCATTTGTATCGAGTGGAAAAGGGCCTCATTATCCAAGTACGTTGATTGTTATCATCTGGAAAGGACCTTACTTGTGCGATTACCCGAGTACGTTGGTTGTTACCAATTGGAAAGGACTTACTTGCTCGTTTATCACTTGTCCATGAATTGTATGGTTTTTACGTATGTACTTAAACTGTGGAAACTCACCGGCTATTTATAGCTGACTTTATTTTATACATATGTTACAGGTGTAAAGATACGAGGATGAAAGTTAGAAGACACATAGCATGCCTATAGGATATTCAAAGAACAACTTATCATTTGTTTATTTATTTGTTACAGCTTGTATTATTTGATAAACTTGTGTTACATGAAGATTGAAATGAAATAATGTTATTATAGTCACCTAATAGTGTCACGTGTGTTTGAGCAATCTGTACGTCACACTCAGGCGTTTCCGCTTTAGCCGGGGTGTTACATTACAGCTTCCTTGATTAGCGGGGAAACCGTTTCTTTTATCATATCACAAATGCCTCTAATATATTCTTCCGAAATTGAATTATTATTATTTTTAGGGGTCTTCGCTTTGTCAGCTTGACTCCCTCGACTTACTCGGGTTTCTTGTTGTTCAGACATTCTGTGAATCACATAAATACATGGATTTAAAACACAAAACACAGGCTTTTATTCATAACAGTACAGAAGGATATAAAAATACAACATGTTTAAACAACAACATTTATGTAATCCTAATCCTAGGCCCATTTCTTAACTAGGCTCTTCATTTTGTCACATTTCTTGATGATCTTGTTGCTTATATTTTTCTTTTTAACCCTCTCGTTTCTTAGTTCGTCCATCACCGAGTTAGGTGGGTTAGGATATCCTACTGGTGCGGATGCCGAAGGAAAAAGGTAAGCGGTTTCCTTTGGATACAAGTGAGGATTTGCTACATAAGCCTGCATTTCCTCATCCGGATATTCGTTGTATAGAATTCCTTGATGAGATGGGCCTCCTCCCGTATCTCGTTTGCATGTTCAGCCTCAGTCGGTATAGGACCTTGGTATGGTGGAAAACCAGGAACCTCATAATGGTTCTTGGGTTGGTCTTGCTATAATTTGGGCACCTGGTGGCGGTGATCCAAAATGCCACAGACTCTGGTTGGAATGACAATTCATCCAGCTAGAGGATTCAGTACTTGTTTCCTGTTTAACCCTACTCTGAACTTCCATATCGTATGGATAGTAGTTTGGGGTACCAGTCAGCGGAACACTTTTTGAAGTGTCACTTGATATTTCAATTGGAATTTGGGGGCTTCCCGGAGCATATACTGGTTGGCTTCCGTAAGCCAGGTAGAGATCGATTTGATCGACAAGGTATTGGTTCATCTGATTCATCAGGTTATTAAAGTTTTCAGATCAGCCGGGTTTTTGTACACCGGTTTAGTCGGGTTCACCGATACAGTTGGCCACTTACGACCAAAATTTGTGCTAGATCTATCAGACGGCTCGGCATCGGGGGCAGGATTTGACCTCCTTGCAACCCGACGTTTTTGTCCGTAATAATTTGTATACGACATCTGCATATATATAAACTTAGGGATTGGTAGACTACCAATCATAACTTATCCCTACTTATTAGATAAATGGTTAAAGCTTAGGTACTAAATTATATTAATACCTAACTCGCTGAAACCGATGGCTCTGATACCAACCTGTCATACCCCGGTCCAGGGCCTAGAAGTGTCACTACAAAAAAAATGTCATTTAGTGGCACACGTTTTTAATAGCATATAGCATTTGTGCCACTATTTTAGATATTAATGGCACTTTTCTTATGCCACATTTGCTTTGCACACACTTTTAATGGCATTTAGCATGTGTGCCACTAAAATTTAGGTTTTAATGGCACTTTGGGTTTGCCACATTTGCTTGGCACACATTTTTAATGGCACTTTTTGTATGCCACGTTTGCTTGACACGCATTTTTAATGGCATTTAGCATATGTGTCACTAAAATTTATGTTTTTATGGCACTTTGCATTTAACATAATCATCAATATTGACTCAAATAAATTGATTTTAGCATGTTTATTACCTCTAATTTAATATAAGTTTGCGATCTTATTAGTCACCAACAAATTTGGATCGTTTTGGTCAATATTTATTGCAATTAATTGTTAAAAAGTTAAAGATATTGTTATAATACATATACACATATATATATATATATTAAAAAGTAGACTTCCTTATTACATAACTTTCATCATGTGCGTTTGATGTGTGTCCCCTTTTCCTCTACAACCAACATCACTAGATCACCATCACCGTTGTTACTTCAGATCCACGCCAGCGTCGATGTGTTTAATTAAGGCTTGAGCTTGGCTTGTGAATAGATTTTCAAGCTTTAATTTAACTCGGGTGTCACACCCCAACTAGCACAATGCGGAAGCGTAAAACGGGAATGTAACAAACACCTCTGGTATCAACACATTGTTTATAAAGAAACATTACAAACTAATTTACATTATATTACATTTCTTCATTCTATCATTGTTTTACAGTCTAGGTGGTACAAACAACACAAGTTCGTTAACTAAACGTTCTTACTACTAGCATCCTTGCCTCTATTCACATAGCATCAACCGCACACCTTGGGCAAATAACAGATCACCAAATCATTCCAATTTAGGTACACCTGAAAAGCAGTTTAAAACGGGTCAACTACTAGAGTTGGTGAGTTTCACGAGTTTCAAGAAAACAGTAATGAGTATTCACAATTCAGCACTTGTAATCATGAAAGAAGTATGTATGTATGTAAATGATGTATGTAATGTAATTATGCTAAGCTACAGTGAAGCCTGGACTGTTCGTGCTGCTTGCCTCCATTTCCCACGCTCAATCAACCACTGTGGCCCCTTTCCGCCCACAACATGCCCCGGTAGCTATGTCTAACACTACATAGCCTGTTTGTATAAATATGGTCATGTGCAAACGGCGCTATGTGACACGGCAACCAGGCCGATTCCGTTTGGGTTTGTCAAACCAATAGTACTATTCACAAGCCACCGGCTCGAAGTTAATCACTGTGATCGTGGGGACTTTCGTGTGTTAGCACTTAGATAATTCACATCAGTACATGTTTCAGGTATGTATATGTAATCAAACATGCTTTTCACCCCAAAAGTTCGTGAAACAGTTTAAAAGTGGGGTCATGAAACTCACGGTTTAGTAGATATTCAGTACTGTATCAACTCGTGGTTTGTTCAGTCCGCTATCAGTAGTTCCTATAATCAATATTATAATAATATTAATATTTTAATATTATTATAATCTCAATACTAAACTGGGCTATATAACTAATCTAGGTGTAGCTGGAATGCCCAGAAAGTGGCAATAGGCTTAGGTTGTGATGTTGTTCAATGTCTAATACTTAAAACCGAACTTGGCTCAGACTCCCGTTTTCCCAGCTGGGCCAAGTTGCTCGTTTACGCGATCAGAAAACAGTTATGGGAAAATAAGCTTGGGTAAATGTATTGGTTAATAACATGATTAAGTTATAAAGAAAGATCACATACTGGGGTCCCGGATTAGCCACGGGGCCCGTTTCCGTTTATTCAGTTTGATTTGAGAAGAAACGCGCACAATCCACCCGGATTGTCCAGGTTTCTCATAGAAAAGTTCATTTTCACTTAATTAGTCCAAACATATGATTTTTGATCACTCTTGGTGCTTTGATTTTCCCGCAGGTTCACTAGTCGCGAACTTGCCGGTTGTTATAAAAACTGAATTTGTTTAATATTGAGATTAGCATGATTAATTAACCGTTAATCATTAAATTATGAAAATTTAACCACTTATCAATTAAAATATGTATATTTTTATAAAAATATTTTTGGAATTTATTTACTGATTTATTAATTTATAAAAATTCATTTAATCAGCTAAATTTCGCCTGAAAATCGTCCGTTTACCCCAAAAAATTTCCAAAAATTCCACAAAAATTCATGAATGCTCAATTCATGTCCCAAAACAACCTGTATCAATTCCAGAATGTAAAAAGCTCGTGCGATATTCTTTTCGGCCCAAATTCAGCTGTAAAAATTCACACGAACGCAAATAAACAAAACACCTTTAAACTTCTCCAAATGATCCCAAAATTCATATGTGATCAAAATACATCAAATATGAGTTCTCAAAAAAATTTCATAATTTTTGAAGTATTTTAGCTATTTTTCCCAATTAAACGTCCTAATTCGGTAATAAATTCGCCAAATATTCTCGGATGGTCAAAAAATTACCAAATTTGAACAGAGACTCATTGACACGGTCCCTGATGTCCCTGAAAAATTTCAAGTCCTAAAAATATGCACAACATAACCTTAACCTAAATAGCCCGTAAGCAAGTGTTTCGGCATTACCTTAGCGGGTTTGGCTCGTTTCCGACCTTTTAATCAAGTTTTCAGGTTTTCGTGCTTCTAAGAAGGCTAGTTACAAGTCCTATATCACAAACCAAGCAATATTTCATCAACATAACAGCCCTTAAGTTAGGGTTTCGGCTAGTGCACAAAAACGAACTTTTGAACCGTAAAAACGTCATTTCAACCCTTTAATCCGTGTTTATGGCCAAAACAACTATCAAAACAGGTTCCTTACCATGTGTATGATCAAACCATGTTTATGGACCATTTTTAGGATTTTTACACGGTTAGGAATGATTTTTAGTAACCAAGACATGTTTTTATGGTATTAAACAAGTTTAAACAAGTTCAAAAGCTACTTATTTAAGCTCTTACCTTAGGTTTTCTTGCTGTTTTTGGCTGGAGAAGAAGTTTATGTCCAGAAGTTTCAAGAAATAATGTTGAAAATATCTTGTATCTAGTTTAAATGTGAAAGAATAAAAATGGGGGGCTGCTGTTTGCGATCGGACCATCATGGGCCCACCTTGGGCCCATTTTGGCCCAAGTTTCTGATTTCTCAAGCCCAAATACAAAAAGCCCGGTCCAAATTTAGTTCGGGTTCGGTTTTTGGCGCGAAAAACTTATCGGGTGCGTTAAACAATGCGAAAACGAGTGTTTTTCGGCTAGTTTTGAGTAAAATTATAAAAACATACTGTATGTTTGTAAAAATCAAAAATATTTTCACGGATCACTTAAAACATTTCAAATAAGTGTTTGGTAAGTTTTTTTCGGATTATCGGATGATACAATGCTTGGTTTGTAACTATCTTTTGCGTTTAAATCTATAGTGGGTAGTTAAACGAGCATGTTTTCGTTTAATTTGTTTGCCATCAAACTAAGACCATATTTCTAATGTTTTAGCTTGTATTAAACGTATATCACTTATATATGGCCCCCCCGAGGTATCTGGTCATAACCCGACCCGTTCGGTTAATCGTTCGTTTGTTATGCAAAAAGCGTTTATTTGCTTAATCGGTAAATACGTACTGAGGTGTACCTTGTTTTGGCTCAAATGTCACATCGGGCTTGACTCGTTTAGTGCTTAATAACCCGAGTGACCGCTAATGACTATATATGGCCCTAGCAAGATTGTTAATGACGCTAGTTGAACATTAATAAACTGTAAATCACTAATGATCAAATTAACCCTAACTAAACATCCATAAGCATATCTGGCATCAATAACCCTATTTAATTCGTGTTGGCACTAATGTATCATCAATAACTGTAGTTGGTTTTTAATGATCAAATTAACCTTAATTGGGTATCAATGACCCTAGTTGAACATTAATAAAATGTAAATCACTAATGATAAATTAACCCTAACTAAACATCCATAAATGTTTACTAGTCACTAATGATCAAATTATCCCTAGTTAAGCATCATGACTCTATTTGGCCATCAACAAGCCTATATGAGCATCAACAGCCTTATTTGGCCAACAATGGCCCTGATTGACCATCAATGATTGTAATTGGCTGTTTATGACTCTAAGAAATTATTATAGACCGCAAAAGACCATAATTTGCCTTGAAATAACAATCGTTAACTCTAATTGGCAAAATTGAACTCTATGTGGTTATTAGTGTTGAAACTAACCCTAACCGGTAATCAATGACCCAAATTGGCTCATCTTTATTAAATTTCACTCGAATGTGTTCTTATCAACGTGTGTATATAATTTTTTCTGAAGTTAGTCTATAAAAGTAACTTTTTACAAAATCTTAAAAAACTTATGTATTTATTAAAAGTAATGTGATAACTCGATAATATAATGACATAATTTTTATAAGTAATCTGTTCCCTCCTAATTATGCTAACACTAAATTAAAAATATTAGAAATTCCCTCCTGATTTCTGTTCCCCCTAATTCCCAGAATATCCCAACATATTCACGCATCTCTTCATTAATAAACTACCAAGCGTCTGCGATCATTGGAGGTCCTCCTGCAATCTTCGACCTTGTCAGTTCTACCGTTTCTATCTCAACCTCTACTTCAGTTTTGTCTGTCAATTATAACCAAGTATTGGCTTACTTTGTTTATTTTAGACATAGAGAAAATCATCTGGTGATTAGGGATCGGAATTAAGTCTCGCTGTTACTCAGATTGTGCTTTAATTCGTTTTCATAGTTTTAGTTTTAAATTTGGGCATTTAACATTTGTTTATACGCTGGTTAAATTTTTATTAATAATCTGCATAAAAAAGAGGCTAATATTAGAAATTGAATACATCTGTCATTTTATTTTATTGTTTTAAAAGCCAGCTGATGTTCATGGTTATTTTGAATTAATATAAAACATAGATATGAGTGGCCGATCCGGTAGGGATGCAAATGAGCCAAGCCAGGCTCGAGCTTGGCTTGTTTAACTTACACAGAGTTGGAGCGGGTTCGGGCTCGACTCGTTTATTATATTTATCAATTATTTTTTATATAATTATAATTATTTTTATATATTTTTTTCTAATATAATTTATGTTTAAAATAATATATATTATTTAGTTATTTTTTTTATTTTTTCATAACATTATATATATTAATTAATAATTATTAAATATAAGTTTTAAACGAACTTACGTTTAGGCTCGCGAGCCGGTTCGAGCTCGATAAGTGAAGCTCGGGCTCGTTTATTAAACGAGCTTACTTTTAGTCCACATATACATATGCATATGTAACTAGTACCGGAACACAAAGTCTATAGAGGCTTCTATCTTGAACATACTTGCACATTTCCCTTTAAACATTAAAATAAAACTAATTTCTCTGAGTCTACTTAAATACTTTTTACCCATAAGCTAATTTAGCCATCCTTATTTATTACTTTGACTTTGATCAGGTTCAATGGCAAAAATTAACAAGAAAACTCCAAATTTGAATGAAGAAGGTAACGAGTATCTGAAAATAAGACAAATGAGAGTTGAGGAGAACCAACAAAGACTAAGACACATGGGATTAAAAAACATTGTAAACTCTGCAACTAGTTTGGCACAAAGTCATGAAATGAAGAAAAAGACAACGAAACAAAAAACTCATGTGGGGGATGTAGACTACAATCCAGATCAAAGTGATGATATTGAGGAAGATTAGCAACAAATTACTAAAAGTGTTGTCTCCAAAAAGGTAATTTGTTTATCAAAACTTTATTCATTTCATTTGATATAAACATGTTTCTAATGAAAACAAATTATTTATAGCAACAACATCGACAATATATCTCACCAATGGCCATTAATAGAGTTGCTAATCGTTCAAAGCTACGCCGAGTGGCCGCTCCGAATGTTGCCCAAAAGGCTACATCAACTTCAAATGCAACAAAACCGAATAAAGTACAACCAATAGCTACCATGACTGAAATAAGCGAAGGTAATAAAAGAGGAGCAAAGAGAGGTATGACTCTTGTTGATGAGGACGATGACGAGGATAATGAGATACTTCAAGGTATCATTTTGTTATTTTTAAAGTTTATTCAATTAAATTAGGGATGTTCATGTTCCGGTTTAAAACCGTGAAACCATCCAAACCGGTTATCACGCCAGTTTTTTGTTAACTTTCGGGTTTAAAAGATTTCAAACCACTGTGAACGGTTTGGTTTGTGGTTTATAAAATAAAAAAGAAAAAAATTGATCATATAAAATCGGGTCGGACCGTAAGAGTTAATTAGATTTTAGTTTCCCTTTTTTGGTATTTCATATTATATACAGACAATTATTTTCAATAGAATTATGTTAAATAATTTGTTAGTTAATAGTTTAACAGCCCAATGTTGTAAACTTTTTCAAGTTCAATAACTGATACATTCGAATAAAAAAACTTGGAAATAAAAAGGAAATGCCAATACTTTAAGTAATGATATATTTATGTAGGATTTAATACTTGCTGGTCCCAATAAAGCCCAAAACCGAACCAAAGATTTAGTTACAGTTCGGTTTAAATTTCAACGGTTCGGTTTTCGATATTAATAAACCATTATTAACGGTTTGGCTCATGATTGGCTTGAAGCCGTCAAAATTGGACCATGAACACCCCTAATTTAAAATACCTTTTATTTTAATTTACTTTTTTATGCTTTAAGAAGGTAATAGCGTGGATATGGAAGTCGATGATGTTTATCAAAATTATGAGTACGAAAATGTGGACGATACGATACATATAAATAATCAACATGAGATACGAATGACAAATCACGACTATTCTGAAGATGAAGAACAATTACAAGCCCTTGAAAAAACAAAAGCATATGGTTCTGATTCAAAAAATAGTAGTAAAGGTATGCATAGAGGCTACATATCATTTCTACCGTCTCCAATGAGCGTATTGTTGACCATGCTAACAGTGACCATGTTGACAACGACCATGCTGAAAACCACCAAGTTTTTGAAACTCAAGGTCATCAAACTGTTGAAATACAAGGTAAAAGCGTAGACAATTTGCAATGATGTTTTAGAAACAAAATGACAGCAAATATGTTCAAAACTTATTAAACTATTTTTGTACTTGTTTTGTTTTTTAACTTGTTAGTTGCATCTAAAAATGTTAAAGGCTATACTCAAAAGGCTGAAACTTGGAAGATGGATAGTACACAAAGAATAGCTGTCACGTTCAACAAGCTTGGAATACCTATTGGGGATGAAGGTATTGAATTAGTCCAATTCCTTGGGACACTCGTGAGGATGCCTGATCATGTATCCATAGAATATTTTGATTGGAGAAAGGTTCCCATACAAAATAAAGAGGATATGTATTCACTCGTCAAGGTATTATAATAATATATATAATTTTTCAAACTTGTAGTCTATGTTTGCATCTTATATGTAGCTTTTAATGTGGTAGGCTAGTATAGCATACTACTCTTTAAGTGCACTCACAAATTACTAAGACTGATAATATTATGTGAAGGCTACTGAATGGGATTTTTGTTTGTAGTCTAAATTTATTTTTCATCCCAATGAAACAAGCGAGACTAAAAAATGGATCTTCTATAGCATGGGAAGAAAATGGAGAGCGTGGAAAGGTTCGTTAAAGGCACGTGCATATGATTCAAGCCTTACTATTGATGAAATCGTGTCACAACAAGTTAAAAATGACAACAGAGTGAATCAAACTCAGTTTAAAAAACTTGTTACTAGTTGGTTCACTCCGGAATTTTAGGTAACATTGTTGAACTTTGATTTTTTATACAATATATGTTATTATCAAATTATTCCAGTAATTAGGGGCATTATTCTAGTAAATTATTTAGGTTTCGAGTTAATCGAGTTGGGTTATTAGGGTATTCAATGTTATTCTGGTAAATTATTGATTTTTTTTATCTTGTATTAGGGGCGTTATTCTGGTAAAAAAAAATTTATACAATATTGATTTTTTATCTTGTATTAGGGGCGTTATTCCGGTAAATTATTTAGGTTTCAGGTTAATCGAGTTGGTTATTAGGGTATTCGGTGTTAAAAGTTTATCCAAATACTAACTCAAGAAGGTGTGTTTATTCGGTTATCGGGTTTTACAAAATTGGGTATCGTTTTAGTTGCGTTGGGTTGCTTCGAACCGGGTTCGGTGATTGGGCATCGGCTAAAACAATGACCTTATCATGCATTTATATACCATCTACCACAGAAAACATGTGATGCTAAAAGATTGAGCCGCTCAATGATGAAGGAGCCTCATGTTGGTGGGACAAAGTCGTTTGCTAGACTTGGTCATGAAATGGTATTTTTCTAACTATTTTTGACATTTATTATTGTATTTTTGGGGTTTTTATTTCCCTTACGAACAATCAAACATAAATTATAGGCAATGAAGAATAATGGTGCATATCCAAGACGAGGAGAATTGTATATAAAAACTCATACTCGTAAAGATGGAAGCATTGTTAATGATGAAGCTGCTCATGTTGTGGTAATACATGTTAATGTTCCTATATATCATAGGTTTGTTTTATAATTTTTTTATGATTACCTATTTTATTATTTGTTTAGGCTTCATTAAAAGATATTGCAAATAGCTCTACAATCACACCCGGTGATCCAGATGATTTTACAAATGATGAATACTCAAAAGTTAAAGACCCGGAGAAAAGAGGATACGTTCAATTAGTTGGAAGGATGCTGGCTGCAAAAAGTAATGGTGCTTCTTCGACAGATTCACAAACTATTGATCAACTACAGAGTGTAGTTAGTGCTATGGCTGCCATCATCCAAGAACATATTCCTAATGCAAACTTGTCTTCGGTGCTGAGCAGTTTGAACATACAGGCAATTACTCACCTAAGCCATTATTTGTTTATATATATATATATATGTGTGTGTGTGTGTATTGTGTTCATGTACAACAGGCCCCTTGCATTGGATCATTGGTCCATAACAACTCTTTATCGGTTAATGAAGTATCATCTTCAAGAATTCATAATGATAATGGTAATTACTTTTAACTTGGTGCTTTTTTATTTCGCCCTATTAAATGGTTTTAGTTATGTTGTAAATCGTATGAAATTGATCAGCCTAAACTTTTTATTTTCAAGGCAAGAAAGACGTTTGGACAATTGATCTTTAATTTTTTGTTGGCATTGCAGTTAAGGTAATATGTTAGTTTTTTTGTGTAATTCTTAGGTGTTCTGGTCATTTATAAATGGCCACTTATTATATGTTGGATTTTTTTTATCTAATTGTTAGGTGTTTGTGAATTTTTTTTATACATATTTTACTTTTGAATAAAAGACAAATGACTTTCATTAAGAAAAAAAAAGAACATTTAGTTTTTTTTAATCAATACTAATGCTTGTTTATATGGTCGGTAATGAAAGGTTGGATGTTATGATGAGCTTTGGATCTAAGTTTTATGAAAGTGAAATTCTCACCCAAAAGAACGTTTAGATTCATCATGTAAACATTTGAATTTGACATATGTAACTTAGTACATGGTTTTTTTTTCCAGCAATTGGATTTTGTTTCGGATTGAACTTATTATTGAAGTTATAATATTATGATTTCTTCACTTAATATCGAACTTTTATGTTATATTTTATGTTTTAAATATTGTGATTTGTGTGATGAAATTATGTGCCACTAATAATAATACATTTATTTAAATACACATAGTTTTTGCTAACACAAAATTTGTCACAGAAAGTCGTTTATAGATTAATGGCAGAAAAAAATGTGTCACTATAACTAGTATGATTATGCAACTATGGTTATTTTAAAGATACAAAAATTGTGCCACGAAAATCATTTTCTATATTGTGGCAAAAAAAATAGTGTCACTAAAAGTCTAAAAACTTTGTGCGTCATATCCAAGAAGCGACACTAAGTGGCTTTAGCGTCATCACTCCTAGTGACACTTTTTTTATGTGCCGCACATTCTTAAAGTGGTCTTTAGTGGCACTTTTATGCTTTTTAGTGACACTTTTTGTATGTCACTAGATGGCATTTTTTTTTGTAGTGTGTGACCAATAGTTGGTACCTGTTTTGTAAATATATCAGAGTAGCGGGTTCATTTAAGTGGAAGTCTTTAAATATTAATTTATATTATCAAAATTTCTCGAGAATTAAACACCCGAGTTTCAGTTTTACAAAACAGTGATATTAATATTACAAGGATTTTATAATATTCGCCATCTCGAGCGATCTTCTATGACTCCAATCCTTGTATACCATCTATTGTCACCTAATTACCTGCAAGGGTGGGAAAAACACGCCAGCTATGTATTGGTGAAACGTTGACTCAATAAAACAGTTTATAATAGTCGTTACATACAAATATAGTTTTCTGTTTCACAAACTCAACAGGAACGCCTGTCATTCCCGAGATTTGTACCACTACCCTACACACACAATTCAAAGGTTCCCCGAGTACATAGCCCCTGTTCGGATACAACCTTCCCCTAGGCTATGTAACCCTGTTGGAGAACCGGTTATGACTGACTTGGTTATGTCTGCCAATTATCAGTTATGTTTGGATCCAGACACATGTGTATTCGGTCTGAGTTGCTTTTTATTATCTATTTTTTATTATAACGATTTTAGAGATTTTATCTCTTGCAAACATTTATCAGACTCTTTGTAATAAACAACCTGTCTATTACAAGAGTAAAATCAGTTCAGACAGTAAAAAGTTAACGTGTTCACCTTGTTTTTTCAGTTGGAAATATCATATTCCTCAGCTTCAGTATGCTACCAACCTATATTTGTAATAGGCATGCATAAGTACCTAGTTGGTATTATTCAGCAGACTTTAAGTCTGTTTCAGTTCAGCAGACTCGAGTTCTGATCAGCAAACTTGAAGTCTGATTCAGTTCAGCAGACTCGAGGTCTGATCAGCAGACTCTTAGGTCTGACCTAACCTTAGTATAGTTATAGTCGTTTTATGAAAATACTTTGGATTTACATATGACGTTTGGAATAGCACGCTTTGGCCTAATAAAGGATATCACGTTGGCAAATTCCCCAGGTAAGCAAACGGGTCCCGCGGTTGATTGGGATGTATACAAATTGCTTTCCTTAGACAAGAAGAGTCTACTAATGATATCCCCCTTCCAGTTACTATGTGCCCGTCAAAATATAGTTTTGATAACATTACTTCACGTGGAAGCAATGTCTTTGCTTTATAAAACATTACTTGGAAAATATTAACAGTTTAACGACTATATCCTTAACTAAGTTATAACTATGTATTTAAAGTAACTAGTAAAGTAACTTAACCTTAATCCTACCTTAAACGGTTAGTCGAAGTCAAACACTAAGAAAAACAGTAGCACTTCAGCTTGTGCTTCGTTTACGGAATCAGTAGCTCATTTAGCAGCGTAACAACCTCATTTCTTCCCGAAATCAGCCCTCGACACCTCGGAACATCCTTGGTAAAATAACCTAGGTTATGTGTGTGAAATGAAGGTGAAAATGGGATGAGAATGGCTGAACCCGTAGCTGCCCTTTTATACTTGAATTTTGGAACCGTCGCGTAGCGCGACGCCACAATTAACCAGATTGTGCCCGTGTTGACATGTGGTTGGCCACGTGTCCTGGGTTACTTAACCTAGTCATCGCGTAGCGTGATGGACCAGTTGGGTTGGCCGTCGCGTAGCGCGGCGCCCCCTTTTTTCCTTGAACTGTGTGATTCTCTGTCGCTTAACACGACGAGTTTTAACAGGAGACCATCGCGTAGCGCGATGGGTCTCAAAACTTCAATTTTCAATTTTAGTCCCTAAACTTTCAAATTTGGCATTTTAGCCCAAAATTAGATGTGGTATTTTCACGGTGTTACAAATAGGCAAAAATTACCAAATTACAAGTAGGAGCGCATGATCATACTTATTAAGGATGAGGATGAGACCAACCAACAAAAGCAGTAAACATTTAGCAAATAATCATATGAGGCATATAGCACACAATTAAGCAATTATTCTAGTAACACATAAACTAGAGTTTGCGGTTGGAGAATCCAAGTCTTAAATCATTTTTGTTTAAATACGTATGCAAGCTACCCTCAAAGTATAAAAGCGGAAACGGGGATGAAATTACTCAATTGGACAAAGTGACGTCGATGAAGAAAACTTAGAAAAATAATCTTCAAGAAAGCAAGGCGACGGTTTAAAGTGCGTGTCCTAGATTGAAAGACCTTGAGTTAATATTGAGTCTTGATAATGGAACATAAATGGTATGAAAAGTTCATTAAAAAATTGTTTGGTTTTTAGGAGTTTAAAATATATTTTACTAAATACGGGAATAAAGTAAACATAACATAGAACGAGTTTTGCATGAAACCAGGTCGTCTTTGATATTTAGTTTTACTCAACTTTTGTTAAGTTTTACATAGGGGAGTTGGTTTAGTGCTAGAGTGCACGATCCTGATAATGTAAGCATCAAGATTCGATTTTTAAAGATTTGTTCGGTTTAGTCGGTTAAAGACTTGATAAAGTTACAAATCCACATCCAACTTACCAAACATTTAGATATATGAATGACTTCAATAAAATCAGTAGCGTAAACAAGTTTGAGGATTTTTATTAATTAAAGTTCCAAGCTCGGGTTTAAGCTAGTGTAAGTCGGCCCGATCTCGGTATAAAACCAAGTTTGGTTCCGACACATCAAAATCTTATAAATATAAATAATATAAAGTGAAACATGAGTTAAAAGGGTTTGGAAAGATTTTTGGTGGTTTGAACGGTGTCTAGCATGTTAAGACGGGTAGTTCGACTTTTACTCGGTTTTTACCTGAAACTTGGTTTAAGCCAATATTTGTGACAACACTTCCAAAATCTTAGAAATATGAGAAATATAAAATAAAACATAACTAAAAAGATAAGTTTAAATAACTTGTTAAAACAAGTGTTCGATTTTACTCGATGTTTACCCGAAACTTGGGTTCAAGCTAAGATTTGTTCTACACTTCCACATCATCCATAGAATAACTAAAACATAAAGAAAAACTCATATCTAAAGTGTTTCATACAATATGTTTGTTTAAAAAGTTAAATAAAGTGCTTAAACGAGTGTTCGGTTTGGTTCGGTCCTCGACTCGGCATAAAACCGAGGATGGTTACCACATGTCCAACACCATAGAACTAAAATATAAAGGAAAACTCAAATCTAGAATGTTTTCATGCAACATGGTTGTTTAAAAGTTAATTAAAGTGTTTAAACGAGTGTTCGGTTTTGGTTCGGACCTTGAGTTGTTATGAGACTAAGGATTTTTACCACATGCCCAAAACCATAGAACAAATAATAAATTAAAATTTCCAGATCTAAACTCAAACAAGAAAGTTAAGCGAGTAAACTTCCCGAAAACGACCCAAGCGTGCCTAAAATGCATAAATATGTGTTTGAATGATCACAAGCCTTAAATAAAGATAAAAACAGTTTTTTTAACATAAAATAACTTAGAACAACTGAAAAATATCAAAAACATATACTCGAAAAAGATTGAAATGCAAGAATCAGTTCAGTTGACTTCTAAGGTCAAACTTAAGCAAAACTAGTTAGAACAATTTGCAAGATCAAACATTTTGGAAGAAGGAGGTGAAAATGAGCAGGAGAAAATGGATGAGATAGTGGGGTATTTATGAGGGAGGATTAGGGTTTGAGGGGTTGGATAAAAGCTTTATCCAATGGATAACCGGTACACTTTAATGCTTTATTAAAAACATGTTTGGAGGGTTCTAGAATAATTATGGGTTTAGTCTTGGTTTGTTTGGATGGTTATAACACAAGTTCAGTTCTAAAACGAGCTTAAACGAACCAAAAAATGTTTAAAAGCTGAATTTTTGATGAAACGAACTGTGGGCTGCGGCGCAGTGGGCCGAGGCCAGCTCTACGCGTCACGTGAGGTGGTGTTCTCTGCCAAACTTTTCTTTTTTTGGAAATTTTAGTCCTTGCAGTTCGTTTTGAGCACAAAATAAACGTTTTAAACACCGTTAAAGACTTTGGAACGAAACGATAAGTTTGAAACGTGATTATAACATAAAATTCTTTGTTTTATTAATATCCAACGATCCGAAAGCCAAAAACGGTCAGGTTTACAATACAAAAATATGTACAAATGTTAACCGAAAATAACAAATGTCACACCTACCGAGTTAATCAGTGGCGAAGCTTGGACGAAAACGCAGGGTGGCTCAAAATTTTCGAACAAATACGGATAAATTTACACTACGTATAAAAGTTTTCTTCAACTCAACTAAAATCGACAACAACATCAATAAACCGAATAGCGAATGCATAGATTTCGATGAATTAAAATGTCCATATTTCCATTATTTGCACCCTTGCCTAGCTATCACACCTATTAGTCAATCACTTGGTATACAAGTGTATAGCGCGTCTATACGGTCATATAGATGAACTATACACTATTATATCATTTATTTTAATTGATGGACTCTCATGAAAAGGTGTATACATTGTTGCTATATGCCTATTGTGTGCTAAAGTCATATATTTAACGTAAATAGCTACATGTCTATGGGGTGTTAAATAGTTAAATGCATGTATGCCTATTATCATTAACAAACATCTATAACAATTAGAAAACAATATTAATTGTGACGAGATTCTATTGTTCATTGAACATTATATTTTTTGAAAAATTAACCAATACATAAATTTCACCTTTCTTCAGTTCAAATCAATTAAAAATTGGCAACAACATCAATAAACCGAATAGCAAATGCGTACATTTTGACAAATTAAAATGTCCATGTTGATTTTGAATCCTTTTTGTCATAATAGAAGATCCAAAGTTAACTAAAACCAGAACTTGAAAACAAGGATGTATCAATTTGGGGCTTTGAAATTGAAAACCCCTAACAAATTGGGAATTCGATCAAATCAAACGACTGCATGAAAAAAAAAATCAATATGTTGTATCAATTTGATTGTGTATGCCATATGGAGGTTTTAGGGAACGAAAACGAAACAATACCAGAAAGTTGATGTTTTGTTTCGATTTGATTATGTTATGGATGATAGGAAATCAATTTAATTTTGATGTGGTGGGGAGATGGAGGTTAGGGGGGTGATAATAATGGCAATAAAGAGATGAAACCCAATGTTTAAGAAGAAAATGGATGGGTTGGAATGACTCTTTAACTAATTCCAAACAAAAATTTAAACGCAAAAAAGAAAGTATTTTAGTTTTTTTATGTTATTATTTATTTTGTTTACGTTTTAAGTCTTTTATTATTTGTTCTACGTTTTGTCAATAATGATGAACAAGATAATTGAATTTTAGTTTCAAGCCCTTCTAGTTTTAAGTTCACTAAAAACGATGTACATACACGGTTGATTTTTGTAAAAAACAAATACATGGAAAACGATGTACCTGTACATACACTGTTGATTTGTAAAATCTACCAATATATTCTAATAAAGTAAAATAATTATACACACTTGTCATCTTTTGGTTAATTTTTACAATTATTTTTCCTTCAAAACTAAAATCTTAATTGACCCTAATATATGTAATAGATCAATCATTCACTTTCCTTTTTATATTATATTTATACATTTTTATAAAAATAAATATTAACATATTATTTTACTATATATTCTAAAATACTTGGTGAAATTTAAAAATCAACAACAAACCATGTTTGTTAAAGATTGAAAAAAATATAATTTCAAATGTTATCATTAAAATATTGTACTATGTATATTATAGAAGATTGTAAAGAAAACAAAACTCGAATATGTTTTCATTTTACAAAGTAACTTTTTTAATCATTAAATTATAAATATATGCTTAAAAGTCGATCCAGTTTTTAAAATCAATCAAATTATCTATATTATTATTACTATTATTATTATTATTGTAAATTGTCATATAAATTTATAAATTATAAATATACGCTATAAATCTAGCCATTTATTTTTCGGTTAATTTAGTAACTATATATATGTTAAAATGTAATGATAGTATATACTAATCACTTTCAGACATAATAAAATTTATCATATTTAATTTCTTAGTTTTGTTAGCAATGATTGTTTCGGGTTTTTTGTGGAACTTAAATTTGATTTTATGAGTGAAAAGTTGGTAAGTAGGTTGTTTGATACAAGTTAACTACATTTAGATCAAAATTTGTTACGGGTCAAAAATGATATTAGAGTAAACTGCGGTTTTCATCCCTGTGGTTTGTCTGAATCTGCGATTTTCGTCTTTATGATTTCATTTCACTTGCAATTAAACCCGACTCCACTAACTCCGTTAAGTCCAGTCGTTAAACCCATCAGCGTGTCCCTCATGTAAGGGCATTTTTGTCCTTTTTCTCCCGAAATAAACCTCAACACTGATTCGCAAGCCCTTTCACGTGAGGGGCGGAGGTGTATTTGGGGGAAAAAGACAAAATTGTCCCTCACGTGAGGGGCACGCTGATGAATCTAATGATCAAACCTAACGGAGTTAATGGATTCGGGTTTAATTGCATGAAATGAAATCACGTAGACAAAAATCACGTATTTAAAACTATCGGACTAAAACTACATATTTGGGCAAACCATAAAGAAGAAAAAACTTTTTTTTAAGTGGCTTGATTGTCACATATTGACTCTATATAAACAAAAATTATATAAAACATACGCATTGATTGCCACATGTTTTGTTTTTTTTGAATGGCTTGTCCCATGTTAACTCTTCGTATAAATATGTCCTACACAAGTGGTCAAGAGCTTAAACCACACAAATTGTAATTCCACATAACTCAACCTATGGCCGAGTCAACTCGCTCCTCACCACAAACAACCGGATCTTATGGTTTGTGGCTGTTCCTCTCGGCCGTGGCCACCATACTAATAGCTTTAGTTTCGGTCCAACTCGATACCTTTGATGCGGCTTCTTATCCCTCTGATGAGTTGGCTAAGCAACCCGTGTTCCTAGCACCTCGGGTCAACCCACGGGTGCTGCATGGGTCTGAAAAGATAGGGGAGGGCCAGTTGTTGGGACCAGAGGACATCGTGTTTGACCCCAAGTTAGGGGTTATTTACACGAGTTGTGTGGATGGGTGGGTTAAACGAGTGAGGGTGAATGACTCGGTGGTGGAAGACTGGGTTAACACGGGTGGTCGGCCTCTTGGACTCGCTCTTGGTGACTCGGGCGAAGTTTACGTCGAGGATGCATTTAAGGTTAGTGTCTAGTAGTCATTACTCTGTAGCGTAATCAACAAGGGGGGGCACATGTTTTTTTCCTACTTTTGATTAAAGTATACTTAGATCTTACAAATGAATTGGAATCTTGTAAGTTGTAACTCTTATAATAATGATTAAAAATTTAAAATCATTTTTAAAGTATTAAAGTAATGTTAAGTTGTCAACTTTATAAAGTTATTTGCATCTTTCAAGTTTAACTATATATTAAAAGAAATTTTCAAAAGTTGTAAATACTTATATTTTTTTTATTAATAACATGTTCGATGTAACTATAGACCTATATATATTTGGACCAACAAAGCCTTTTTTAGGCCGGACGGTATGGACCAGCTCCCATCCCGATATTCTAAAATGTTTTGCATCGCCACCACGTATAACGTAGGAAATTGCAATCGGGATGGTTAGGATTGTAGTCCGGATCGAGACGAAAATTTGTAAAGTAAAACGTAAAGAGCGGATGAAGAGATGGAGGTTTTCGGGAACCACACAAAAAATCAATCAAAGAAAAGAATCATATTATTCCACAAAGTGTGGCTTTGCAAGTTTATTTAATTTAATGCTATTATTATCGTTGAGGGTCCGTATAAAGCGGCAATCTTGACTTGGGTGTCATTACTCGTGGAAAATCCCATACATCGATATAACAGAACTCAAAATTTTAGTTAAAGCAATTTTTTATTTGGCAATCTCAAAATTTGAAAAGTAAACAGTTTTGAGTTCGAGCTTAGTTTGCTCTGCATGCTCCTCTTAATCAATATTCAAATGAGATTTTCTATAATTGAATTTCAACTGTTAATATTTTCTGTTCTAGGCCTGACACCCGGCCTGAAGATTTTGATGTCAGGTTATAAGAAATTCAACCACCGAAAAATAATGACACCTTTGAAAAAATTTTTGAATCCGTCACTGCTTATATGACTTTATACTCAAAACAAGAGATCATATGGATAAAGAATTAAACCGAGTAACTTTTTAATATTGGGTTAAATTTACAAAACTTATTAAGTTGATAGTAAATTAGCTTTATAATAGGTTCGCCTAGTGTTATAAGTACTTCCATAAGATATGTTGGTTGTGAGTTGTGACTAGTGGTTTGTTTAAACCTCATTGTTGAAAACTAGTTTTTTTACCCGGTGCGTTGCGCTAAGACAGTTGGCAAAATTCAATTATTGAAAAACGGGCGTTGGTAAAACCTGAGTGTTACGACGATGAGTTGACACGAAATCGGTCAGTATCGGCTGCGTTCGTCATAATATAGACATCATTGGTAAAATTTGAGCGTTGAAACCCAAAAAATAATTCGTCAATTTAACATATAAAAACATTAATATATAAGAACTCAAAATATTAAAGACGATGTTTGTTTGGTTGGCAAACCCAGGCGGTGGTAAAACCCCAAGCGTTGTTGGTCCCGACTCCCGATCATTGAGGCAGTAGCTTGACATGAATTTAGTCGGTTTTGATTACGTACTTTACGGTACCAGAACTAAAAAACGAAAAAATATATAAATTGAGGTGGACCAACGGCCATTTTTTGGTGGGGGGGGGGGTCGATAAACGTGTGCATTGGTAAAACCAGAGCGTTGTCGGTCATGGACTTTAAATAAGGCCGCGAGTATACGCGAACTCAGTCAGTTTCTTTCAGGCAATGTTGTAAAACTCCCGAGTAGGCGGCCGAGTACTCCCCGATTACTCCCCGCATAGGTATTTTCCGAGTAATCCCCGAGTACTCGCAACTCCCCAGTCGACCGCCTAGGACCACCTAACGACTTTTACAACATTGCTTTCAGGTTCGTTATGATACGAAAACTAAAACAAAAAAATTGGCGTTTGGTCGGCTTCTATTACGTTTATTATGGTAACAGAACTGAAAAGGAAAAACAAAATCCGTCAACCAATACGGTGCCACCAAGTGGCCCAATAGGCCACTTGCGGCACCAAAGTTGTAGTTTATATATATAGTAATTAGAAATAGGGGCTCTATTATTTGTTTGAACTTAGAAAAATGCATGATTTTAAATATCAATTCGGAAAAGGATTATCAAATTAAGTTGATTAAACTAAGTTAAGCTTGTGTTTCCATTTTTTTTCTATTTTTTATTTAATTTTATTTTAGGGACTACTTAAAATAACCAAAGATGGTCAAATAGAAGCATTGACAGATGAGGCCGAGGAAGTTAAAATTTGGAACGACAGATGCCGTGACAGTTGCAAAAAATGGTGTATTGTACTTTACTGATGCGTCTTGGAAATACGACTTGCACAATTTTGTATTTGACTTACTTGAAGGTCGACCTTATGGCAGACTCATGAGCTATGATCCATCCACAAGGCAGACCAAAGTGATTGCCCGTGATCTCTACTATGCTAATGGTGTTGAAATGTCCCCGGACCAAGATTTTGTTGTTTTCTGTGAAACACCAATGTAATTTCGATATCTTATTTATTTAGAACTAACAATTTTGACTCATTTTATAACATGATAAGTGATCAAATTTTAACTTACCTAAAATCAAAATGGGTCAAACGCTTAAATGGGTTAAAAGTTGTTTAAAGTGTGTACTGGTTGATAAAAAAATGATGGGGAGTCAACACAACTATGGCCCAAACTATCGATATTGACTCGAATTCATTTTAATTCGTTAACTGGTTCATAGTTTGTCACTTCTACACATTCATTTTTATTTGTAAAGACCTGGAAAACTTATGACATTTTGATGATAAATTACAGGATGAGATGTAGAAGATACTACATACAAGGGGAAAAAGAGGGCGTGATAGATGTATTTATTGATAGACTGCCGGGTTTGCCCGATAACATCCGTTATGATGGCAACGGCCACTTTTGGATTGGGATTGCCGTGGTAAGTCAAATTTTGTACAAATAAAGTAAATTTATCTGGTATTAGAACCATTTATTTACTAAAATTACAGAGGTCCATATGAATGGGTCACACGAGTTGGATAATGGAAACAAATTCTATTCAAACCCTCCAACTTTCTTATAGTTTGTGGTCAGGTTGACCCACAAACATTTTTTATCCATCTTTTATAAAACACTTAATATGCTTTGATTCTGATTTCAAAAACTATATCGCTTACTGCAGTAATCCATGTATTTGAATACAAGGACCCATTTGACCCGCTAACTTGTTAGCTGCATTTTTATTTGCTCACAGCCTTAACTCGTTTAATCCATTTGACTCATCATTTGTTGTGGTAGGAGCACACACGCGAATGGGATCTTGCACGTAAATATCCGTATATTCGGAAGCTTTTAGCGTTCTTGGAGAAGTACCAAAAAAGACCTTCGGTAGAGAAAAACTCAGGGGTGGTCGTCGTGGATCTGAATGGAAATTCGATAGCACGATACTACGACCCTGAATTGAAACTTGTTACCACTGGGTTAAAGATCAGTGAACATTTATATCTTGGAAATTTGATCAACTCCTTCATTATCCGCCTTAACCTAACTCAGTATCCTGCTAGAGCACCCTCTTCCACAATATGATAATGTGCGGGTTTTGATCCGCGTAACCGTTAATACTAATTACCATAACCGTCAGGCCAAATTCAATGCAGTTGAATGTTAAGGATGTTATTTGTATATGCATTGATGTATTAACGAAATAACAAGAAATATGATAAAATTCTCTTCAAACGTTGTTCACAAATTTTCATGGTGTCAAAGCAGAGATCTGTGCATTTCTACTTGATCGCATATGTAACAAAAACCTAGTCATGTTTGGCAAAAGATCTGTTATTGCAAAAAATTTTACAATATCATAGTATGATTCAAGTCATGTAAGTGCAGATATGACTGCATCTGTAACCTCCTGTGTTGTACTACTTCCACCAAGATCTTTTGTTCGGTATTTACCCTCATAGATAACACGTTTCACTGCAGTTTCTAACCGATCTGCATAATCAGGAAGCTGAAGGTGTCTCAGCATCATGGCTGACGAAAGAAGCAGAGCCACAGGATTCGCTCTCTTTTTCTCAACCATTTTTGGCTTCCCAACATTACCCGCTGATGCACCTTGCTCAAAGATCGCGTACTCGGTCCCAACGTTTCCTGTAACAATATGATGAATATGATTGCAAAAACTATATTACTACAAAAGAATTGGAAGTCGTGGTGTAATTTGTTTTTAATGTAATGTTGTAGGCCGCCCCTTCTCTCCGTCTTGGAGATTAGGTGGTTTTCGCTTGTGTTTCTATGAAGTTCACTTCTCAAAAAAAAAAAAATTACTACAAAAGAATAGTTGCAAATATGGTTGATGACTGTGTACCTCCTGGCATGACGCCTGTACCGCCAGCGATACCAGCGGCAGTGTTTGCAACTAGGTTTCCATAAAGGTTAGGTGTCACCTGCAAGATTTAACAACATTATGAGCATTAATGATATTTGATTAAGAAAGTTTTCATTTTTATTATGTTAAGGAAATATAAATCACTACATTAAATTACAAAAGTAACAATAGCATACCATGACATCAAATTGCTCGGGTTTTGAAACAAGTTGCATGCAGCAGTTGTCCACAATGATCTCGTTGTACGTGATCTCGGGGTACTTTTTGGCAATTTCCCTACAAGATTCCAAGAAAAGACCATCTGCAAGCTTCATGATGTTTGCTTTATGAACAGCCGTCACAGTTTTTCTATTATTCAAGTGAGCAAACTCAAAAGCATACTTTGCTATTCGTTCAGAGCAGAATTTTGTTATCACCTAACAGGGAAAAATAAACAAAATTGAAGTCGTTACAGTCACCATTTTCATTAAAACAAATTCCAAGAGTGAACAATTTTCCATGTATCGGGGCAAACATTGCATTTTTTATTTTCTTTTGGACAGAAGAACTGTCAAGTTTGAGTGCCCAATTTCAAGTACGCATTTCGTCTAGCACCTAGCATACAAGTTTAAACAGCCAATTTTCACATGCGCACTTCGTCGAGCACCCAGCATTCAAGTTGAAATGGCCCAATTTCACATATGCATTTCATTGGGCACGTAGCATACAATTTTAAACAGCCCAATTTCACAGGAGTATTTCAACGAGCACCTAGCATAAAAGTTTAAAGGCCGAATTTCACATAAGCATTTTATCACCTAGCATACAATTTAAAACGGCCCAATTTCACATACGCATTTCATCGTGCACCTGGCATACAATTCTAATTGGCCTAATTTCGCATAGGCATTTCATCGAGCGACTAGCCTTTAAGTTTAAAAGGCCCAGCTTCAGACAGGTATTTCATCGAGCATGTAGCATTCAAGTATAAACGGCCCAAATGTCACCTTGCATAGAAGTTTTAAATGACCTAATTTCACATACGCATTTCATCGAGCACCTAGCATACAATTTCAAACAGCCCAATTTCACCTAGGCATTTCATCAGACACCTAGCATACAAGTTTAAAACAACCCAATTTCACATAGTAATTTCATCAAACACCTAGCAAACCAAAATATAGTACCTTAAGACTTTCAACGACACCCGGAACAACCTCATGCTCCAAACCCGAATACTCCCCCTCAGTATTCTCCCTAATCACCACAATATCCACCTTCTCATGCCTCGAAAACAACCCGGGCAAAGTAAAACAATTGACAAGCGAAACATACAGATCCAACTCCTTCCTCAACGCAACATTCAACGAGTTAACCCCACCGCCCACCGGCGTAATCAACCCACCTTTCAAACAAACCCTGGTCCCCTTAATCGAATCCATAACTTCGTCAGGTATCTTGTTCATGTCACCATGGACTTCAAATTTTTCAAAAGTAATAGGTGCTTGCATTGCGTTGATGACTTGTTCGACGGCGCCGGTGACCAAGGGGCCGACGCCGTCGCCGGGGATGAGAGTGACGGGTCGGGGAGTGGTTGGGGAAACGGGTGGTAAGGTGTCGGATCCGGGTCGGGGCATGTAGGTGATGGAGCGAGAAGGAGAGCATGATCGGAGGGTGACGGAAAAGAGTCTTTTTAGAATCGGAGATGTTACCATAGCAGCAAATGGTTTGCTTTTTTGTTTAGCGGTAACCGGTTGCAGTCGAATACGTGAAAAAATTATATTCGTTTTGATTGTTCACTTCGAGTTGAGTTGAATATAGACTGACTGATTCCAGGTGTGGAGAGCCAAAAATAATCATTTTATCCCTTGTTTTTTTAATATACAGTCATGCAGGTATATCGGTTTTTATTAATCTCAATTATTGGTTTTTGGTTATTACCGGTCCCAACTAACAAATTGGCTGCTGACGGTCCCAACTTTTAACGTATTTGTTCCTAACGGTCCGCGACTAACAGAATTATAACGTCGTTAGTTTCAGCTTGCTAGAAAAACTTTTTGGCCGGAAAACTCAATTTTTCCCCCCGAGACTCAACATTTACGTCCCAAACATTTTGGTAACTATGTATCGGACCTTTAAGAACCTTTGTCTAGTAAAACCCCAATTATTGAGGTCGCCGGAAACCCTAGAACGATCGTCGAAATTGGTTGATGGTGTTCAAGTGGTGGTAGTTGGTTGTCGGTGAGTCAATTGGTGGTGGTTGCAGTGTTCAGGTAGTGTTTTCTGACAACAAATTTGACTTTTCTGGCCAAAAACGTTTTTTCAACGACCTGAAACTAACGTCGTTAGGATTCTGTTAGTCGTAAACCATTAGAAACAAATTCGTTAAAAGTTAGGACCATTAGTAGCCAACTCATTAGTTAGGACTAGCAGTGACCACAAGACAATAATTAGGATTAATAAAAACCAATATGCCTAATAAATAAAACGAAGTGAAGATTATGATTATCACATCACTCTTTCCTCCCTACCGATTAGAGCAACAATACATGATTACAAACAATTATGATTTCAAGGGGGTATGAATAGAATTAGGATTAACAATTTGGTGGCTAAGATTAGTAAACATGGGACTAATGTCCCATTCTTGTCACTTGAATGAACCAAGGTTTAATGGTTTTACCAATCCTACGTAGTTATCTTCTTAACACATGTATGATTGATTTTTGCCAAGGTTTAACAAACCTCTTTTTTCTTGTAAATTTCTTTTCCCGTATACACAACAATTCAACCCGGTTTTCCATTTGTGTGTACCACATCAAATGCATAATTTGATTTATCCCAAAAAAATTAGGTTTGCAGTTTCGAGTAATCATCAAATCGCCTTTCCTTCGTAGATGGAAAATCATTTGTTAGTTTAATTTAACTTCAAGTTAATTTTATTATAGTATTATTTCTTAAGTACACTAATCAATAATTAAAGTAAACATTGGTGGTCCTCGTTATTTCATCTTATTTTCATATGACTAAGAACATTCTCAACCAATCCCCTAAATTATGTGAGGGGAATTTGCACGTTAAAGGGTTGGGTTGTGAGTAGCTGTAAGTGTAAATTATAGGGTAGAGAGAAATAACTAGTGATTTTTTGTAAATATGGGGAACTTTGTTTGCCCTATTTATTTTTTAATATTTGTTGAATTAGTTGTGATTAGAGCAGAGAGAAAATTATAATGATAAAAGTATAAAAAAAATATTTTTAATTAAACAGAAAAAAGAAATGTAATGTTTTTTTATGTAATTTTAAAAATGAGGATGAGAGGCGGCTATGAATGCTAAAAACAACCACAGCCCAGCCCCACCAGCCTCCTAAAATACGAAAACTAAGTTATATGAAAACTACTTGGCCTCCCCTCCGCGTTGTGACGCAGTTGGTCTGGCAACTTGATTGTTTGGGCGCAAAATAGTTGCTTTTTATATGATTCACATTTGAGACTTGCATGATACTTAATAAGTGCTTTTTTATATGATTCACATTTGAGACTTATATGATACTTGATAGGTGCTGGAAAATATACAAAAGAGTTTGCATCTACATCTTAATGGAAAATATACAAAAGAGTTTACTCTTAATACCCAGGTTGCCTTTTATGGTGTACTTGGGTTTTAGACTACTACATAATAATATATTATAAAGGGTTCTTTACCAAAAATGATAGCCTTGCTTGCCAAGAACATTTATGTCTTCGTTTGTGTCCTCACCAAAGGTTCTTATGCCCTCATTTTGTTCATATTTTCCTTACCAAAGGTACTTATGCCCTTATTTTGTTCATAGCATCTTTTGCTTTTTTTTGTCTAAATATGTTATTCCCAAGTACAATAAAAGTTAATATCTAGTGAAGACAAATTGAAGACAAAATGACGCAAATTTGGTTGAACCAAACGTAAACTAATACGATCAAAATAGTTTAGGATTTGCACGCTACGCTAGGTTATGTTAACTCATTTTAAGTTATAAATATTAGCCGTTGTAGTAATGAGCCCTTGTCATAACTCATGTCAAGCATTCAATGTGGACTCAACTTTTGACCAAAATGTCATAGGGTTTGCATTTTGAGACAGATAAACCACACCATAAACAAAAAGAACCGACTATGAGATGAATTTAGGGAGGGCAAACACACAAAAGAGTATGAAGTTCATCTTTGGATTATAAAACATACTTTACCAAATGGTAATATGACATCAAATCCAAGAGAGTTTTTAAATGCAGTTTTCAACCTGATAGCAGGTTGTTGCCTGCCCTTCCAAGATGCGGATCATCAGTTTTGTTCTAAAACAGCCGTATAGCATTTAAATCAGAGAACAAAAACCAAAGTATATTAGTTGATTGATATGAATAAGAAAATATACTTAAAAATAAAAGAAAAATATGAATAATACTAAAGTTAAAAGAGGCTCAGATTTATTAATAATAATCAAAACAAAGAGGAACAAAACCGCCATAACTGCAAACATCACGGTTGCTTTGGCAATAAAAACTAAAAACAACAATTTGCGGTTCACTCATGCAACAAACTCATCATCATCACCTACAAGCATTGCTTGTTTGCCTCATACGCAACGACAAAGTCGACGGTGCGTTGAAACTCTACCGCCCGGTCAAAACCGGGCAACACCACATTATGCCTCTGTGTAACACTCCGGCTAAAGCTAAAACGCCTGAGTGTGACGTACAGATTGCTCAAACACACGTGACACTATTAGGTGACCATAATAACATTATTTCATTTAAATCATCATGTAACACAAGTTTATCAAATAATACAAGTTGAAACAATAAATAAATAAATGATAAGTTGTTCTTTGAATATCATAAGTCAACTATGAACATAGCTGGTGAATTCCCACAGTTTTATATACATACGTAAAAATCATACAATTCATGCACAAGTGATAAACGAGCAAGTAAAGTCCTTTCCAGTTGGTATCAACCAACGTACTCGGGTAATCGCGCAAGTAAGGTCCTTTCCAGTTGGTAGCAACCAACGTACTCAGATAATGAGGCCCTTTTCCACTCAATACAAATGGACCTGAGTGCAAAGGGGGGCGTATGATCATACTTATTGAGGCTACCACGTGCAAGTAAATTCGAGCAAGTAATCAAGTAACACACAAGTCCATATAGTGAATTGCAGTTTGTAAGCGAAATCGTAATACTTTGAATTTGTAATAAGATACATATGCTACCCCAAAATATGAAAACGTTTAAAAAAGGGGTTGTGAGAAACTCACCTCGAAAAGATAAATATCGTAATATAAACCGAAGGCACGATAACGAAACCGAAGCAACCGAAAATGCGTTAAAGGATCCAACACGATTGGACTTCTCGAACTATAAATGAGAATAAGTGCAAAAATTTAAAAACTAATTGTCACACCCCAATCCAAGGCCTAGAAGTGTGACCATCAGTTGGTACCTTTTTTGTAAATATATCAGAGTAGCGGGTTCATTTTAGCGGAAGACTTTAAATATTAAAATATTAATTTACATTATCAAAATTACTCGGGAATTAAACACCCGAGTTTTAGGTTTACAACATCGTGATATTAATAATACAAGGATTTAAATATATTCAAAACGAGCCATCTGTAGCGATCTTCTAATGACTCTCATCCTTGTATATCATCTATAGTCATCTAGTTATCTTCATAGGTGGGAAAAACACATCAGCTATATGTTGGTGAAACGTTGACTCGATAAAACATTTATAACAGTCGTTAAATACAAACATAGTTTTCTGTTTCACAAACTCAACAAGAACGCTTGTCCATCCCCGGGATTTGTACCACTGCCCTACACACACAATTCAAAGGTTCCCCGAGTATATAGCCCCTATTCAGAGACAACCTTCCTCTAGGCTATATAACCCTGTTGGAGAACCGGTTATGACTGACTTGGTTTTGTCTGCCAATTATCAGTTATGTTTGGATTCAGACACATGTGTATTTGGTCTGAGTTGCTTTTTATTATCTATTTTGTATTATAACGATTTTAGAGATTATATCTCATGCAAACATTTATCAGGCTCTTTGTAATAAACAACCTGTCTATTACAAGAGTAAATTCAGTTCAGACAGTAAAAGGTTTAACGTGTTCGCCTCGTATATCAGTAGGAATTATCAACCTCCTTGACTTCAGTATGCTATTAACCTATATTCATAATAGGTATGCATAAGTACCTAGTTGGTATAATTCAGCAGACTTTAAGTCTGTTACAGTTTCAGCAGACACGAGGTCTGATCAGCAGACTTAATGTCTGATTCAGTTCAGCAGACTCGAGGTCTGATCAGCAGACTTAATGTCTAATTCAGTTCAGCAGACTCGAGGTCTGATCAGCAAACTTAATGTCTGACCTAACCTTAGTATAGTTATAGTCGTTTTATGAAAATACTTTGAATTTACATATGACGTTTGGAAGCACGCTTTGGCCTAATAAAGGATATCATGTTCGCAAACTTCTCCAGGTAAGCAAACGGGTCCCGGGGTTGATTGGGATTTGTACGAATTGGTTTCCTTAGGCAAGAAGAGTCTACTAATGATACCCCCCTTCCAGTTACTACATGCCCATCAAAATAATAGTTTTGATAACATTACTTCACGTGGAAGCAACGTTTTTGCTTTATAAAATATCACTTGAAAAATAATTACAGTTTAACGACTATGACCATTACCAGGTGTTAATAACTATATAACAGGCTTACTTAACCTTAATCCTACCTTATCCGGCTAGACGAGAACAAAAGATGAGAAATTCAGCAGCAGTTCAGCTCGTATCTTGATTACGAGATCAGCAGTTCGTTAAACAGCGTAACGACACCCCGGTTCTTCACGAAACAGCCCTCGACACCCTAGAACACCCTTGGCACGCTTACCGATGCTAAATGTGTGAAAATGAGTGTGAAATTCGAAATGAATGGGCTGAACCCGTAGCTGCCCTTTTATAGGCAAGTTTTACAGACCATCGCGTAGCGCGATGGCCTTTTCCCCAAGGCCGTCGCGTAGCGCGACGCCGCAATTAACCAGAGACTGCCACGTGTTGACACGTAGTTGGCCAAGTGTCCCGGGTTACTTAACATGCTCATCGCGTAGCGCGATGAGACCAATGAGTTTCTCCATCGCGTAGCGCGACGCCTACCTTTTTCTTGAAATGTATGATTCTCTGTCGCGTAACGCGACGGAGTTCATCCGGAGACCATCGCGTAGCGCGATGAGTCTAAAAACCCAAAATTTTTATTTTCAGTCCTTTAACTTTCAAAAATTGACATTTTTAGCCCCTTAACTTCTAATCTTGACATTTTTGGCCCAAAACTAGATGGGGTATTTTCACGGTGTTACACTAACTTACAGAATTATACGGTTTAATTACTTAGTTAAAGATGACGCGTTTATTATCTTAAGGCGTGGATTATCGCTTTTACAATGTACGGATTTGAATGATGATCATGTTCTCGAAAAATATTTATGCTAACGAATTAAAAACTAATTATATTTCTAACGGGTTAAAGTTTAACGAAAACAAAAGCTATAGAATTTAAGTTTAACAAATTAAAGCCAATGAATTAAAGTTAATAAATTAAAGTTTAACGACGAGTTAATATTAACGGTTTAAAGTATTTTAGTATTATAACTTTAACATACATATGAAAGTTACGATAATTTCGAGACATGGATTTTATATAAAAAAATGATTATGTGATAGAGTTAAAGTTAACAAGCTAACGACGTTTTAGTTTAACGACGTTTTCAACAGATGATACCTATCACTCACTCGGTAATTTTTAGTTTTTGTTTTGTAAATAATTTTTATTTAGTTTCTCACAATTTTGGCTTTACTTAAAAAAAAATAGGTCCCACCGTAGCGTACGGTGTCCACCGTAATATTTGGTGGACTTGAATCGCTACGCTGGCTTCTTTCTGTTTACGGTGGAATCTTACGCCAAGGAACCTACCGTAAACTACGGTAGCAACCGTAGCTTACGGTGGACTTTGAATGGGGGACGCAGGTGCAATAGCAATAAAAAAAATTAAAATCCGAAAATTTCCATCCACATAAAACCTATCTTCTTCTTTTCTCCATTCATTCATCATCTTCATCCATCCATCCCTCTAAGGATGGCAGTGAAACCCGAACCCGATGGGAAAACCCGATACCCGACATAATTGGGACGGGTCTTACCCGTCCCATTAGGGTTTGAGACGGGTCTGGGATTAGTTTTTAAATTTTTCGCGGGTTTGGGACGGGTCTGGGAATTCTAATATACCCGATTACCCGATAATATGGACCTATTTACCCGATTATGTACCCGAATTACCCAATAACTATATATCTACGTATATACATATACATATATATATATATATATATATATATATGTAAATATAAAAATTAATATTTCTAATTTGTGTTAACTGTTGTATTAATTTTTACATTCTAGTAATGTTCAAGACTATTAAAAGGATATTATGTGTATATCAATAAGCAATCAATTAAAAAAAACATATTGACCAGTTGCATATTGTCCAAATCTGACGGGTATAACCGATTGGTATTTTTAATAAACTAACGGGTATACCCGAAACCCGTGGGTACACCCGAGACCCGATGGGTAATTACCCGATAAATACCCGACGGGTCTGGAACGGGTCTGGGATGGGGTTTTATAAATGCGTCCGGGTCTGGGAATACCTAGACCCGTCCCAGACCTGACCCATTGCCATCCCTACATCCCTCTCTACCAAACCCTAATCCCCAAATTCATAACTTCTCCAAATCTTAACCAAAATCAACGATTTTTGGGTCTAACTTGACTAGATTTTCGCAAGGAATCACATTCTTTGCTCGGTTTTCATCAATCTTAACTTTTTGGGGTTCGATTTTGGACGTTTTTGGTCCGAAAATTTTGAACAAGTGGGTTTTGCAAGTAACTAGTGGTTAGTGTGATTAGAGTGTTTAACTCGGCTTAAAGGTATGTTTCTCTTCACTCGATTGCTACAAAATTTATTGGTTAAGATTATATGTTTGTACATTGCTTACACATGTTGAATATGAGAAAGTTTGATGTTAGTTTGAAATTGTGTTATGGTTGTGAATATAGTATGGAAAATTATAGTTTGACAGAAGTTGTAAATGGAATATGTTCTATATTTAAACGAAATGCTGTCAAGATTTTGTGAAAAATGGTTTATGACTTTCTTATATTCACAACCGTAAAAACAAGCAAGTGTGGGATTGTATATAGAGTTGAATACTGACTTGGTTAATGTTTGTCATTGTTTAGATGGGACTGCTAAGGATAAAGGAAAATGGATTGCGGGTTCATCTAGCAACTCTGCCGCCGAACAAGCAAAAAAGCGAAGGCTAGAACAACAACAAGAACGGGAAAAAGAGGTGCAGTATGTTAAACCGGATTGGACTCATGGGCCACTAACAGATCATGATTTGAGATGGCAACCAGAGTTGTTTCACGAGAAAATGAATAAATTGACAAAGAAGTACGACGCATTTCTTTGTGAGAAAGTGGTCCCGGAACGTGAGTTTGGTCCGTTCGATTTTTTTGATCGATTCAAGGCATTGGGTTGGGAAGAAGCCCTCAAGTGTTATGATCGAAACGAGAAGTATGTTTTCATCGATGAAATCGAAGAGTGGGTGGCAAATTTGAGATGTCCTTCGTTTAATAAACCCTCGGGGATGAAGCTTATTGGAACCGTTAACAACGTTGAAGTAACCATGTCATATGAAACATTGAGGCAGATTGCACGATTTGATAGGAAGCCTCAACGCAGTTATGTATATCTAGATCTGAGTGATTTGTATTACCAACCAGACAGGCATCCAAATGGAAAATGATGTTGGATGCTTTGTTTTCACCCGGCACTTATGATGGGAGGTTATTGAGAAAGAATTTGAAGATCGAGCCAAAAATGTTGCTCATCATTTGTTTACACAATGTCATGCCAAGAAGAGGGGATATGACAGAGGTTAGATATCCCGATGTTCCGATCCTATACTCGTTGATGCATGGAGGACCACTTGTTTCGTTCTGGTATCTAGTACTTAACAATATTTGGATACGCCGGAATAATGTGAGCAGAAAAATTATCCCATATTATCGATTGATTACCGCACTGTTGATGCGATTTGGTGTGATGGGAGATAATGATATTGGAGTTGGGAAGAGACACACGCTGTTTGATGTGACGAAGCTAGGGGTTGGTTGGGAATACCGAGCGAGTGATAGGTATCATCTGTTGAAAATTGAGGGACAGAGATGGAGGGCATTGAAGGTGGATGCTAGAACCTTGGAACCGGGGGAAGAAGATGAAAGTGAGAGTGATGATGAAGAGGGACAGAGCGGAGAGGATGATTATGATGATGAACCGGGTGAGCGGGTTGCGATGGAAAGTGAAGGAGTAGGTGGTAGTTCAAGTGCGCAAGGACGGGGACGGGGAAGTGCCCTACCATTTGACTATTCGAGGCAAATATTTGACTCAAATTGGGCGCACCAGGGCAGCATGCGGGATGTAATAATCAACAGTAGGCCAGCACACTTCTATAATTGGGCCGAGACAACTCAAACATTGTTTGATCACCAAACATTCATGGGCGCAAGCATGGAGCGCGCTTAAAAGCAAATGTATGATCACCAAGAAGTGTGGAACCGGACTCACACTTATGCTGAACAAAGAGAAATCATCCATCGGTATGAGGATCACCGTCAGAGACAAATGCACGCCACATGGCATTCGGGGCAACCTGTGGTGGCTGACCCACCGATCATTGACTACACCACATTGCCACCATACGACGATACTGTGAATTATCCCATGCCACCATTGCATCGTTCAGAATGGTTGGATCCGCGACGAACTCAAGGTTCAGGACAAGCTCAAGGAGAAGGTCAAGCTGGTGGAGAGGATCAGGGGGCGTTTGGTTTTGGCGAATTCACGGACGTGATGACGTCCATCTTTGGACCACCGCAACCACGTTACTATTGAGCTGCGTCGGCAGCAAATCAGGTGTCCCCTTGTACATTTTTGTATCTTATTTTTCTGTTTATGTTTGGGTCTTGGGAAGTTTGGTGGAGTAATGACAAGTTGGAATATAAGGGTCGTGCTCGTGGTGGTGTTTTGGTTATCCTAAATACCCTACATTGAGGACAATGTATCTCAAGTGTGGGATGAGGGATGAAAATAAAATGAAAAAAAAAATAATAATAATAATAAAATAATAATAAAAAATAAAAAAATTTGAAAGAAAAACACCGAAAAACTGGTAAGATTGTCAGGGCAAAGTTTTGGTCCCCTTTCATGGTCATAATTTCCCAAAAATCAAGTTTTCTTAGCTATGTTAAAAGTGTGGTCGAGTAGTATTCTAGGCAAGGTTAGCATGCTTTCGGTTTATCCAGTCACATAACATGCCACAGTCACTTGGGTATTGGGAAAACGAAGAGCGGTGACAGAATAGTTATTCTCCGTTAGAACTTGTGCCATCAATGCACTTCAAGACCTTAGCTTGGCATAAATGTAAAAGTGATTGAGGCACTTAGGTTAAAGCCTCGTCTCGGATGAGTGTGAGTGTGGGTTTTGGGGGTTGGGCCTCATAAATTACATATATGAGCATGGACAATGAGAGGGCGGGGGTTTGTTCCTTTAGAAAACTTTATTGGACCTATTCTTTTTATTTGATCAAACCCCGATGTAATTGTGAGACGATCCGGCTTAGTAGGTTGTTCTTTGTAATTGTAGTTGTTTCGTTAGTAATAAATAGAGAGTAGTAGTTAATTGTTTATGCAAGTTATTATGTTAAAAAAAAAGACAAGGAAAAGTCAGGGTAATATTCAAAGCCTTGTGGTTCGAGTTCGGATGAAAGCTGTTATGTATATAGTAGTTTGTTTTATTGTTTAATTTAGTTTAGATGTAACAAGACGGGTCAGATCATTTGTCGCGAATTACCCTTGAGGGTGTTGATGATCCGAAGGAGATAAACGAGAAATTTCCAGATGAACAGTTGCTTGTTGTTTCAACCGCACCGTGGTATGCTCATTATGTCAATTATTTGGCCACGGGGGTAATTCCGGAATTTTGGTCAAAGAAGAGAAGGCAACAATTCACAGTCCAAGTTAAGCAATACATTTGGGATGAACCGGATCTCTTCAAGATTGGAGCAGACCAAGTAGTGAGAAGATGTGTACCCGAGAATGAAGTACAAGAGATTTTGAAATATGCCCTTTCATTGGCATGTGGTGGCCATTTTAGTGGTTCTAAAACGGGGTACAAGGTACTTATGTGTGGGTTTTATTGGCCAACAATTTTTAAAGATGCCAGTGAATATGCTAGGCATTGTTTAAATTGTCAAAGAATTGGGGGTATATCGAAGAGAAACGAAACGTCTCTACAACCTATTTTGGTTGTTGACATTTTTGATGTATGGGGCATAGACTTCATGGGCCCGTTTCCAAACTCATGTGGGTATCTCTATATTCTTGTTGTGGTTGACTACGTGTCAAAGTGGGTAGAAGCGGTTGCAACAAGAACTAATGATCATTCTGTGGTGTGCAAGTTTGTTCAATCCAACATCTTCTCAAGGATCGGGATTCCCCAAGTTATCATAAGTGATGGTGGATCGCAATTCAATAACTTTGCATTTGGCAAATTGTTGAAACGTTATGGTGTGAATCACCGAATTGCAACGCCTTGCCACCCTCAAACAAGTGGCCAAGTTGAAGTTTCGAATCGACAAATCAAAGAAATTTTAATGAAGACGGTGCGGGTTGATAGAAAAGATTGGTCGATTAAGTTGGAGGATGCATTGTGGGCTTACCGTACGGCATACAAGACACCGATTGGTACCACTCCGTATCGGTTGGTGTTTGGGAAGGGGTGTCATTTGCCAATGGAGTTGGCTCACCGGGTACTATGGGAAATTAAGAATGTCAATTTGGATTACAAGGAAGCCGGTGAGTTAAGGAAGTTGAAATTGAACGAGTTGGAGGAAATCCGGGATGAAGCATATGAATGTGCTTCGAATTACAAAGAGAAATTGAAGAGGGTGCATGATGCCAAGGTAAGGAAACGAATATTTGAGGTTGGGCAAAAACAGTGGCTTTATAATTCAAGACTCAAACTGTTTCCCGGGAAGCTCAAAAGCAAATAGATGGGCCCGTATGTGATCACAAGAGTCGGGAGGTTTGGTGATGTGGAGATTGAAGACATGCAAAGTCAAGTTAAGCAAGTTGTGAACGGACTTCGCCTCAAACCTTATTTGGAAGGAAAGGATTTGAACATGATTGACAAAGACAAGATGAGTTTCTTTCTAAGCTCACCATTTGGCTCCATCTCGTAAAGGAAGGCTCAGGTATGTTGAATAGTGTAAATAGTTTTTGTTAAGTATTTATTTTTAAAATTACCTTTCTCGTGCGAGTGTGCTCGAACCAAGTGTGGGGAAGTTCTTAGGAATCTCTTCACCGTGTTGAGGACAACTCGGGTTTTTCATGGGGGGGTAGGGTAATTTTTAGTTTTTGTTTTGTAAATAATTTTATTTAGTTTTTCATGATTTTGGCTTTACTTAAAAAAAAATTGGGTCCCACCGTAGCCTACGGTGTCCACCGTAATCTATGGTGGACTTGAATCGCTACGCTGGCTTCTTTCTGTTTATGATGGAATCTTACGCCAAGGAACCTACCGTAAGCTACGGTAGCCACCATAGCTTACGGTGGACTGTGAATGGGGGACGCAGGTACAACAGCAATATAAAAAAAATTAAAATCCGAAAATTTCCATCCACATAAAACCTATCTTCTTCTTTTCCCCATTCATTCATAATCTTCATCCATCCATCCCTCTCTACCAAACCCTAATCCCCAAATTCATAACTTCTCCAAATCTTAACCAAAATCAACGATTTTTGGGTCTAATTTGACTATATTTTCGCAAGGAATCACATTCTTTGCTCGGTTTTCATCAATCTTAACTTTTTGGGGTTCGATTTTGGACGTTTTTGGTCCGAAAATTTTGAACAAGTGGGGTTTTGCAAGTAACTAGTGGTTAGTGTGATTAGAGTGTTTAACTCGGCTTAAAGGTATGTTTCTCTTCACTCGATTGCTACAAAATTCATTGGTTAAGATTATATGTTTGTACATTGCTTACACATTGCTTGTTGAATATGAGAAAGTTTGATGTTAGTTTGAAATTATGTTATGGTTGTGAATATAGTATGGAAAATTATAGTTTGACAGAAGTTGTAAATGGAATATGTTCTATATTTAAACGAAATGCTGTCAAGATTTTATGAAAAATGGTTTATGACTTTCTTATATTCACAACCGTAAAAACAAGCAAGTGTGGGAATGTATATAGAGATGAATACTGACTTGGTTAATGTTTTTCATTGTTTAGATGGGACTGCTAAGGATAAAGGAAAAGGGATTGCGGGTTCATCTAGCAACTCTGCCGCCGAACAAGCAAAAAAGCGAAGGCTAGAACAACAACAAGAATGGGAAGAAGAGGTGCAGTATGTTAAACCAGATTGGACTCATGGGCCACTAACAGATCATGATTTGAGATGGCCACCAGAGTTGTTTCACGAGAAAATAAATAAATTGACAAAGAAGTACGACGCATTTCTTTGTGAGAAGTGGTCCCGGAACGTGAGTTTGGTCCGTTCGATGTTTTTGATCGATTCAAGGCATTGGGTTGGGAAGCAGCCCTCAAGTGTTATGATCGAAACGAGAAGTA
The DNA here is from genome assembly GCF_021521415.1 of Bidens hawaiensis. Classification (NCBI taxonomy): domain Eukaryota; kingdom Viridiplantae; phylum Streptophyta; class Magnoliopsida; order Asterales; family Asteraceae; genus Bidens; species Bidens hawaiensis. Next base: position 206,521 of record NW_027491983.1, on the reverse strand, counting down.
TGTTTTCATCGATGAAATCGAAGAGTGGGTGGCAAATTTGAGATGTCCTCCGTTTAATAAACCCTCGGGGATGAAGCTTATTGGAACTGTTAACAACGTTGAAGTAACCAAAACGATGCCCCAAAACGATGCCCTCGCGTACCATGAAGTGACACTTCTCCCAGTTAAGGACTAGGTTGGTGTCAACGCATCGGGCCAACATCCTCTCAAGGTTGGAGAGACAATGATCAAAAGAGCTTCCAAACACAGAAAAATCGTCCTTGAACACCTCTATGGAGTCCTCGATCATGTCATGAAATATAGCCACCATGCACCTCTGAAATGTGGCTGGAGTGTTACACAGTCCGAAAAGCATACGTCTATAGGCAAACGTGTCGTATAGGCAGGTAAACGTGGTTTTCTCCTGGTCATCGGGAGCAATCGGAATCTGAAAGTACCCGGAGAAACCATCCAAGAAGCAGTAATACAGCTGACCTGCCAAACGCTCCAGCATCTGATCAATGAAAGGTAAAGGAAAGTGGTCTTTCCTCGTGGCATCATTCAGTCTGCGGTAATCAATGCAGACTCTCCAACCGGTCACAGTCCTAGTGGGAATGAGCTCGTTCCTCTCATTGGTGACGACAGTCATGCCACCTTTTTTGGTAAAGCACTTGGACTGGACTAACCCAAGAACTATCAGAAATGGGGAAAATGATCCCCGCATCAAGGAGTTTGATAATCTCCTTCTTCACGACCTCCTGCATCTTTGGATTAAGCCACCGCTGCGGCTGAACGACAGATCTAAAATTATCCTCCTTGAGGATTTTATGAGTGCAGAACGAAGGGTTAATACCCCTGACATCGATAATATTCCATACAATGGCCTCTCGACCTCCGTCAAAGCAGATGCAATAATAACCGGCAGCTTCCTCTCCTCGTCCAAAAACGCGTACTCCAAATGGGCTGGCAACTCCTTAAGCTCTAAGGAAGGAGGAGGGCTCTCGAAGGAAGGTCAGTCCATCGGATCGTCTCGTACGATCCCAGCAGACACTTCAGACTCAGGGTTATGTAACTCGGTGTCATCTTCCATTGACTGATCGGTCATGGCAACCGTCTCAATCTCTGAAATGTCCCTATCGAGAATCTGAGTGTCAGAGGCAGATCCTCCACAGATCTCACTGAAAAACTCCCCAACATGCTCCATGATGGTATCGATAAAGTACAAGGTGTCATCAGCGGACTTGGGGTGTTTAAGTGACTGTCGAACGTCAAAGGTGACGTTCTTATCCCCAACTCTCAAAATCAACTTACCCTCGCAGACGTCGATCAACACCTGTGCAGTGGCAAGGAATGGGTCGGCCAAGAATAAGCAGTACACTATCATCATCGTTCATGTCCAGAATGACAAAGCCACCGGGAAAATGAACTTGTCGACACGAACAAGCATGTTCTCGACCACCCCTTGAGGGTATTTCACAGAACGATCAGCAAGCTGGATACTCATCCTGGTAGGCCACGGTTCGCCTAAGCCCAGCTTGCGATACACGGAATACGGCATGAGATTAATGCTGGCACCAAGATCAGCCAGCGCATTAATAACCGTATCACCACTCAAGATGTAAGGAATCGTGAAACTCCCTGGATCGGCCATCTTCTCTGGTAACTTTCTCTGTAAGATAGCAGAACAGCTAGCACTCAAAGGGATGGAAGCTACCTCAGCCAACTTCTCCTTATTCGACAGAATATCCTTAGGGAACTTCACGTGTTTAGGCATCTGAGTCAGTGCCTCAAGGAATGAAATATTAAGGTGAAGCTGCTTCAAAAGATCAAGAAATTTAGAATTATGCTCCTCATCTCTATCTCTACGGAGTCTCCCGGGGTATGGCACTCTAGGTTTGTAGACTCTCGGTGGCTCGCTCGGTAGCTGCTGTCTCTCAGCATGTGCTGAACTCCCTGGGCTGCTCCTTTGATGCACCTGGGCCGGCGGACACTCCATCTGAATCTCCTCATCCACCTGCTCCTCTACAACTACTGCAGGCTCCTCGACGACTCCTCCTCTAGACCTCTGCTGAATCCCGGGCTCATCCCGTGCCCCTGCACCGCTCCTCGTCGTCACAGATTTTGCAAATCCCTTTGGGTTCTGCTCGGTATTACCGGTAGCGTCCCTGCGGCCTCTCGTTCAATCGACTGGCTATCTCTCCCATCTGCCGCTCGAGACTCTGAATCGACGCTCCCTGATTCCTCATGAACTGCTCGTGCTCGTGAAACTTCTCCTGGGTCTCCTTATGTCGAGAATCCTCTCGCGTCATAAGCTGTGACAACATCTGCGTCTACTGCGCCATCATGTCCTCCAAAGTGGGCTTCTTCTCCCACTGCTCGCTCCCTCACCGGCATCCTGGAAAAGACTCTGACGCTGCTGAAAACCGGACTGATTACCGCCCTTCCAGTTGGAATTCTGGTTGCCTCTCCATCCCGAATTATAAGAATTGAAAGAATTTGGGTTTCGGTTTGGATTTCCTATAAAGTCTACGACCTCCTCCTGCAAACTGACTGGGCACTGAACGGTATCATGCCCTCCTCTGCATATCTCGCACAACTTGCTCTTCGTCTGCAAGTCCTTCACAATCTGCGCTAACGCCTCTACCTGTGCCGTGAGTGCGGTGGTCGTGTCCACTGAATGCATGCCGCGTGATATTGAGTCGACGGTCTTACCACCCTTAGCGGGTGGTCGCTGGTATCCACTCATAGCTAACCCGTTAACAAAGCGATGCACTCATCCAGGTCCTTCGTCGTCAGCAAATTTCCTCCCGCCGCCGTGTAAAGCATGTTTTGCGTCACGTACGTCACTCCATTATAGAACTTCTCAACAACCGCCCAATCTTGCAAGCCATGGTTCGGGCACAACGCTAACAGATTCTTAAAATGCTCCCATGCCTTGTAGAAACTCTCGGTGTCCTCCATCTGAAATGATTGAATCTGGTTACGTAGACGAGCGGCCTTAGCCAGAGAATCGTATTTCTCAAGAAATTGGGTCTGCATGGCAGCCCAAGCAGCTATAGAGCCCTGTGGGAGAGACTCGAGCCAAAGACTCGCTTTATCGATGAGCGAGAACGGAAAAACGCGGAGTTTCACGGCGTCTTCGGGTATGCCGTCAAGATGGAAGGCGTCTTCGGGTACGCCGGCAAGATGGAAGGAGATGAGGATAAACTGCCAACAGATGATGAAGTGGATGATGGTGAAACGGTGCGATGTCTCTCACGAAACTCTCTCTCAGGCTCGGGAAATGCTTCAGTGTCAGGGGGTCCACGAGATCGAGTTTGTCGCATACAACTATACAAATCAATAAAAGAAGCCAAACTATCCTAATAAATAAACAAAACAAAAATTATTACAAGTAGCACAAAAAGGTAAGTCCTAACTCGGATTGCTCTCAAAACGCCTAAAACCGTGTCCCCGGCAATGGCGCCAAAAACTTGATGTGTGTCGGATAACCCTATAACAATGACCCTCACAACTAAGCTTTAAATATAAAACGAAAATCCTAAAACCACACACAACCGGCAAGTGTACCAATCGCAAGTAGTATAGACCTATGAAGTCCGAGTATCGAACACGTGGACAGGTAAGAACGCTAATAATTACTAACCCTAGACAAGACCCACCTAAGAATAATATTTAATTGATTTTTTGATTTCTTTTAACTTAACTGAACTAACTAGACTGACTGACAAAAGTTACCTAAAATAGAAAACTTAACGACAAACTAACTGTGTTAACTTCGGATGGAGAAAAACATCTACCTAGGTTTGAATCAAACTGTAGGCCTGACAAGCTAATGGATTGGATGATATCTAGACACCAGTTCCTAAAAATGACACGACTAAGGATCGCTCAGGCTCACTGGATCACCTCTCGGTCTCACTCAATAAATCCTAACTACTTTTAATTGGCTAAAACGACCAAACCGGGAAACAATTGTTAATGTGTTCTAATATTGACTCACCTCTCGGTCTTACCAACACTCGAAGCTAATGGAAATGAATACTACACTACCAAGGATAGAGGAACAATTCAACTTAAACCAAAATAGATCAACTAGTCGCTCAAAACACCTAAACATGACAAGAAACGAACTCGCTCTCGCGCAATTCTTGTTCTAGCATGCAAAGACAATGAGACGACCCTAACTTCTTATCACCTCTCGGTCTCTAAAAAGGTCCTAACCGCTGTACTTTAACCTCAAATTCATGCAACAAAACCCTATGGTTGTACCTACCGCAAACAAACCCTAAACACAAAATCTAGAATCAAACAATGCACCGATCAATCAACACAAAACTAATTAACCGACACAAGGGGTTTAAGCAATGAATGACCAAAATTTCCAGCCCTTAAACACAACCTATTTAATGTCTAAATCAAACTTTACAATAACAATTAACATCTATCAATCAAACAATCCAACAAGCTCATCAAACACTAACAATTATCATCATTCCTAGGTAGAACTAACAAGTTTAACATCTAATCATATTTGGACAGCCGTGAATACTCATTAAACACATCATAATAACCATACCAAACATCTTAACAATCATTCAATGATCAATACTAATCATAAACTATTCAATCTCTCAATTAATTGCAAAACAAATCAACAATTAAGCAAGAAAATCAAAGTGTATGAACAATGAAAAAGATGAAAGGATATAATATGGTTTTCGGGCTACTCCTTGGCTGTGAAATTGATGATGAATGATCCTGAGACTTGTCCTTGCCTTCTTCTTCCTTCCCTAGCTGCCACAAGCTCCAACCCTAGCTTCCACAAAACTTTTTTTCTTTCTTTCCCTCCTTGCTGTCTGCAATCGAAACTGAGCTAGGGTTCTTAGGGTTTTTCTTTTTTTATATTATTATATAATAGTAAATCTTGGGCTTCCATGATGCATATGGGCCGGGCTTTGAGTTGTTTCTTGAAATCTCATGCATATAAGGCTCGTAAACTACTCAAGAAGCTCGATTTCTTCAATCTTTCACCCATAGCCTACAAGATAAATATTAATATGTAAAACCTATCTAAAACAAGTTAAAACACATAAAATATAATATAATACGTAGATAAAAGGTGTAGAAAATACGTGTGTTTTTCAACACATCACTGACCCACCGATCATTGACTACACCACATTGCCACCATACGACGGTACTGTGAATTATCCCATGCCACCATTGCATCGTTCAGAATGGTTGGATCCGCGACGAACTCAAGGTTCAGGACAAGCTCAAGGAGAAGGTCAAGCTGGTGGAGAGGATCAGGGGACGTTTGGTTTTGGCGAATTCACGGACGTGATGACGTCTATCTTTGGACCACCGCAACCACGTTACTATTGAGCTGCGTCGGCAGCAAATCAGGTGTCCCCTTGTACATTTTTGTATCTTATTTTTCTGTTTATGTTTGGGTCTTGGGAGGTTTGGTGGAGTAATGACAAGTTGGAATTTAAGGGTCGTGCTCGTGGTGGTGTTTTTGTTATCCTAAATACCCTACATTGAGGACAATGTATCTCAAGTGTGGGGATGAGGGATGAAAATAAAATGAAAAAAAAATAATAAAAAAAAATAAAAAAATTTGAAAGAAAAACACCAGAAAAGTGGTAAGATTGTCGGGGCAAAGTTTTGGTCCCCTTTCATGGTCATAATTCCCCAAAAATCAAGTTTGCTTAGCTATGTTAAAAGTGTGGTCGAGTAGTATTCTAGGCAAGGTTAGCATGTTTCGGTTTATCCAGACACATAACATGCCACAGTCACTTGGGTATTGGGAAAACGAAGAGCGGTGACAGAATAGTTATTCTCCGTTAGAACTTGTGCCATCAATGCACTTCAAGACCTTAGCTTGACATAAATGTAAAAGTGATTGAGGCACTTAGGTTAAAGCCTTGTCTCGGATGAGTGTGAGTGTGGGTTTTGGGGGTTAGGCCTCATAAATTACATATATGAGATGGATAATGAGAGGGCGGGGGTTTGTTCCTTTAGAAAACTTTATTGGACCTATTCTTTTTATTTGATCAAACCCCGATGTAATTGTGAGACGATCCGGCTTAGTAGGTTGTTCTTTGTAATTGTAGTTGTTTCGTTAGTAATAAATAGAGAGTAGTAGTTAATTGTTTATGCAAGTTATTATGTTAAAAAAAAGACAAGGAAAAGTCAGGGTAATATTCAAAGCCTTGTGGTTCGAGTTCGGATGAAAGCTGTTATGCATATAGCAGTGTGTTTTATTGTTTAATTTAGTTTTGATGTAACAAGCCAGGTCGGATCATTTGAGCCACTTTCAATATCCCCATTCCATACCTTTACCCCTAGCCTCATTACAACCCGTTTAAGACCTCTTGATTTGCATTTATGTTAAAGCACGATTAGGTGGAGATTTGATGGTGGTACAAGCATATGCGAGGAGAATCGAGTATGATTGTGATATTTGGAATGGTCACCGACAAGTAAGTTATTGAGTGACGGTGTGTTATGTGCAAATAAAGACCGAAAGCATGTTAAGGTTGACTAGAATTCTATGTTTTAAAATATAATATCCAGTAAGCTAGTGCGAACCTCTAATTATGTGGGAATAGGGTATGATTCGAGACCTTGATGAGCCGGGCTTGTGGTTTGTGTGGTGGTGGTGTTCTAAAAACAATTGGTTTGACGAGTTGCTTGAGGGCAAGCAACGTGCAAGTGTGGGAATGTGACGGATGGATTGTAGAGCCACCCTTAAATGTAGTAATCCTAAGCAAAATATGAGCGTTTACGTGTTATTTCAAGGATTTAGATTACTACCGTATATGGTGCGTGTTTGCAGGTACAAGTGCTAAAAATGGTGATTCAAATGAACTATGATGGAGAGGAGCAAAGGACTAGAGAGCTGGTGATAGCAGTCAACAAGTCAAAGAAGAACAAGTGTTTTGGAGCTGAGGCTACCGTAGCTTACGGTGGATTACGGTAGGGTTCCAACGTAACAGCCTACCGTAAACAGTTAGAACCTGGCGTAGTGGTTTTCAAAGCCAACGTAAGCTACGGTGGCCACCGTAGCTTACGGTGGGGTCTAAACGACTGTGGCGGTTACAACTCGTTTTTTATATTATAGTTGGCTTTTGAGCTCTATTCTTCAGGATTCCGATCTAGACATTGTTGTGGGGTGATTTGGGTGACTTGAAACAATATTTTGGGTGATTTTAATTGAAGATTAACACTATAATCGTTGATTGCTTTGGATAAAAGATTGAATCAATGATGCCAATCATGTGTGGCTAAACTCTTTGGTGTTTCTCTTGGATGTAAGGTTATTAACAATACACTTATGTTTGTTGTTCTTGACTTTGGATTGGTTATCTAATTACTGATGTTAGTATAACTATGATGTTTGTTTGATTGTTTGTAATTTGTCCATATCGTGTTAAACCTAGTTTCGTTCTATAAGTTCTTGGTGTCATTGACAATTGAGATTTAGTAGAAGGAATTAGGGTTAAGAACATATTGATTGATTAACAAGTAACAACATCGCGTTCTAGTAATCTGAGTACTTAGTTCTTGATTAATCACACATAATGGCATTTACACAAAATCAAGATATTATGATTTATCCATTTAACTTAACAAGAGTATTGCGTGATAACCCGAATTCCAAGAGAAATACTTGCTTGATCAACTGTTAACAACTTTCGTGTTAGTTAATTTAGTTCTTAAAATCTGATCAAAAACCAACTTGAAAATTACTTTCTGTCATTTACATTTATATTAGTTTAATTGTAAGCTACTCGGGAACGCATATTTCACAAACTCTTCGTGTTCGATACCCATTTACCACTATCTAATTAGTTATATTTGGTTTATTTTTGCGCGAGTCTTCGACCTCGTGTTAAGGTCACTATAGGTCAATGCAAGAAATTATAGTGGAGGTTTAGTAAAAACAAGACAAATGAGACAAAGAGAGTGAGAAGTGTTTAAAGTAACACAAGACAATTTGCAAGACGTTATTCGTTTACATATTACGATATACTGTAGAATAATCTGTAAGTTTCCTTATTTATTTTATAGTTTTATTTAAATTAAAGTTTTCGAGTTAATAGCATTAGTTTGTATGAGCGTTGACATACTATTTTTCAGTCTATGGATATTAGCAGGTTTAGGTTGTTTTTACATTCTACATTATATAATTTTAAGCATTGAGAACAGTAATCCAAAAATAATTTGCAATACAAAAAATGTGATTTCGTGCAAACGCAGATTTAACAAGACAACAATAACATATTCAGCAGCTACAATTTTAACCACCATAAGTAATGAAAAAATGGCATCCAACCATAGTGCTGCTTTGATAAAACCAGTCTTTACTAATTGAATAAGAGGTATAAGCAGAGGAGGTATCTGAAAATAAACATATCATAGAAAGTTCAACCAAATGAAGAGAGGTGTGAAAAACATATAAAGACAAAAAATTTTGTTTTCACTGGTAAAACAGCATCAGCCTTTTTGGATATGGTTTTATGCGGCAAAGATTACCTTTTCTTAAAGATTCCTACTATTTTTCAAGTCATGAAGAAAAAAATGAAACAAGTTCTGGCGCGATCGCATTTGTAGATCTTGCTATCCATGAAGCTAGGACTCTTAGAGATGCAAGTGTTACCTCTTCATTACCTGAAAGTCAACCTTGGGTCAACCATGCAAGTTTTGATGCTAAAAAACTAATAATAATAGTAAAATATTGCACTCACCATCATCTTTGTAAATAGTCAAAAGAAGACCACAAACTGTAACCAGAAAGGGTATAAAGATATTTCCCATCAGGACATCAAGACAAATTCTGCAATGCATTTATCATGCCGACTCATTGGTATGGAAATGCTGGTCCACCAATTACAACTTTGACCATGTTGACTCGATAGCATTAGGATCGCTTAGCTTTTGACACAAACATTTGACATTACCCAGTGTAGCAATATTTCTTGTTTCGTCTGCGTGGCAAGCTTGTGATAATACAACTAATAATATCTCGATACCATACTTGCTTAGATCCATGTTAACGTCTCAAAAAAACCTCAGCAGATTCCTAAACAAGCTCGGGGATTCCTCTTAAGCATTTTTTAACAAAGTAAGGAATAATGATGCTCTTGAAATCATGTGATGAATGAAGATATAATGAAAAATCATATTCAACCAGTCAATATTAACTAAAAATCAAGAGTCATGAAAGTTTAACCAGGCCTCATCAAAAACTTATTATATAATAGATTCTAAGATCTACAACAAATAATGCACTTCACAGAGATGACAGAGAAACTAATAATCATGACTCACGATATGTAAGTTAAAACTTCAAATGTTAAAAATTCTAATGACACAATTATCTCATAAATGTATCGCCATATTATTAACCTAAAACCAGATTGAGATAGCGGCAGGTAGGTGGAAATGAACATAAGATTACCTATAATCAGTCATCGGTTGTGGCCTGTGGGCATAGAAGGTAGCACGTCTTCATTTGATTTACACTGTGTTCCAAAGTTTCATTTAAAGAAGGAAAGGGAAGGAAAATGACACAAACACATGGCACGCACCATGTATGTTAAAGACTTCATAGTAACTATGAGCAAAATAAAAGTTACTACAAAGATAGAAGAAAACAATATAAAAAACCAAAGACAAGTTAACATATTTCCCTTATTTATCACAAAAAAATTAAGTTAGGTTATATAGCATTTAACAAGTAATTGTATACCTTGACATTGAGAAAAACCCCTGCAGGTTGGAAGTCCATAATCTGCATAATTTTAGGAGATATCTTTTTTTTTTTAAGTTCTCTCTTGTTTATACATATTAGAACTAGATATTTTAGTAATATCTTTGAAACCCAACTGTAGCTTACAAGAATGTTGAAGTCACAAGGTAATGATGTAAGAAGAAGCTTCCGTAATTCGAGCAACTGACATTAAAAATATAATAACTTGAGATAGAATTAAAGTATAATAATAAACACTAAACAGGTTGTTAATAGCATGTACCTCTCCAGGGTTGTCAAGAAGCAGTGGTTGATTAGTGGAACCGACAATTGGCTCGAAGTATAATTTTCTAGGTAAGCGTACATACAGAAAACAATATTTTTAGTCATTATGGTTTATGAATAAATATATAATAGCTCAAAGAAATAGCGTACCTCCATTCAAGTGCTACAAGTGTAGCGTATTCATAACTTTCAAAGAGGTGACCAGATTTAGGAGGCATGTAAGCAAACGAATCTACCTGTAATACAAACAGAGAGAAAAGGGTTAGTGTTTGACTTTCAAAAGTCAAAGTAAACATTAGTATTTCAAAACTCAAAATAGATACAATTCATTCACCTTATTAACATCGATAACAAATTAAATGAAATCTTACAAAACAAAACATTTATCGTCGATGTTTGAGTCGTACCAAAAGCATTAATGAGGCTGACAGATCCTTGAAGCACGAACACAAACCTAAATCAAAAACATAAATAATGCCCGGAGTTAAAACTTTCAGCACACATCAACAAACTGATAATCATTTAATGTAAGCCAATTATTATTTCTAAAATAAACACAAATTCACCTTGCATCTTTGCCAAATACATAACAAAATGTGCACCCATCGGCAATACGCCCCTGATGTGTTGCTCCTATCAAATTGATAAAAATCACAATCTTATAAATAACCCATCACCAAATCAATAAAAATAAAAAGAAATTAGTCTTGAGACACTAAACTTACCAATCAGGCAATGGACTAAAAACAAGACTTTCAGGAGTAACTAAAGCATATTTCCGCTTATAATCAACTATCGTGATCAGTTGCCTAAACACCATTTAATTGATTTTACAAAATCATTTAGGGCACTAACCTTGTAGATGATGAGGGGCGAGAGTGGGATTGATGACCTTTGAATAAAGCCGGTTTCCGTTTGCATAGGAATCGATTATTGATGGTGCAGAGCAAAACCTTTATTTGGTGAAAGAGAAAACCTGTGAATTAAGAACATAAATTTCTAAAAGCTTAGAATAAAATACCTGTAGGCGTTTTCGGTCGATGGAGGTGGGCTGTGGTTTCATTCGGTTGCAATGGCGGCCGCTTGAGAAGCAAAAGGATTGAACAATCAGGAGTTAAATACACGCCGTTCAATTGAATGAATGTTTAATTAGGGAAATTGAAACCGATCATTAGTTTAATCAGGGGAGACCACGTTATTCGTGGGGCATATGGAGCGTCTCCGGTGAGTTATGTGGACGGCCGGCATGAGAGTTTGGCTGCGTTATGTGGCTGAGTTTAATGGAAAGGCGTCTTAAGTAGAGAGAATTAAGGAGATGAAAATTAACGTACACGAATACCATAATACATGAACACGAAATGTGTATACATGTACACGACACAAAAAATTTATCGTGTACCTGTATCCCGAACATGAACCTGTTAATACCTGATATACACAATAAGACACGCTAATACACGATAAGAGCTGAAATCGATCTTACGACAGTCAAATTATTTGTATTAACCTAATTGGGAGTGTCGTGAGAATGTGACGGCTGAGAGAAAGTAAGAATGTCTTAAGAATTTAGAGTTTAGGATAACTTATAATTATATATATTTAATTATAAAATCTAATCAGGTACTTAACAGGTAAACAGGTATTTTACATTTTAGACACGAAAATTAGCAGGTAGATTCGTGTCTACCTGTTTAGTACGCGAAACCTGTTGATGACATACCCGGTACCTGTTAAAGTTGTGTAGGTACGTGTCGTGTTTTTGTGTATCGGGTATAAATTGCCAGCCCTAGATGCAGGCCCGGCTCCGAAAAGGCAAAAAAAAATTTGGGCCGAAGGCAAAAAAATTTTTGGGCCTTAAATAAAATGAATATTTTGTTGGGTTTAAAAATTTTAATTTTGATATGGGCTTAATTGGTTATAATTTAGGTTGCGTAAAAAACTTTTGTATAAAAATAAGATTAAACATGTTTCAAATAAGACTAGAACCTATAACCTTTTGGTTAGGAGTAATACATCTTTGCCACTAGACCAAGCTAATGTTATGCAAATAAGTTTAAACACTAAGTATACATATTGTTCTAACAAAAATATATATCAATTAAAAAAATCAGGCCTAGCGGGTTGTCGGGCCTGTGGCCGTCAACCACCCAGCCCCCCCCCCCCTATGGGTCGGCCCTGCCTAGATGAAAGGGGGGCGTATGATCATACTTATTGAGGCTACCACGTGCAAGTAATTCGAGCAAGTAATCAAGTAACACACAAGTCCAAATAGTGAATTGCAGTTTGTAAGCGAAATCGTAATACTTTGAATTTGTAATAAGATACATATGCTACCCCAAAATATAAAAACATTTAAAAAGGGGGTTGTGAGAAACTCACCTCGAAATCCAAGATAAATATTGTAATATAAACCGAAGGCACGATAACGAAACCGAAGCAACCGAAAATGCGTTAAAGGATCCAACACAATTGGACTTCTCGAACTATAAATGAGAATAAGTGCAAAAATTTAAAAACTAACTAACGGAATTATACGATTTAATTATTTAGTTAAAGATAAAGCGTTTATTATTTTAAGGCGTGGATTAATTTAATATTATAGCTTTTACAATGTACGGATTTGAATGATGATCATTTTCTCGAAAAATATTTATGCTAACGAATTAAAAACTAATTATATTTCTAACGGGTTAAAGTTTAACGAAAACAAAAGCTATAGAATTTAAGTTTAACAAATTAAAGCCAATGAATTAAAGTTAATAAATTAAAGTTTAACGACGAGTTAATATTAACGGTTTAAAGTATTTTAATATTATAACTTTAACATACATATAAAAGTTACTATAATTTCGAGGCATGGATTTTATATAAAAAATGATTATGTGATAGCGTTAAAGTTAACAAGCTAACGACTTTTTAGTTTAACGAATTTATAAGCTAACTTTAACGGTTTAACGAGTCATAAAGCTAAAGAATTTAAGTAACGAGAAATAAACTAATAATTTATTATTTAAACTAGGGAATTAATGAAGCATCGGTTTTAAAATATAACTTCATTTCCGTATATGATTATGTTAGCGTATTAAAGAAAAAGTTAACGCCATGGAATTAGAATATTATATTTACCGAGTTTTACGAACATTAACGGATATGAAAAGATTGGTTTTTGAAAGAAAATTGATAAAATTAATTTATTATTAATTTTATTAACTTAAAAGGATATATTTGATTTTTAAATAATTTATTTGGGTTATTAACAATTTTTAATAACTTATTTTGAATTATAAAAGGTAGAACAAATAAAATCGAAAAATAAGATAGCATGACCAGGGTTCGAACCCGGTCTGGAGTTTAGCAACAAAGGTTGTTTACCACTAGACCAAGTAAAACATTTGTTAATTAATCAGAAACAAAAGATATAAAGTTGTTACTGTAGATTTATCTTCTTCATAAAAACCCTAGAATTCAATTCATGTAGTCCGTTCTTTGTTTGATTATATTAGGTTAGGGGTTATGTTCTACGGCTCAAGACGAATCAAATGAATATAAATATTACCTCTGTTGATGTCAGAATGAGGGAGAACGAGGTTGGCGGGAGTCAAAGCTCTTCCGATTGATTTCGGGTTTTAGAGTGGAAGTGAGATACGTTTGATGATTGAGACGAGTTTAATCGATGCTTAAGGTCCTATTTATACTTGTAATTGAGGCGTTAAACAATTAAAGGTTCGTTATTGATTTTGAGAAAAGTCCGGCCGTTCCACGGGATTTACGGGATTAAATTACTCAATGTTTGTTATTAATATACGTTTTAGTTGGCGGTTACTTGGTCGCAGTTAAGGTGCAGATGCGTTACGAGTTTAATTTGGATTAATATCAAGTTATTAACATGGTTTACGGGTTGCCGGATTTTCTTTCTTGGTCGCCGGCGGTTACCCACCAGAAAAACGGGCAAGATGGGGGCTGGGTTGGGATTTAGGTATTTAATATTATAAATTGAATAATTTTACACATATGGTCCTCTAAGTTTCAAGATACATTAAAAATCAATTTAAAACTTAAATTAACAAATGAACCTTGGACTTTGATTTTGTTTTAAGATAAAAAAATAAATACACTTACGAACCGGATCCCGGACCTTGAGATGCGTTAATAAACGTAATGAGAATTTATAATTTGGATATTTAACGTATTATTGGGACTCGTTTAAATATAAACTTTAAATCCCGCAGATTCGTTATCTGAACAAATGAACAAGAATGAGCAAACGAGAAACGTAGTTCTACATTGTAACGAGTGTCACTTCAAATACATGAAACGAACTTGAGATATAAAATAATATATATATATATATATATATATATATATATATATATATATATATGAACATAAACCGAAAATTCGAAATGGGTCGAATTTTCGGGTTTGAAAAGTAACGAATGTTACACTCTGTTTCTCTCTAGAAAACAAAGGTTAAAAGAACCAAGGTTACAACCATCACTGAAGAAACGTGGATCTACTCACTGGTAGCAGATCTACTTTCCTCGGGTTTGATTATACTATTTCACCGATGGTTCTTCTGGATCTGTGTTCTTCCACCTACAAAATGAACAGCGCCGTTACTTACCCCTCAGAAAGGGACAGAGGGGTCCTCTTTGGGGTAACCCTCCGGCGTGAGAATCAGTAAATTTGTGGAGAAGATAATAATGTGTGTAAGGGAATCTCAAGAGTATTGCTTAGTAGCTCAATGCCCTCTGATTGTGAGACTGTGTTTGTATGTAACTGACTGTGAGTGAATGTGATTCAATATGATTGAATGTGTTATCACTGCTTGTAACTGTCAATGATTGAGTATGAATGTGTCATCAAAGTGGAGTTGATGCTGTATTTATAGTGCTAGGGTTACCACCGGTTGGGCTCAACCTCGTTGGCTTCCTCCAATCGCACTGCGCCACATGTCCTCTGGGACACCTGGCGCTTTCTCGTTGGTTGTAATCACGTGGTAACACATGTGTCATGCTGAGTTGTCGACCTTTCATTTGGCAGCTGTCAACATCAGCATATTCTTACTCCTTAAAAGATGCCTTCTGGAAGGTTGTCTGACGTGCACAATCAAGGTTGCCCTAATCCTAATTTGGATAAGGACGAGGTTGATTATGCGCACGTGTGATATGCGCCCATCCTGAGGATGCGCGAGGTCTTCTCTTTATTCTCACGCGCAGATATTTCATGCGCAGATGTGATATGCACGAGCATGTGATATGCGCCGCGCGCTGATGCGCTGCGCGCATATGTGATGCGCGAGCATGTGTGTCTGGGCAGATGTGATATGCACGAGCATGTGATATGCGCCGCGCGCATATGTGATGCGCGAGCATATGTGTGCCTGGGCATATGATGTCTGAGCATGTTTTGTATGCGCCATGCGCATAGGTTTTGGCTTTGTGCCTTCATAATGTCTTTATCTTGTGGGTTGACCCGCCTTGCTCGGTGTTGAGGCGGGTACATACCTCTTCAAGCCCCCCCAGTCTAATGTGTGTCTTATCTCGCGCGAGCGCGGTAAGATGGATATTAGACTTACTGATTTGCTCTTTTAAAGGGGTTTTGTCGTTTTATTGGTTGTTTCCATCGTTGCGCGAAGTTCTATCCATTTGGTTGAAAACGAAGGGTTGAAAACGAAGGGTCCGAACACGTGGTTAGTTGGTGGTGACGTGCGCCGTAAACATGTCAGACGTTTCGTGTGCTCGAGGTGCTACAGTTGCCTTTCACGTCCCCTCACACAGCTGTCTTGAACACGTGTCGCGCTCGCATTGGTTAGCACCTGCGAGTGGGGGCGCGTCTCTGCTCCGTGGCAGGTCCGTTACGTTTTTATGTCCCCTCAACAGTGTTAGGGACACGTGCCGCGCCCTCGTTGGCTTACACCTGCGAGTGGGGGCGCGTGAAATCCCATCAGTTACCACTTTTCTATCTCCTGGGCCTATAAAAGCAGGCCCTTAGGAAATTTTTATCTTCATCTTCATTGTTTCAAATTTTCTATTTTCTGCCTTTCATATTCTGAATTGAGTATATTCATCTTTTCGATTTTTCGATTATCTGCTGCTGCAGTTGTATGTCTGATAGTTCAGACTCGTCTAGCCCCTCAATCACCTCTGTTGCCTCTCGAAGACGCCGTGTGAAGTCTGTGGTGATGTCAACATTGAAGCAAAAGGGGAAGGGGAAGAGGGTTGTTGAGACCACATCGGAGGAAGTAGGGAGGACCAAGGCCACCAAAAGGTGGAATGAAATCCTCTGCAAATTGAAGCAGGCCGATCTCGACAACCTCATCGCCTCTCAGGGCTTTCCCACCCTGTTTGGCTGCATGTTGCCTAGGTCCGGGCAAACGGCGGCGGACCCGCCTGCCGGCTATATATCCCTATATAGCCACTTTTTCACCCACTGCAACCTTCGTCTCCCGATGACAAGGTTTGTGGGTGCACTGCTGAAGTTCTATGGGATTCATATATCCCAAGTCCATCCGTTTGGACTCGTGCGCGTGACTCACTTTGAGTTCATGTGCAAATCCCAGCGCGAGGAACCCACTCCTCGGCGCTTTCAATATTTTTACAAGCCCAAGATCCAGGACAATTGGATCTCTTTCATTCCTCGCAGTCAGAAGGTGAAGTGCTCCACTGTTTCATTCAAGAGCCTTCATGACTGGTCTGAGAGGTTCTTTTACATTAGGGCTGGTGTGATACCCATCCGTATGACCATGCGCTCTATCTCTTCTGCGCCTGCGGATGAGGGTGTCCTCAAGAACCCAACTGGCGCCTGGGTTAAGAAACTGACCGCCGAACCATCCCCCGCGAAGAAAATTTGCGAGGAGGCGCTGGTGGGGGTCGGCATGAGTAAGCTTTGGGCCGACAGCGCGCTTGAGCCCGTTATCCAAGTCGACGGGTTGTGTAAGTTTATTTCATTGCTTTATTTATTTTTTCTGCGCGAACATAATTCTTTTGCTGATATCACTTGACTTGTTTTTGCGCAGTCACCAAGGATTATGTCCTTGCCGCTTATGATGAACAAGTGGAGGGTGGCTCCGTCGCGCTTGGCGCTGGGGAAGTTGGTTTCCCAGATCGCTTCGATGACATGTTCATCCCAGTGGATCTGGAATTTGACTTTGACAGTGACGCGCCTGGTAAGCCTTCGCACTTATGCTCATTCCTTTAGAATACCCAAGTTTATTAACAGTTCTGTTGGTTGTTTTTGCAGATGCGCTTGAAAACTACGAGCTGGAGCTCGCGGAAGAGGAGGAGGAGGAAGAGGAGGCGCCCCTACTAAAGCGCAAAGCTAAGGGGAAATCTGGCGCAGGGGCCAGTAAGAAACAGAAGAAAAATGACACCCCTGTTGCTCATCCCCATGCTCAAACGAAGGGACCTAAGGAAACCCAGGTGTTTACCACCAAGGTTTCTTTAGCTTCCCTGCCTGTGAGAGTGGGCAGACCTCCTGTCCACTTGAGGTATGGTGGCGTCACCTCCTCCGTTCGCGCGGCTGAAGAGAGAAGCAGTGCCGCGCCTGCAACAGGTATACTTTGTTTATCTTCATCTGGCTGAATTGTTATTAAACCTTTGCTCCTTTGAATGTTTGCAGAACCGGCGACGGTAGCAGATCAGCCACAGGCGCCACAAGGTGCTGAGGCTGCGCCGGGGGCTGCTTCGGAGTCCCCTGTTCTACCCTCTGAAAAGGGTAGAATGAACTTTATGGCGATGTTCGCCGCGCGAACAGAATTGCGCCAAGGTATGTTTTGCACACTTGTCTTCTTTATTTTTCTTTTGGATTCAGTCATAAACCATTTTTCCTTGTTGATTTGTTCATAGGAGTTGTAGCTGGCGTACAAGTTGCTGGCGACACTCCTGGCGCCGTTGGCGGCGCCGCTGGTTCTGGTCCTGCTCCTGCTAGTGCTGATTCTCCCCTTATTGGGGTTACAAAGGAGCAGGAAGCCGTATTGCGCGCCGAACTGGCGGCGTCGAGACCTCCCTCGCCTCCTCCTACGCGCAGCCCTCTCCGCGATGCTGGTTTGGAGCCCCCCAGGTCGCAGGAGAAGAGGCCTATTCAAGAAGATGAGGAGGATGAGGGGGCTCAAGCTGAGGACTCCTTGGGAGACCGCGCCAGCCCTGCGATGCCACAAGTCTTCGCAGCGCATACTTCTGGTGGGGCTGGCGCTGACTTTTCTGCTTCATCCCCGCAGGTATGTTTTAATTTGTTGCTCCGCTGCGCGTACCTCCATATAAGTATGTTTATGACTTAGAACATTTCTTGTGTTTTGTAGGAAGGTGACCACGTTTATCGCCCGAGATGGAATATTAATGAAGACAGTTCCTTCCAATCCATGGGCGTATGCGAGGACTTCTGGGCTCATGCCGTGCCTCCTACTGAAAGGAGGTATCAGGAGGAGCGCACCCGCGCTGACTTGCTCAACGATCACATTTTCGCTGGGTCAGCTTTCTTTGCTGCCTCCCAAGAGCTTCATCGCGATTATATTAAAGTACGCGATGCTCTTGTGGCAGCCCAGCAAGAGGCTAAGGTGGCCGCCTGGAACCTTTCTGATGCTCGCGCACGAGCTGAGAAACTCCAGGCGGAGCTCAGCGAAAACCGAGCAAGTGCCAACACCGCCTATATTAAGCGCGGGCATGAGCTCCAAGCTGCACGGGAGAAGCAGCAGTTGGCAGAGGCCGAAGTTGCCAAGTACGCGCGTAGAGTGCGTGTCTTGGAACAGCAGGCTGAGGCGCGTGACCAAGCTATCGTCCAGAGTATCACTGAAAAATCATCACTGGAGAGCGAGGTTGCGCGCCTGAAGAGGGAGTTGGCGGCCGCGCAGGCCGATAGAGATGAGGCCTTGGCGACGGCGGCGTCCAGCCAGGAAGCACTTGGTGCTGCGCAGGCGGAGAAAGAAAAAATTTTGGCGGCAGCAGCGTCTGATAAGGAGGAGCTAAAAAAGACTAAGGAAACTGTTGAGTTATTAAACTCCCAGGTTCCTGCCCTCGAGACGTCTGTTGCTGGCCTGGCGCAGGATCGCCAATGGCTGGTGTCACAGGGCATAACTCGCTGCGCTTTGGCGATGAAATATTCCGCCGAGTTTCAGGCCCTTGTGATGGACTGCAATGCCGCCGCGCGCTTGGTGGGCCGAGCTGAAGGGTTTACGGATGGGTATGAATATGGCATGTTGAAGAAGAACCCATCCGAGTACCCTTACAAGAGCGACGCGGCCTGCGCGGACATGGCCGCGGTGGGGGAAAAGTATATGAATACTCCCATCCCCATTCTTATGCAGGTACCTTGACCTTAATGAGTTTTACTTGACTAATTTTTCCAAGTGTTTTGTACTCAATACTTTTCTAATGATTTGCAGATAGCTGCGCTTGCTGACCAGCCCGACCTCGGCGCGCTGAAGAAGTTGCTCGATGAATGCGAGAGGGCTGGTGGCGATGATGGTGGCGCGGGGGATGTTGCCCCTGCCAGCGGCTCTGGCGCGGCGAAAGAATCTGCTCCTGACACCGTTGTGATAGAAGACTCCAATGAGGAGGAAGAACTTGACTATGGTCAGTTCGGATATGAGGAGCAGGCCGCGCCAGATGCTGCGGGAGATGATGAAGGTGATGAAGTGGCTGACGTCGACGTGGAGACTTGAGAAGCCCTTCATCAAATTTTATATATTTTATTTTTTTATACTTGTAATTTGTAACTCATCATACTTGTAAATTTCAATGCAATGGAATGAAACTTGTTTTCTCTTTTTCACATCTTGCGCATTTCCATTCATCTCTTCATGTTTGCTTGTATAGATATAAGATATGCTTGCACGTTAAAATAAGAACAAGGTTGTAAGGAAATTATTCACTTAACCTCTGTTCTATTTTGTTTGTGGTTTCGCAGTATCTTGTTTATGCTGATATGCGCGCTAACTTTTCATTATTCCTTTTTTTTTTTGCGCGTCGTTGTCGCGCGGTTTTTATATGGAAGTATGAGTTTAGCCATTACATGTCAGCGTGTGTTACTCAGATATCCACTATGATTCCGCGCGCGACCTCGACCTGAGACCTTAACATGATATGGCATGTACTTTGCCTTAGTTGTGTTTAAGGATTTTTATGATCAGGCTGCGCGGGATGTAAGATGGATGTTTGTGAGTGTTTTGAGCTAAGGCTCTTTGTTTTGGGCTAAGGCCCTGACGTTTTTAGAGTTAAGACTCGTTAACGCGTTTGAGCTAAGGCTCGCGCATGTATGTTTTACTTCGCTTTATTTTGCTTTGAAGTCAATATATTGTTGTCATATTGCTCCAAATTAATAAAGGAAGTGTGAAACATGTATGCAAAGGTAATAGAACAAATATTGAAAGATAGCGCGAATCATCATTCATGATGGCTTAAAAGCCTTGATTACATATTTGAACATTTACATGAAGCATTTTCTAAGCTGTGCCGCGTTCCACGCGCGCGGTATCTTTTTTCCATTCAAATCTTTTAAAGTGTACGCGCCTTTCCCCAAATCTTCTGAAATTTGATAAGGTCCCTCCCAATTGGGGGACATTTTTCCTGGAGGTATCGCGCGGCTAGCTTCATTGTTTCGAAGGACAAAATCATTTTTCTTGAAGTGGCATTCTTTAACGCGCTGATTATAATATTTTTCCAGCTTTTTCTTGTATTTGGCTTCATTGATGATAGCCTCTTCTCTGCGCCCTTCAAGCAAGTTGAGGTCCAATCTTCTTTCGCGCTCGTTATCAGTCTTGCTCATCATGAGTACCCTATGGGATGGGCATCCAATTTCTGCTGGGATCATAGCCTCTGTCCCATAGGTTAGGCTGAACGGGGATTCGCCATTGCTAGTTTTGCTTAATGTCCTGTGCGCCCACAGGACATTAGGTAACTCTTCGACCCAAGAATGGGATTCTCCCTCCAATCTTTTCTTCAGCCCATTTAACAAACTTTGATTCGCGCGCTCCACTTGGCCATTCCCTTGAGGGTGGTAGACCGAAGTGAAGATTTGGTTGATGTGCAATTCTTTGAGCCAGCTGGATATCTTCCTGTCAGTGAATTGTTTGCCATTGTCGCTCACAATTTCCATAGGAAGGCCAAAACGGCAAATGATGTGGCTCCAGATAAATTGCTTCATCGCCTCAGCTGTGATTTTTGCTAGTGGTTGGCCTCAACCCATTTTGTGAAATAGTCTATCGCCACTACCAAAAATTTCACTCGCCCTTGCGCTTGCGGCAGGGGCCCCACAATATCAATGGCCCATTTGTGGAAAGGCCATGCGGAGGTCACTGGAATCAAGTTGTTCTTTGGACGCATGGTGTTTGGCGCGTAGCTCTGACATGCCTTGCATTTTTGGATTTCTTTTAGCGCATCCAAGTACATGCCTGGCCAATAGTAGCCTGAGCTCATTGCCTTGGCAACCACCATGCGCGGACCAGCGTGTATTCCACAGATTCCTTCATGAATCTCCCTAATCACATAGCTTGCTTCTTCAGCATCCAGGCATTTCATGAGCTGTCCAAGATAAGAGCGCCGATATACTGTACCATCAAGTAGTTCATAATTCTGCGCCTTGTGTCTTATCTTTCTCGCCTGTGCGCGATCGTCCGGTAACTTCCCCTCCTTCAGGAATTCCATTATTGGAGTTATCCAGGATGAAGGGGTTGTATGAATTACAAGAACAGATTGCGTTTGCACTGACGGGTTGCTCATCACTTCCACCCTGACATCTTTGCCAAAGTGATCAAAATTAGTTGAAGCCATCTTACTCAACGCGTCAGCAGACTTATTTTCGCTGCGCGAGATGTGTATGATTCTGAAGAAGTCAAACTGCTCAACGAGCTTTTTTGCCTGCTCTAGATATAGAGGCATTGTGTTCTCCTTGGCGTCATAAAGGCCGTTGACCTGAGCTGCTACCAAGTAAGAATCAACATGAGCCTCTAGTCTTTTAACTCCAAACTTGCGCGCAATGCGCAGACCAGCCAGCAGGGCTTCATACTCAGCCTCATTGTTGGTACTCTTGAAGTCTAACCTAATAGCATAAGTATATTCATGATTATCAGGGTCCACCAGTTTGAGGCCTGCGCCGGACCCTTCGCTGTTGGAGGCTCCATCAGTGAATAGCCTCCAAACATCTTCTTCATCGTTTGCTCGCGGAGGGTCTACCTCGCGCTGAGCTTCTTCAATCTTTCCATCTGGGATTTCTGTGATGAAATCCGCTAAAACTTGACCCTTTATTGCTGGACGAGGCTTATAGGTGATCGTGTGTTCACCTAATTCCAGCGCCCACTTTGTCAGCCTTCCGGAGAGCGCGGGGCGTCGCAAGACTTGCTGGATGTTGTAACCAGTCAGAACTTCAATAGGATGACCATTGAAGTATCTATGGAGCTTGCGCGACGCGTGTGTTAGTGACAAAACTAACTTTTCCATGATGGAATAGCGCGTCTCAGGGTCTGTGAGCACCCGACTCACATAGTATATTGGCGTTTGGATCCCCTTGCGATCCACCAATAATACTGCGCCAATCGCGCGGTCTCCAGCTGACAGGTACAATGTAAGGGTTTTGCCAGGAAGTGGAGCTGTGAGCGCGGGCAACTTTATGAGACATTCTTTTATCTCAGTGAAAGCTTGCTCAGCCTCAGGCGTCCACTTGAATTGGCTCTTCTTCAAGCAGTTCCTCAAGGTGTTAACGAATGGAGTAGATTTGCTGGCGTGGTTCGCTAGGAACCTGTTGATTGACACCAATCTACCATTCAGCTTCTGAACCTCTTTCATGGTGGATGGTGAAGGCATGTCAAGGATGGCTTCCACCTTTTCAGGGTTCACCTTGAAACCATCCTTAGTGACCATTACACCAAGAAATTTCCCCTCTTCTGCGCCGAAAGTACATTTGCTCGGGTTGAGCTTCATGTTAACTTCCGTTAGGCGCTGAAGAGTTTCCTCGATGTCTTTGAGCATTTGTCTCTCCTCCCTGCTCTTGATCACCAAATCATCAACGTAGACTTCTAGATTTCTTCCGATTTGTTCACTGAAAACCGAATCCATAAGTCTCTGATAGGTGGCGCCCGCATTCTTTAAACCAAAGGGCATTTTTGTGTAACAAAAAACACCCTTGTCGGTCCTGAAGGCCGTCTTGTCTTCGTCTTGTGGTGCCATTTGAATCTGGTGATAGCCTTTGTAGGCATCCAGGAAACACTTGAGCTTGAATGGCGCCACGGAGTCCACCTTTGCGTCGATGTTTGGGAGGGGGTAACAGTCTTTCGGACATGCTTTGTTGAGGTCCTTGAAGTCAATACACATCCTCCATGATCCGTTGCTTTTCTTTACCATCACAGGATTGGCTACCCACGTCTGGTATCGGATCGGGCGGATGATGTTTGCGCGTAACAGGTCCTCAACTTGCTCATTCATGGCCTTCGCCTTTTCATCCCCCATGATTCTCTTTTTCTGAGCAATTGGCTCCACCGACTTGAACGTGTTAAGAGAATGTTGCGCCAAGTCTCGCGGGACCCCAGTCATATCGGAGTGTTGTCACGCGAAGACCGACGTGTATTTTGTGAGCAACCTTTTCATTCTCAATCTCGTTTCGTCTGAAATGGTAGCGCCAATTGTGACCGTTTGCTCGGGGAATTTTGGGTTTAAAATCCACTTCTCTGGCGCATTGTCCGCCATTTGAAGTTTCATTCTCCCCTCCCGCGGCGTACTTGTCACTGCGCACAAATGATCGCGATAAACAAATGTTACGCCCGTTGGTGTAGGAAACCCCAAAGCGCCGTGCGCTGGCGACGGTACAGCATTAAATTGGGCAATCGTTCCCCTACCCAGGATCATATTGTGGCATGACGTGGTGGGCAAGACCAAGAAGTTGACAACTTCTGCTCGCTTGTGCTCATCATCCCCCATAGTTAGTTCAAACTGAATCTGGCCCAGTGGATGGATGATTTCATTTGAAACACCACAGATTGGTGCGTTCACAATTTCGAGCCGCGCTTGGTCTGCCGGGTCTAACTTTCTGAAACACTGCTCATACATAATGTCAGATTCGCTTCCAGTGTCCACCAGGACCTTTGACACTTCGTAATGAGCAATGTGTGTGGTGATGACGAGAGGACTGCTTATTGAAGGGCCTCCCCTGATTCTTGGGAAGATGACTTGCTGCTCGCGCCAATCTCCGTGGATTTGCGCGCTTCTCTTTTTTGACGTCTGCCCTTGTCGTCCCCCCTCAGCCACACAGATTCTTTTGTATTTCTTGCTGGCAGAGGCTCCTTCCGGTTGCTCATCTTCTATTCTTTGGTTTTTCACCAAGTGAGCCAGCCTGCCTGACTTTACATCCTTCTCGATCGCATCCTTTAAATGATGGCATGCGTCGGTGTTGTGGCCCGGGGACCTGTGAAATTCACAATATTTACCACTGTTTTGCGGTCCCTTATAGTGTAGTTGCTTGGGGGGCTTGAATTGGACATTCTCAGTACTTAACACCTGTGAAGGTGTTTTAGTGAGGGGTGTCCATATTCTTGGCAGAGGTCTGCTAGGATCTCTGCCGCCCTCCCTCTTGTCACCCTCCCCGCGATTACGAACTTCTTTTTGGGGCTGGGGTGAGGTTGGTTGCGCTTGTTTTTCCGCGGAAGAAAAACTTGTTGGCTGCAACCTGGACCATACAGAGTTCTGTTTGGCCCTCTTCTCTTTGCCGCGCGGTGATTCTGACTGATGCGCTCTTTCTCTTGCCCTATCTTGGGCAATCTGTTTCTCATTTCTCGCGAAAACTCGCGATGCCTCCATTAACTTGGCCCACGTGGTGGGCATACCATCTTTGCTTACGAGAGCCCGGCGGAGTTGATCACTGTGCGCGCCTTGTATAAAGGCCACGCGCAGGAGCTGCTCAGTTATACCCCCGATTGCCAGGGATTCCTGATTGAAACGAGTGATGTAATCTTCAATCGTTTCATCATTCCTGCGTATGCAGTGCATGATGTCATCAGGATCGCGCGTGTGCCTGCGCTGCTGTACGAAGTGGGCTTGGAACTTTTCTAATAGTTCCTCGAACCCATCAATTTGCCCTGTCGGCAAGCTCTCGAACCATACCCGCGCTGCGCCCGTGAGGCAGCGAGCAAACATATGACACCATGTTGGCATCGTCCAGCTCTCCAGGTTTCCCGTGTTGTAAAAGCCTTGCAAAAAATCGTCTGGATCTGTCGTGCCGTCATACTTACCCAGACCACTTGGCATCTTGGTCTTGTGCTGGATGGGAGCCTGCGCGATGCGCGCAGTGAACTTTGAGTGTTTCACCAAGATGGCTGGTCTGTAAGGTGTGGTTACGTCCACTTGCCCTCTGACTGGTGGGCTGTACGGCATGTGCAGATCCGGATCGGCTCTGGCTCCAGGCGCCATGTTCACAGGCGCGCGGAGTTGTGAGCCTCCTGCATGAGTATCCCGCGTCTTCCTCATGCTATGCACTTCTTCATCACTGAACTCAGTGTGTGCAGTGTGAATAGAATGTCCTTCTTCCGGCGCGCGCGGCCTTTTTGTAGTCTGTTTATCAAACGCTTGCCTTTGTGTTTGGTCGGCTAGCTTCTTCTGTTTGACCATTTCAGTGTACTTTTCCATCAGACGCCGCTGCTCGTTTATGAGCCATTCATTCGGATCATTTGTTTCTTCTTCTGGACCCATTGGTCCTTTCAGTTTCGCGCCGGCCATATTTTGTAACGTGAGATCGTCTGGAGGAGTTTCAGTCTGGCCGTGAGGGGTTGTGACGAAGGGACGGTTGCTGGTGGTACGCGTAGAATCACGCGGAACCCTCAGAACCTGCTGTACGTCGTTAACACCCTCACGTTCAATATCCTCCAGAGCTTGATCAACGTTACGAACTCCAGAAACCATGGCGCCAATGAAGAAACGTGGATCTACTCACTGGTAGCAGATCTACTTTCCTCGGGTTTGATTATACTATTTCACCGATGGTTCTTCTGGATCTGTGTTCTTCCACCTACAAAATGAACAGCGCCGTTACTTACCCCTCATAAAGGGACAGAGGGGTCCTCTTTGGGGTAACCCTCCGGCGTGAGAATCAGTAAATTTGTGGAGAAGATAATAATGTGTGTAAGGGAATCTCAAGAGTATTGCTTAGTAGCTCAATGCCCTCTGATTGTGAGACTGTGTTTGTATGTAACTGACTGTGAGTGAATGTGATTCAATATGATTGAATGTGTTATCACTGCTTGTAACTGTCAATGATTGAGTATGAATGTGTCATCAAAGTGGAGTTGATGCTGTATTTATAGTGCTAGGGTTACCACCTGTTGGGCTCAACCTCGTTGGCTTCCTCCAATCGCACTGCGCCACATGTCCTCTGGGACACCTGGCGCTTTCTCGTTGGTTGTAATCACGTGGTAACACATGTGTCATGCTGAGTTGTCGACCTTTCATTTGGCAGCTGTCAACATCAGCATATTCTTACTCCTTAAAAAGATGCCTTCTGGAAGGTTGTCTGACGTGCACAATCAAGGTTGCCCTAATCCTGATTTGGATAAGGACGAGGTTGATTATGCGCACGTGTGATATGCGCCCATCCTGAGGATGCGCGAGGTCTTCTCTTTATTCTCACGCGCAGATATTTCATGCGCAGATGTGATATGCACGAGCATGTGATATGCGCCGCGCGCTGATGCGCTGCGCGCATATGTGATGCGCGAGCATGTGTGTCTGGGCAGATGTGATATGCACGAGCATGTGATATGCGCCGCGCGCTGATGCGCCGCGCGCATATGTGATGCGCGAGCATATGTGTGCCTGGGCATATGATGCCTGAGCATGTTTTGTATGCGCCATGCGCATAGGTTTTGGCTTTGTGCCTTCATAATGTCTTTATCTTGTGGGTTGACCCGCCTTGCTCGGTGTTGAGGCGGGTACATACCTCTTCAATCACAGTTCAAAAGCGATAGCAAATATGTTGACCCAAAATCAAAGCATCTAGCAACAGTGACAGAGTCTCGGCAGGAACCCGGCAACTACCGTAATCAGTGGTAGAGAACCACAGATGAGACGTTCGGAAATGGTTGTTCGTCGGTCAAATCCGATGAAAACACCGCCAGAAACCCACCCCCTTTGGACTGTCTCCCTAAATCATCGCACCATCACAATCGCCAAACCAAGCCACAACCATACCACCGGATCCTCAGCGTCACGAAACACCGCCGCCATCACACAACCGCCACCTAGGGTTTCCAAATGGAACTCGGCAACAATAGGTGGGCAACCGCGATGGTACTAAAGGTCCAAGAAAACGTGATGGTACCAGAGATTTAATGGAAGAGAGAGAAACGGACTTTGAAGAATTGTGTTGGCAGAGTCATGTATGACAAACAATTTATGTGTATAGAAGTCATGGGAGAGAGGAACACGTGTGAAACAACGTGTCAACGCCTTAAGCTTCCAGCTAAAGAAGCACTGGCAATAAATATGAACAATGAGAGGTACAAACTAAAGAAGCACAGGGTACAACGCAGGCGGGATAATCAGACGAAAATGTTATATTATAACTATCTCTTAAATATATATAAACGAAACCTTTAAAAGCTCTCTGGTTTCTCCCTAAATTTTCTCAAGTCATCAGATTGTTTTATTTGTAAATGGAGGCTTTTCATGCATTTAATCCAAATTCACGGGTATGAGTCTCACCAAACCCAGATAACTCTTAAACGGGTTATAACATCTCATTAAATTAAAAATTGAGCTTACCAAATATTTGATATAAAAATCCTATTAGATATGAATATACTAAAAAATAATGTCCGATATTAAATAAAAAGATATTATTTATAATTAAGAAACAATTTTATAGTAAAAAAATAAGCAGGTCATGGGTTACCAAATTCAGATAGCTTTTAAACGGGTTATAACTTATCATTTATTTGTGAAACTCTTTTATCATCAAACCCTAAGTATATTATTAATTTTCTTATAATAAAAAAAAAAAAACCAAAAAATAAATATTAAAAAACAAAATAAATAATACAACCCTGTAATACAGGGAATAAAACTTAGTTTATAATCTTATATAAAGATTGTTGTACTGAAGTCCTGTCATTGGTATAGGGCCCAAGAATATTGGCGCTTTATTAAATAGTGATATTCTACTATTGTTTATAATAAAATTTCTAACTATAGCTTGCAACTTGATCACAAAATTGTTTTATAGATTGTTGGTTCATATGAATTTTATTATTTATTGTTCTATTTAATAGTTTGGTAACCTTTTTGTAAGTTATTCTTAACTTATTATTTCAGAACTGGGCCATATTATAAAATATTAAGATATATGAATCGGTAATACGGGTTTAGTTTTCAGCTCGACTACGAGTCGGTGCAACTTTGCTTGTACTTCGGTTTGACTCACTTATTGAAATACTTGTTTTATAGTTTACTAGCAGAAGTGCTCGCGTGTTGCTGCGAGTTCTCGTAAATTATCTTCTCGTATTGGCTTGTAATATTTGGTGTGGTGTGTAATGGGTTTTTAGTTAAAGCACGTTGCTGCATGTGGATATGGTTTGTTGGATGTTTTTTGTGCGGGGGGGGGGGGGTGCTTACTAAAATATTGACGTATGCATATATATTAGATACATCATATTTTGTGAAATATTTGTTAATAAAATAGGTTTATGGTTTTGTGATTTTTAATCAACATAAATGATTGAATATGTGTTAATTGGTAAGTAGTTAAAGTTAAAAGTTAATTAAGAGATGAAAGAAATGCTCAAAAGCCACGAAGTTGTCGGTCAATGAATTATAAAATTGATAAAGTGGTGGGCATACCTAATTTGATTTGATTATGCACATGCATACACTGACTTATGAATATATATATATATATATATATATATATATATATATATATATATATATATATATATATATATATGATTGATTTCTTTTAAGAACCACTTTGAGTTTTAAGAACTCGAAAGAACTCAACGTAACAATTTTTTTTTAATTATTGTTGTTACATATATGAAATATATGTAGGCTACATGTACGTAGAAAATTACAGAATTTTTACGCACCGAGTCGACTTTTTAAATAGGTGTAACGAACGTTTAAATTAATGTAATCACTGTACATCTTTATTCTCGCTCCCACTTAATTTTTAATCATATTTAATCTCAACCGCATAATCTAATCTATTTAATTAAATGTGTGGTTAAGAATGAAATTTTTTAAGTTCTTAAAACTCAACAAAGTTCTCAAAATATCCCTCCCCTATATATGTATAAAAAGAATTACAAAATTTTTTGCGTATCGAGTCAACTTATTACATGTGTGTAACGAACGTTTAAAGTTATGTAATCGCTGTACATCTTTGTTCTCTCTCATACTTTAATTTTTTAATCACATTTAATTTCAATCACATAATCTAATCTATTTAATTAAATGTGTGGTCAAAAATTAAGTTCTTAAAACTCAACAAGGATCTCAAAATATCTCTTTCCTATATATATAACTAGATTTTATCCCCCGTATTACGGGGGTTATTTTACATTATTCGTTTTCAATATTTATATATGTATATTTGGATTTTAATTTTATTTATTGTAAGAAAGTTAATAATTAATATACTTGAGGTTTGATGATGAAATAGTTTCACAAATAAATGATATGTTATAATCCGGTTTAAAAGTTATCTGGGTTTGATGATACTCATTACCCATTTATTTTCTTTATTATAAAATTGTTTCTTAATTATAAATAACATCTTTTTTAAATAAAATAGGATATTAATTTTTAGTATATCCATATTTTATAGGATTTTCAAATCAAATATTTGATGAGATTAATTTTTAATATAATGAGATGTTATAACCCGTTTAAGAGCTATATGAGTTTGGTGAGACCTTTACCCGTGAATTTGAATCAAATGCGTGAGAAGCCTTCATTTACAAATAAAGCAATCTAATAGCTTTAGAGAATAGTTGTTTTACATTTTTCGTTTTTTAATATTTACTTTTTGGATTGTAATTTTTCTTTATTATAAGAAAGTTAATAATATACTTAGGGTTTGATGATAAAAAGGTTTCATAAAAAAATGATATGTTATAACCCGTTTAAAAGCTATCTGGATTTTGTGACCCATGACCCGCTTATATTTTACTATAAAATTGTTTATTGATTATAAACAATATCATGGTATTTTTAAATTGGATATTAAATTTTAGTATATCCCTATTTTATAGGATTTTCCTATTAAATAATTGATAAGATTAATTTTTAATTTAATGAGATGTTATAACCCGTTTAAAAGCTATTTGGTTTTGGTAAGACCCATACCCATAAATTTGGGTTAAATCAATGAGATGCCTCCATTTAAAAATCAAGCAATCTAATGGCTTTCATAAAAGGGGGGAGCGACTACATCGCGACACCTAGGATTTTGGGGTTTTCAATTATATATATTATAGATACATGAGATATGTGCAAATTAAGACACCTATTTTAAGTAATTTACAAATTATAAAGCATAAGGTATACCTTGTATAACATATAAGGTAGGGGCAAACTTGTTAATTACAAAATATACATAGAAATAGTTACAACATTGGCCCCTCAACTTTTGTAAATTAAAAAAAATAGTTACAACTTTGAACCTTCATCTTTACCTATGTATTCTTTTTTATTTTAATTGTAACCAACTTCCCACAAACGATTTTCCAACGGTCGTAACTTTTTCATACGTTATATATTTTTTTAAAATTACACCATAAAATGAGCATTTTATTGTCTTTAATTTGTGTATGATATTGCTATAGTTCTTTTCAAATGAAAAAAATTAACACGTTACGTATAGGCGTTCACAATTCAATTTTAACGGTTTCTAAGTTAAAGCGTGAGCCAAACCGTTGTTTCGATTTTTTATCATTGAAAACCAAAACTGAACCATTGAGAATTTAAACTAAATTGTTACTAACGGTTTGGTTTCACACATTGAGCTTCAATAATAAGTTTACAGTTATATCCGGTTTTATATGGCTGATTTTTGGTAAAAACTGTAAACCAAACCGTTTGTTATGGTTTAAACATTCAGAAACCGGCTGACTAAAAGTGATGATTGGTTTAAACGTTTCAAGGTTTCAAACGAACCTTGAGCACCCATAATTGTTACATGATTACTAGGATTTTTGTATCCCGTCGTATCACGCGGGCACCTTTCTAGTGTGTGTGTGTGTGCATTTGGATAAATGGTGTTATAAAGTGATTAGTACTTAACTTGCGTAAACAAGAAGTTTTTATTTGGGGCACTGCAAACTGAGAAGTAGGAATTTGATAGGAATTAAGAAAACCATACGACATTGACAGACATAAATAGCGGATTTGATCATACATTGATTATGCATTCAATGGATGGAAGTGAATTGATTGAAGGAATTATGTAATTCCTATTTTGCGTAAGAATTATGCATTCAGGTAAGGGTTGCTTCGTTAAGCGACCGTATTTTGCGTAGTCCAAATTTGTAATCAGTATAGTTTAAGATACCAAATGAATGGACCATGTTGCAAGATGCCCAAGTTGTGCCGCACGTGTAGGTTTTTAAATTTTTGGATGGTTTTTTATTCTTGTACTTGTATATTTTTCACTTATGTATAGGCTGCTATCATGTTGTTTTGTTAAAATAATAACATTTTGTTACTTAAGGTATATGGTTCAACCAACTACAACATGGTTCTCTTTGTGACTAACGAATTACAAGAGGCCTCTGTCTTTATCTATGGTTTAATTGTTCATATTTTGGTGCAACCAAATTAGGAATATCACATGCTTTGTCCTTTTATCATTGAACTGCAATCCGTTTATCTGTTTATCATTGTGTAATTCGTTTATCTGTTTATCATTGTAAATGGTGTTGTAACATCTTGATTTGATTCAAGATTATCTTCATTGATCACTAGGTGTACAAAACAGTAAACCTACATTTTAGTTTTTGTATCGATTTGGTTTAGGTCAAAATGAGTCATTTTCAGAACTGTGTCAATTTGTTTCATGCATTTCAATTACCTTGATTTAGCACACACTAAATCTTTTAATCCACAAGCAAATACTAAGACAATAGTTAAATATTATATAAAAATGTTTACAAGTGAATGAATAAATTGAAGTTTAGGGTGTTGATTTTCGAATAATAATTGGTGGATCAAATGTGACTTGAATTAGCATAATGAAATGACTCTTTTGTCCTTGTCATACAATTATGAAATGACCTTAGTGCCCATCACCATTCCTTTATATATAATATAGATACTTCCACCTGCGCAAATCCTTAAGTTATATAATAACAATTTTGGGAGATTTTGTGCATCATGGGTTGTAAACCTTGCTTCATCTTTTGTATACCACTACCTATTCTCTCTTTTGTTTTTACATATATTTATACACAATTGAGTTTTAAAACAAAGAATTCAATTGGTGTGGTGGAAGAGTTTGTTGTGTGTGAATCCATGAGTCTTAGGTTCAACTCTTAAATGGAGTGGTTGTTGTGCTTTATTATGTAAATAAATATAAATGTTCTAATAACTTTGGCTTTAGATATATACACTCGCAAGTAAATTTCTAAACAAATAATTCAACTGATGTACGTTGTGTAATAGTTGTTGGTGTGAAACCATAGGTCTCTTTAACACTTAAATTGGCCGGTTGCATGCGTTATTTTAATAAATATAAATGTTCACATAATTTTATTTAGTTTTAATCAAATTCACGTTGTTGTCTCTAAACTTAATCAATTTGCTTTTTCTTTTTATAAAAAGACAAACCGTTTTATATGCAACCAACAAATAATTTTTCGCTACTTTTTCTTAAACAAAGAAAAACAAAAAACTTACACTCAATCCTGTCATTGTTGCGACGGGTAAACCAACTAGTTCAAATATAAAAATATGTAACTTCATATTTAAATATACTAAAAAATTAACCACCATATATATCAATGTAAAAGTGTAGGGCTAAAAATGCACTGAAATTTATCATGATAACGATAAGGAGTGAAAGATATGGTTGTTCAAGTTGCTGTCATAGTATCATAATTGTGAGTTGTGACTGTTCATTTCCAATACCAAGTATCTTTTGAAGCTCATCATAAATGTAGAAGGTAAAAGAGAATTAATTATAAGTTTGGTTGTTTTTGTAACCGGAGAAAGAAATAGAAGAGTTTGATGATCCGGACTATGGTATACAGTTTATGATGCCATGTGCTTCAAAGTTCAAAATCACTCTTGTTTATTATCATTAAATTATATGTTTACTTACTTTCAAATCCAAATTCAAATATATTCAACTACACTTTCACTAATTTTGTACTTTTAATAATGTCATGTTTCCAACAAGTTCAAAAGATTATTTATTATATTTTAAATTTTAAACTTATATAATATCTTTATAGGGTTTGGATCAAATACAAATTAAATTAACGTACTAAACGTACGAATCAAATAGTGTAATTATATATACAGCATAATGTAATTACAACATAGTGTAATTACACTACGATGAAATTACATAATTACACTACTTGTGTATATAATTACACTACTTGATTCACACGGTTAGCACAATAATTTAGTTTGTACGTTAACTTTTCCATATATATCCGGTTTTGGTACAGGCGTTATTTAATACCATATTTTTTTGACATTTAAAAAGAAACTCGTAGCTAATCATATATGCAGTTTTATAGTTATTAGTTAATCATAAGACTATAGATAACCACATGGATTCAACATGTTCAATTCTTTTGAGAATGACACAAGTTATTTCCGTCCCCAAACCACATAGATGCAAATTGCAATTCTCTTAATTCCTCTTTTTACAGTTATTAAGTATTAGATGTAAAGTGGCTATTTCGAATTTTCAACACATAAACAAGAAGTTCAAAGTAAAACTATTAGGTTGTTGTGGCTTGTTAAAAGACACGCTTAAGCTGATGTAGAGTCCCATTAATGTCGGCTACACAACAACAAACGGTAATGGGAGACACAAAGGTGTGGACTACTCTCAAATGACCAATCACATTTTTTTTATTTTATTTAGTGTTTGGTTAACACAAGATGCTACTTAACGTGTGAGTTAGACCCCACTAGCCGCATAGCAGTGACGTAACGCTTTCACAAAACCTCCTACAATAACTAGCCTTATAAAAAAGAATGAAAGGCTTTTAAAAGAACGATAGTTTGTCTAACAAACTATAAATGTGTAATTGATGTAGATTGAACAGACCTACATATAGTTTGTCTATCAACACTCACTAGTGTCTGATTAAAAACAAATAATTAAGTTTAAACTTCAATATTATTATTAAATCTGTTAAAATGTTTATAATTAGAGTTGGGTACGAAATATATATATTTACTTATGCTGAAAATAATTTAGAACAAAAATATATTAAATATGAAGTAGCATTTATTTAATGGCAAGTGTTATTATAGCAACAAAATAGAAGATAAAAAGGGATTTAGAAATATAACTATTTTAAATATACCAACTTGCTTTTTTTTTAATGACGATTCGATCTATTAATTGCCACCCAGTTAAAGCTTAAATGACACTAACTTTTTTTTATATACATATAAAAAAACTATAGTATATAATTATATATTTTATTGAGTATATTAGATTCAAGAATAATATACTTACCTAATTACGGGAAACAAGTTTAGTGGTCATTATAACTAATTTTATCATCTTAGAATAGGCAAGACATACCAATAATCAATTGAAACGATTGGTGAGACCAGAACAAGTTATATAACTAGTCCAATCGCGTTTTTTTTAACTGTCTTCTTTTGAAACGTTTGATTACTGGACCTCCGAATATTAGAAGTTTTCCTTTAAAATCGCATTTAGATGATAAAGGAATTATATATGTTATTTTTAAACTACATGTAACGTTGCGATAATCAAAGTTTAGTTATGAAAACATAACAAATAATTATATATATATATGGGAGATTTCAAATGAGAACCCCTTTGAGTTTTAAGAACTTGAAAGAACTTAGTGTAACAATTTTTTTTTCGAAATTTTTTTACACATGCGTAATATTTGTAGGTTACATATACGTAAAAAAATTACA
This sequence comes from Bidens hawaiensis, assembly GCF_021521415.1. NCBI lineage: Eukaryota > Viridiplantae > Streptophyta > Magnoliopsida > Asterales > Asteraceae > Bidens > Bidens hawaiensis. The sequence goes on along the minus strand of NW_027491983.1, from coordinate 171,388 downwards.
GAATTTTTTACGCACCGAGTCGACTTTTTACACATGTGTAACGGACGTAAAAGTTAGTGTAACCACTTACATCTTTTTTCTCTCTCCTACTTTGACTTTTTTGTCAGATTTAATCTCAACCACATACTCCAATTCATTTAATTAAATGTGTGGCCTAGAATGGAGTTCTTAAGTTCTTAAAACTCATCATGGCTCTCAAAATATCCCTCCCCTACATATATATATATATATAACCATTATAATAAAATGATTATAAAAATTTATTTTTAGACATTAACATTTTATTATATAATACGAAAGAAAGATGAGAAAATTCCTAAAATAGCCCTTTTTAGAGAGAGAATCATCAAAATAACCCTTTTTTTCTTAAAATTTTTTAAAATTTAGATTTTCCAGACGCATTGGGGAAAAGATAATAATATAGGGGTAGCAGGCCAAATTTCTAAGGAAAGTTAGGGATGATACCAGATTTGGGAAAATAAATAAAGAAAAGTCCAAATTATTTTGAAATCTTTGAGTAAAAGTTCAGATTTTACAAAATTTTGTTCTCAAAAAACAGTCTCCCAAGACTGTTTTTTAATATTTCCTACATTTTCCATCCGTCCATCCATATTTTCAAATTCTAGAAAAAGAGATTTTTAAATCTCGTTTTGAGAGACGATATTCCACCACCCATCGTTCGCCTTCTATCACCACCACTACCGCCACCGCCACCATCCACCACCACCACCACCCACCTCCACCACTACCGCCACCATCCACCACCGCCATCAACTGCCACCATCTACGTCGTTGAAGATGATCGGAGAAGGGTTTTGGAGAGCCGGTGAGTGAGGTCCGGTAGGGTAGTGTGGCGGTCAACGACGACGATTCTCGTATCGCCGCCGACGTAGGTTAAAGACTTGTCATGTGGGCGTGGGACGATGTGGCCGCCGGATCTGCACATCAGCCGGAGCTTGGTTACTCCGGCTGCCGACAGTGCCGTTGGTGGGTGGTGGTGGATGGTGGCAGCTGTGACATTTGAGTCAAAACAAGGTACACCTCAGTACGTATTTACCGATTAAGCAAATAAACGCCTTTTGCGTAACAAACGAACGATTAACCGAACGGGTCCAGTTATGACCCAGATATCTCGGGGGGCCATCTATAAGTGATATACGATCTATACAAGCTAAAATATTATAAATATGGTCTTAGTTTGATAGCAAACAAGTTAAACGAAAACATGCTCGTTTAACTACCCGCTATAGATTTAAACGCAAAAGATAGTTACAAACCAAGCATTGTATCTTCCGTTAAGCCGAAAAAGACTTACCAAACACTTATTTGAAATGTTTTAAGCGATCCGTGAAAATTTTTTTGATTTTTACAAACATATAGTATGTTTTTATAATTTTACACAAAACTAGCCAAAAAACACTCGTTTTCGCGCTGTTTAATGCACCCGATAAGTTTTTCGCACCAAAAACCGAACCAGAACTAAATTTGGACCAGGATTTTCGTATTTGGGCTTGAGAAATCAGAAACTTGGGCCAAAATGGGCCCATGGAGTTCCGGCCGCAGCCGCCACCCCCCTTTATTTTCCTTTCACATATAAACTAGATTTTATATATTTTCACACAATTTTCCACATTCAACTTCTGGAACTCTTCTTCTCTTGCCAAAACCAGCAAGAAACAAGGTAAAGAGGTCTTAAATAATCGATTTTCGGCTTGTTTAAACTCGTTTAACAACATATAAACATGTCTTGATTGTTAAAAATCATAGTTAACCATGTAAAACTCTCAAAAACCATTCAAAAACATACTTTGATGTTAAACCTTGTTTCATATCAGAAACATAAAATTTTTTGGCCATAATCACGGATTAAATGGTTGAAACGGCGTTTTTACGGTTCAAAAGTTCGTTTTTGTGCACTAGCCGAAACCCTAAGTTAAGAGCTGTTATGTTGATGAAAAATTGCTTAGTTTATGATATAGGACTTGTATCTAGCTTGCATAGAAGCACAAGAACCTGAAAATTTGATTAGAAAGTCGGAAACGAGCCAAACCCGCTAAGGTAATGCCGAAACACTCGCTTACGGGCTATTTAGGTTAAGGTCATGATGTGCATATTATTAGGCATTGAAATATTTCAGGGACATCAGGGACCATGTCAATGAGTCCCTGTTCAAATTTGGTAATTTTTCGACTATCCGAGAATATTTGGCGAATTTATTACCGAATTGGGACGTTTATTTGGGAAAAATAGCTAAAATACTTCAAAAATTATGAAAATTTTATGGGAACTCAAATTTGATGTATTTTTATCACAAATGAATTTTGGTATCATTTGGAGAAGTCTAAAGGTGTTTTGTGTATATGCGTTCGTGTGAATTTTTATAGCCGAATTTGGGCTGAAAAGAATATCGCACGAGCTTTTTACATTCTGGAATTGATACAGGTTGATTTGGGACATGATTTGAGCATTCAGGAATTTTTGTGGAATTTTTGGAAATTTTTTGGGGTAAATGGACGATTTTCAGGCGAAATATAGCTGATAAAATGAATTTTTATAAATTAATAAATCAATAAATAAATTCCAGAAATATTTTTATAAAAATCTACATATTTTAATTAATAAGTGGTTAAATTTTCATAATTTAATGATTAACGGTTAATTAATTATGCTAATTTGAATATTAAACAAATTCAGTTTTTATAAAAACCGGCAAGTTTGCGACTAGCGAATCTATGGGAATATCAAAACACCAAGAGTGATCAAAAATCATATTTTTGGACTAATTAAGTGAAAACGAACTTTTCTATGAAAAAAATCTGGACAATCCGGATGGATTGTGCGCGTTTCTTCTTAAATCAAACTGAATAAACGGAAACGGGCCCCGTGGCTAATTCGGGACCCCAGTATGTGATCCTTCTTTATAACTTAATCACTTTATTAACCAATACATTTACCCAAGCTTATTTTCCCATAACTGCTTTTTGAACGCGTAAACGAACAACTTGGCCCAGCTGGGAAAACGGGAATCTGAGCCAAGTTCAGTTTTAAATATTAGACATTGAACAACATCACAACCTAAGCCTATTGTCACTTTCTGAGCATTCCAGATATACCAAGATTAGTTATACAGCCCAGTTTAGTATTGAGATTATAATAATATTAAAATATAAATCTTATTATAATATTGATTATAGGAACTACTGATAAGCGGACCAAACAAATCATGAGCTGATACAATACTGATTATCTACTAAACAGTGAGTTTCATGACCCCACTTTTAAACTGTTTTACGAACTTTTGGGGTGAAAAACATGTTTGATTACATATACATACATGAAACATGTATTGATGTGAATTATCTAAGTGCTACCACACGAAAGTCCCCACGATCACAGTGATTAACTTCGCCGGTGGCTTGTGAATAGTACTATTGGTTTGACAAACCCAAACGGAATCGGCCCGGTTGCCGTGTCACATAGCGCCGTTTGCACGTGACCATATTTTTACAAACAGGCTATGTAGTGTTAGACATAGCTACCGGGGCATGTTGTGGGCGGAAAGGGGCCACAATGGTTGATGGAGCGTGGGAAATGGATGCACGCGGCACATACAGTCAAGGCTTCACTGTAGCTTAGCATAATTACATCATTTACATACATACATACTTATTTCATCATTACAAGTGTTAACTTGTGAATACTCATTACTGTTTTCTTGAAACTCGTGAAACTCACCAACTCTAGTAGTTGACCCGTTTTAAACTGCTTTTCATGTATATCTAAATCGGAATGATTTTGTGATCAGTTACTTGCCCAAGGTGTGTGGTTGATGCTATGTGAATAGAGGCAAAGGTGTTAGTAGTAAGAACGTTTAGTTCACGAACTAGTTTTGTTTGTATCACCTAAACTGTAAAACAATGATAGAACAAAGAAATGTAATATATTGTAAATTAGTTTGTAATGTTTTTATTTATAAACAATGTGTTGATACCAGAGGTGTCTGTTACATTCCCGTTTTACGCTTCCGCATTGTGCTAGTCGGGGTGTGACAGCAGCAGTGGTGGTGGTGGTAGAAGGCTGACGATGAGTGGTGGTGGTGGTGGAATCTCGTCTCTCAAGACGAGATTTAAAAATCTCTTTTTTCTAGAATTTGAAAATATGGACGAAAAAGGTAGGAAACATTAAAAAACAGCCTTGGGAGTCTGTTTTTTGAGAAAAAAAGTTTTGTAAAAATCTGAACTCCATGATTTCAAAACAATTTGGACTTTTTCTTTTTTATTTTCCCAAATCTGGTCTCCTTCCTAACCTTCCTTAGAAATTTGGCATGCTACCCATATATTATTATCTTTTCTCAATGCTTATGGAAAATCCAAATTCTAAAATATTTTGAGGAAAAAGAACCATTTTAAAGATTCTCTATTTAAGAAGGGGCTATTTTAGGAATTTTGGCAAGAAAGATCCAAAAAGATAAACACAATAATAATAATAATAATAAAATAAGTGAAAAAAGGTAGCTTTTTAAGGGTGTGCAATATGGATGGACGTCCCTTGGAGTGAACCGCTAAAAGCCATCAGACAAGATGATAACGATGTCTTTATATGATGATGTACAACAATCATGGTTATTATTATTATTATGCCATACGTACCATTGATGTATGTGTGCACTAGAATAGAATAGAACAAACAAAACAAAACAAAACAAAACACTGCTTCTGCTTGCCATCCTGACACCTTTGCTTAACAAACCCAACCCCTCGACCCATCAATGGCCGCTTGTTTGGGTCCGTTATCCGAAATGCCCACCGTTGATTCAAACCCTAATTCAGCCTCCACATCGATTATGGTGATGCGGCATAAGGTCGAGAGAATCTTTCCGGTTTACGCAAGAGGCGGGCTGTCCCCGAGATCCGACCCGGGTGGTCATTCGGGTTCGGTTTTGGGGGATTCGATTTGGGAGGCTGTTAGGGTAGAGGCCAAGGCTGAGGTAATTAATTGGCTTAATTGCAATTTACTAATAATATTATGGTGGGTTTAGCTTGTGGACAATAATTGTATGTGAGTCTGTTGTTTATTATATATTTATTGTTGGGTGGTTTTCCCAAAAGGGAAATTATATGTTAGTCAATTTGTTGAATCAGTCTAATTATTTGATGTTCACTTGGCCCATTAACAACCCTACTTTACCATAAAAAAAGCTTATTAAACACTTATTATTTAAAAGGCTTTTTTCAACAGTTTAACAAGATTGATGCTTTATGCAATCTCAATGTTAAAACTTGAAATTCTACTCTTTCTTGTAAAAGGAGGTTTTTTGTGTGTGAAACGGGATGCGTTTTTGAGATGATTAGTTTTGGAATGTCAAAATGTTACAAATTGGTGGTTGTTTTATTTCTAAAGTTGGTTATTTGATGTTCAATTTCAGGCGGAGAATGAACCGATTTTAAGCAGCTTCTTATACGCCAGCATACTGTCACATGACTGTTTAGAACGCGCATTGGGATTTATTATCGCTAACCGACTCCAAAATAATACTTTGTTAGAAACTCAGTTAATGGATATATTTTGTGATGTATTGGTTCAAAACCGAGGCATCAAACGAGCATTACGCATGGATCTACAGGTAGTAATGTCTTTAGCATGCATTCAATATCCTTTTATATTGTTTACTAATTTATTGTTCAACTAACTTCCTGCAACAGGCTTTTAAAGAAAGAGATCCTTCATGCTTGTCTTATTGCTCTGCTCTTTTATACCTGAAGGTATTAATTTGTTTTCCTTTGCCCTTGGCTTCTAGAACCTTCTTTAACGTGACGTGATAAATTAAATGTCATTTATTGAGTTCATGATACTTTTTTATAGGGTTACCATTCTTTACAAACACATCGAGTAGCACATGCATTGTGGAATCAAGGACGCAAGGTTTTGGCTCTTGCACTTCAAAGTCGAGTTAGTGAGGTAACATATGGTTTTTATTCATCTTTTTATGGTACTTTAATTTATATAATATATGCAAGTTGCCACTTCGTATTTAAATTTTTTTTTACTTTTGTCTAGGTGTTTGGAGTGGATATACATCCAGGTGGTATTTCGAAAATGATTTCTTCAACACAATAGTAGATTTTTGATGGATTTTATTAATAACTGCTCCTTTTATGAACACAGCTGCCAAAATCGGGGAGGGAATATTATTGGATCATGGAACGGGATTGGTTATTGGAGAAACTGCTGTTATTGGAGATAGAGTTTCACTAATGCAGGTAACTTAGGTTTATAGCTAGATTATTACTGTAATAATACTGCTTTTGTAGTAAACATTTATGAGTGTAAATATTGTATTTACAGGGTGTTACTTTGGGAGGCAGTGGGAAAGAAACTGGGGACCGACATCCGAAAGTTGGTGAAGGTGCATTAATTGGAGCTAGTGTGACGGTCCTCGGGAATATTAAAATTGGTGAAGGCGCAATGATAGCTTCGGGTTCCCTTGTTCTTAAGGATGTTCCTCAACATAGGTGTGACATGATATATATTGCATATGAATTATTTTTGTTTCTTTAAAAACAATGCGGTCTGATAGTTTATGTTTTTTGTTTAAAGTATGGCTGCAGGAATACCGGCTAAGGTGATTGGTTATGTAAAAGAGGAAGTTCCATCTCTAACAATGAAACATGGTATGAAACAATCTGGTTCGGTAACTTTTTTTTTTATACTTTTGATTATATATTGTGCATCCTTTTTGTGTGTTTTGTGGCAGATGCAAGCAAAGACTTTTTTGAACATGTGGCCGTAGGTCACGATGGAAGATCTAATGGCGAGGATGTTGTTTAACCATTTAGGGTGCTTCAAGCTATAGTGTAGTATTGAAATAAATAGAGGTTATTTAGTGTTACTTGATTGCTTGCATCATTTCCCGACATACCATAAGTGCATTTTTGCTGACATGACTACAACTTTGGCTACAAATGAGGTATGCGGTTGTACTGAAGATCTGATGAATATTTCTTATGAACATCAACCAATGGCTAATTTATTGATAAAGAGGGATTTGGGTACTAAAGCTGCAACCAAGTGTAACTTTTATTTGGTCTTGAATCAAGGTTGATCAAGTCGAAGTTATCGAGTGATTCCAATTGCACATGAATGAGTCGGGATTTAGTTTAATAAGATACTGGCTAGAATATTTATTGATATTTATGAGCCATGCATGTATGTTCAATATATTTTAGTTTAATAGAAGTTGTTTTAGCTCTTATGGTTACTTTTGTGCTATATAAACTCCAATCTTTCTTGATTCAATGGTTAGGTGCTTTGTTAAAGTTTCATTTAAGTGAGCTGTAACTGTAAACTTATGGTGAGAATAAATGATTACGAAGACTCACAATTTAATAATCAATGAAATATGAGGAATATTTTTACTGTAGATGTGTAAAGTAAAAAACTGTTAGGTCACACTTGAACATAATGATGATAATAAAAAGTGAATAGCAACATAAGAATGAAGATGTAAGAAAAATGGGGCTAAAAGTATCGAACTTTTATACACCAATTCCTATAATGAACTCAAGATACAAAAATTCCTATAATGAACTCAAGATACAAAAATTCAAGACTGCAGTCTGCATATATGTTGTATATAATATAATTTTATCTCATAATGGCACTTTACTTCATTAAAAAGTTACTTGTTACAAAAAGAATACAAGAATCATCAGACTTCCTATGTGAAGGAAAACCGCGAAAAGAGCGAGAGTCCAGTACTTGGCGCCTCACCACCTCCTGGGGACGGTGGAACATCAGCAAAAGTGCGATAAGCGTTTTGACACTTTTGCATCTGCATTTGAATACCATAAAACTAAAATTAGATATCACGCGTAGTTGCTTTAATGCTAGATCACAAATAACTGTTGCAATATGTTATTGATTTCAGAATCGATTCATAGTGATTTAAGAAAACCTATGAGTTTGCACTATTTCTTGAACTTTGTTAACAATGAAATGGGCAAAACGGGATTAAATGGGTCGAAAGTAGCCTAAATGTATGCAAATGCTAACCTCATCAGGACTGAATTGAAGGAGCATTGCAATAACTGGTAGTAAAGCACCCACTTCACCTATTCACACAAAAGTTTGTTCAACAGGATACATTAATTTACAGTGTTTAGGTAAACTGATAAAAGTCTGTAAAACTGTAACCAAATTAACTTTTTCTGAGGTTACAATACCTGTCTCAAGAAGCTTTACTATGACATTTTTAAGATATGTCATATCCACTCCTTCCCTCTTCTTTGATCTTTCCATATTTCTAAGCTCTTCCTTCAACATAGCTTCCTGTGCGTTGATACAAAAAAATAGATGCTGAAAGCTAGAGCTTACGAGTATAGCCTTTTTAACTAAAACGGGAATGAGTCAACTGGGTGCATAGAGTAATATTGTTTCTAAATAAATACCTGTTGGGCGTGAAGACGATTTTCATGTTCAAGCTCTTCAAGTTCTTCCTGGAAAAAAGTATATAAGGGTCTACCATACAAAATTTGACAAATAACTAATAATATAAAACTAAAACATACTTGAAGTGCAAGAATATGTCTTTGTGATTGAGCTAGCCTCTTCCTCTCTTTGAGCTTGTTGTCTAGCCAAAATCTGAAATCCAAATATCGGAAATCATGATGTGCTTGGAGCTTGAAAAACAGAAAGTATTTTCATATGAGTATAGTATACTATACCAATATCTGTTGTTCTGCAACAGAGGTGTTTGAGTTTGATGTATCCATATTTTGGCTATTTTCATTGTTATTTGCCTGGAAATTAAAAGAAATATATAAATAAACAAACACGACAAATGAAAATTAACAAAAGTAAACTAAAACAATGGAGATACCAGTGGTTTTGATGATAATGAGCGCTGAAGATTCTTATTGTTGTCTATAAGCCTTGTAATCTCATTGTCCTTCTCTTCAATTAACTTATCAGCAAGATCACGAAATGAATTATGTTCTTCCTGTATAAAATAGTAAAAGAATTTAACAAGAGTGTAATTTGATATTAGTCTCAACATACAAATCAGAAAATAGAAATACCACCTTTAATTTTTTATATCGTGCTTGGAGATCTTGTACTTCTTTTTGCAGAGTTTCACTAGGTGATGATTTTTGTTCTTCAAGTTCAGATTTTAGTACCTGTAATCTCACTGTGGAATAGTTAATTTCCTCATCAAATAAACTTAATATAAACCTTTTTTAAAAAAGCAATTGTAGCATTAAGATGATATCTTACACTGCCAAGTTTCTTCCACGTTTTGAAGATTCTTTTCCCAAGATTCTTTCTCAGATTGATGGCTAGAAAGTGCTGAAGAGAGTTTCATTTCCAGGTTCTTCACTTGTTGCTCAACAAGGCTAAGAGCCTCATCTCTAAATAAATAAACATAACCATTATGCACAAAATGATTAACAAAAACCGAAAAACATGAAATTAATAATCTTGAAAGCAAGTAGCAATCTACCTAGTACAAAGTTCTTTATCATGACGGCTTAAAGCAATCTCAAGATCTTGTAGGGCTTTGTCTTTCTCAGCAGCTATTATCAGTATTTCATTCTCAGCTTCCTAAAAGAAACAGAGTATATGTGAGTAAATAAATACATGTGCCACACTGCTGTTATCACACAAAAGGCCAAAATTTGTACTGAAAAACATATAAACCTTTAGTGCTTCTTCAAGAGCTTTAAGCTGTTCATTATCTTTAGCAGACGCCAGCTCAGCATCCTTTTTCTGAAGAAGTGCATGAGCACGAGCCTTATAGGAAGCGAACTCACTTTCTAGACGCTTGATCTGCATAAATTAAAAATATAATTCAAATTTTAAAATGTGTTGGTACAAACAAGACGTATATATTAAAACTTTATTAGTATGTACCTCCTCTTTGGCAGCCATTAGTTCGGCCTCTTTTGTGTTTGACCGTTGACTTTGCACAGAAATTTCTAGCTCCATTTGGCCTGTAGGCTTCCATCATTAGGTCAATAAAATAATAGCTATCAAATAGAAAGTCAATCAAATAGGTAATAATATATGTACTTTTCATTTTGGCAGCTTCAATTTCAGCACGTATACACTTATCCTCAGCAATCTCCAGCTTTTTGCTGAGTGCCTGAGAAGAGCTTCCCATTTTTCCTTTTCATTCTCCTAAAATATTATTAAGAAAATGCATTGCATAACCTAAATAGTAGATAAATTATGCTACAAATAACATAAAATTTGTGAAGTACTCATTTCATACATGCTCATTTTTCAGGTGAATAATTTCTCCTTTAATAGTTTCCATGGCAGCTTTAAGTCTAGCTGCTTCGCCAGTTGATGCTGCATCCATCTCTGCCAGTTTCGACTCTTTTACTGCTACAAGTTTCTAAAAGAAGAGAAGGGTGACATGTCAGCCTTCAAATTAAAACTTTGTATTTATGTAAATATCTATAAATGCTTATATACCTGCAGAGAAGATATTGTTTCTGTTGCTTTGGTTCTGTCTGCTGCTGAGTCAGCAAGTTGAGCTTCCAGATTTTCTATTTGCTGAAAAGTACAAAAGATGTGTTAAATTAGCAAACACTGTGATCAAGGTATAATGGATATAAACTTAAAACTCATACTCATCACCATCAATGAGTAACATACAATTTACCTGTTGATGTTTTGAAGAAAGTTCAGCCAGTGAGGCTAGTCTCTTTTCTTCTGCAGCTTGCAGTTGCCCTCGCATGTTGTCTGGCATCTGCCAATATTTTATTTATATAATTCTTACCATTAAATCCTTATTTTTTCAATCTTAGTGTCAAAGTGAGAGATTCTACCAGGATAATTAACTAATCAGTTGCCACTAAGAATAAAGAGACAACGGATTCGAGAAACTAACAAAATATTGAACAGTCACGAGTAATCTTTTACTACTAGAAGTAAAAGTAGTTGAAACATTTCAATACCTGCTCTTTTTCTTGCAGTGACTGTTGCAATGTCTCAATAGCATTCTCTTTTGGCTCCAAAGAACGTCGCAACTCTTCAAGATTGTCCCGCATTCTAAACGAGAGTGAGATAACGGAGTCAAAAAAAGAAAAAAAAACATAACACAATAAAATTAATGATGAAGTGATGATTGAAAAAGTATTAAGTTCAAATATAGTAGGAAATAATAATCATGGCCTTTCAACACAAGAGAACAGATTACAGCATGTAGCAAATTTCTACAAATTTGGCATAGTTAATAATCCAAATTCTAAATGCAATTCCGGGAAATATAAATAACTATAAATGCATAGATGAAAAGTTAAGAACTTTTTTATTCTTGAAAACATGAAACCGCAAATTGTAAACTTCAAGCACCTATTGTTTGCACTTCTTAATTGTTGTCTCTCTGTATCAATTGCTTTCAGTGCCTCGTTAGCATGTTGGCGTGTGCGATCAAGCTCTTGCTGCAATCCTGCCAAATGTGAAGAAGCTTGCTCTAACTTTTCATTTACTTCACGGTACTTAGCCTCGAGGTCATCTTTCTCCTATAAACGGTTATGTCCACAGTCCAATCAGAATTATTAATTAACTGAATATAGTTTAAATACCCTTACTGCATTACAAAACATAAAAGGAAAACAGAATTTGGCACTATATAATTGTCATCTTATTACTTCAAGCCTTAGTTAGTTGTCTGAGAACATTTAACTTTCTCATATAGCAAAAGGAACTTAATCTTGCTATTTACAGCATCCTGCATCCTTATATTGTTTACTAGATCTTCTTTATAATAATGGCTTGCAAACTTATAGTCACGTTAAATAAGGATATGTCTTATGTTATGTTAAATAAAAAAGAAAGATGAAAAACAATGATTATCATCTTTTTAAATAATGCTATCAGTGAGAGAGAAAAATATTATGTTCTAAGAGAATAACCAGCTGATATAGAGATTAGAGGTATGATATTATGTTTTAACTAAAACACATCTGAATGCTAACGTAATATAACGCATATAAAAATGGTTACAAAGGGCCCACAAATAGAATTACCTTTTGAACCTCTTGGATTCATTGTTTTGCTCTCTTGTGAAGCCTGTTCAACTTGACATCAAGCTCAGAGTTTTTCTCATCACGCTCTTTAACTTCTTGTTCCAGATTCTTTTGAGCTGTGTCCAAAAACCATAGTATGCATTTATAGTAAGATGCTAAATTAATCACAACCAGCAACATAAAACATGGTTATAACTTATACTTATGAAAAAAACAATAGTAATAGCTAAAAGATAAATTGGAAATTAATATAACCTTCAGCTAGTTTAGCAGTAAGCTCTTGGGCTCTAGCATCTGCCTCTGTATATTCTTCCCGAAGATGCTCAAGAGCTGCCTCTGCAGCACCTCGTGTTTGCTTTTCTATTGCAAGTTCTCTATTTAAAGAGACTATTTTTTCATGCAACTCTTTTGAATCTTCATGTGTTCCATTTTGGTCAACTGCTTTTGTCTGTTGGATTGAATCAGCTGAATCTGTTTGTGCATTCTTCAACTCTTGGAGACTAGACTTCAAGTACTCATTCTGAAATCTGAGCTCTACCACCATTTGCATAAGCTGCTCTTGAGTACCATCAGATGAAATATTATCCTCATTTAGATCTCCACTAGTTTGAGGATTCAAGTTCAGGTTTTCATTTTGTTGTACAACATCTCCAACTTGGTTTTCTGAATGCCCATCAATGTCACCTCTCCCCTCCGACATTATCTTGTACTATCTAAAAACTGTGATATATTAAGTCTGTGACCCCTGTATCTACTCTACCAACTTCACCGTAGATTTGAACACTAGAATGACATATGGTTCCTGTGTAAAACAAGGCCTTTCATTGTCAGCGTCTCTATATACTTCAATTCACACTTGATATGTTAGCAATAAAAAAAATACAATAACAGGAAAAAACTAGGTACAGCATCTGCATACTTGGATATTTACTACAAGTCTACAATACAAATTGTGCCTCATGTCATGATATCCAGGCCCCATCAGATACTAAGGGTGTGTTTATCTTTAAGGTTTTGGAATGAATAAATGACGTGCGAAGTGTATAATAGTAACTGCATAAAGGGGTTGGGTTTAGAAAACCCATGAAACAAAGATTTAAGAAAATCAAACTAAGGAGAAAGGTAATAAAAATCCACGCCCATAGTGAAACCACACGTGAGTAAATCTATCATCCAGTAATTGCCATTCAATTCAAATGTTCATCGTATTCGGCCTAACATACGTGCAAAAACCTACCACTGGGTACATTTGGTTGTATGTGCAAAAACCTATCCAAGTCACAAACTTTAAATTCCGCAACATATACCACCGATATGAAGCAAACATGAATTCTAATTCTAGTTTACATTTAAAGTAAAATAAGTATCAAATCAATTCAGCACTCCCATAATAAGTGAATTGAAAGAAGCATGTATCAAAACCCTAAGAATGCCTCACATTATCCAGCAGTAACCAAACAAAATGAAACAGATCGATCACAACAGATTAACGGAAATCAAATCAACAGCTAGTGAAACAAAATGTAAACAACAATTGGATATCTTACAGTACAGTGCATACAAAATTTTGGATGGGTGATTGATTAATTGGGCGATGAAGCAAGATCTATTATACTTGGCGACTGATTAATCAAATACTTGACACGGATCTAAGCACCACCACTACCACCCCCTCAATCAAGCCATAATAATAATAATAATATTTTCTCACGATGAATGAGCGAAAATTGGAAAGCTGAAGATTATCGTTTTTCGGATGCGTCCGAGTCACGAGTTGGACTCACAACTAACGGACTGCTGTCCAAAATGAAATGGGACTTGGAAAAATATGCCAAAATTACAAGTTTCATAATACCGTATTTATATCACATCTTCACAACAAAACCACAAACAATACTTTTTTTTTCTTTTAACTTTTTTCAATTTCATTGGATGGTGGGAGGAAAATGGATTGTAATGCGAATCGTGTCATTACGCTTCGACACTGAAGAGGTAGGTCTCAGCAGAGCCCAGTTGGACCCGCAAGACTCACCTTGAAGAGGGACGTCTGCGCAGTTGGACCCGCAAGACTCACCTTAAAGAGGGACGTCTGCGCAAAGACCAACTGGATCCGCAGGACCCACCATGCTCAGAGAGATGACGTCCTTACGCGCAGTACGCAAGCTGTTCCCGCAGGAAAAGCCTCCCAATGGTGACGTACCCCGCCTGTTCCCGCAGCTGCGGATACTAGCCATCAGGGAAGGCTACCCACACTAACAGCAAGGCTACACGCACCAGGCACTAACTCTCAAATAATTCAGTAATGTCACCTGAAGAAGGAATGAGCAAACCGGGAATACTCCCGCCCAAAGCCGGGAATACTCCCGCCCAAATGAGCCAGTCCGTACGCTACTGGAGGATCTTTTGTACTATACCTGCCAAGGTATGGACAAAAGATCTGACCAAAGCAGCGACAGCTCACTGACAACAGTACGACGAGGAGCACGCTCTAGTACTTAATGTCACTATCAGCCGCTGCCTACTCACCAACCCCTGTCGTGGCACGCACATATCCTGCAGTTGGTGGAAAAGGAATAGTACACAGCCGGCCATGTCACTATCAGCCGCTGCCTACCCACCAACCACCAGCATGGCACGTGCGTAGCCCACAGTTGGTAGAAAAGGAATATTATACAACTGGCTGTACCTGCTTGGACACCTACCTTCGGCTATAAATACTCCAACACCTTGGAACGGTATCATTATCTTGTATCTTATCTGCTCTAGCTATTTCTCTTAATATACACTTATATTCAGAGCAATCTAGTCTGATTCTCACGCCGGAGGGTGGTCACAAGGAGGTACCCCCCTTCTCAGTGACGAGCTCACGGTGTCTGTTTTGCAGATCATCAGAAGAATAACCATCTTTGCCGGACCTAACCCTCGTGGGAAACATCTACTTAACCCCCAGATTATCCGTAATCCGCCGGGGTCACTTAGTGTTTCTTCAGTGGCGCCATCCGTGCATAAAAGCTAGAACTTATTCTTTTTCAGTTTTTTCAAAACTTCTGGAAAGATGGTTAACGTTACTCCGGTCCCAAGGCCAGCGAGTGACCAAGAAACCCCGGTAACTAAAACCCCAGCTACTGGGGGGAACACCGGCGAGTACACAAATTTTACGAACACTACCCCGGTTACCCAAGCCGGGGCAAGTGCAGTAAATTTTACGAACACTACCCCGGTTACCCAAGCCGGGGCAAGTGCAGTAAACAATCCTTCACTGGGATTCACCGATACCCAGTTGGAGAAACAATAGACGAGACTCCCCCGCCAAACACTTGATCAAGTTAAAGCGTGGGCGGAAGCACGTCAGAGGGAATTCCAAGCTGAGTTGGATGAACGCTTACGTTCACTCCAACAGGCTGACGAATTTGGAAGCACTCGACAACAGCTCAACATGAGCAATGAGTGCGAATACTGGGACGATGATCGGGAGGAGTCCGACAGCGACGCAAACCCTCGTCATAGAACGAAAGGGAAGCGCAAAGAAACAGACTTCCAACCGAGAAGGAATTTTGGAGAAACATTCAAACCAAAAAGCGCGGGACGAAACCCACGTGACTTCTCCAAAACCTTTAGACCAACTGCTGCAAATGCGGGAACGTCCAAATTTGCAAGGGATATTGCGGAAGTAATTGCCCCGAGAAGTGCCAAACAAATGTCCAATATAGGCACATATGATGGTATATCTGACCCAGACGATCATTTGAACAGATTCATAGCGGGGGCAACCGTCAGCAATTGGACGGAACCCACGTGGTGTTACATGTTCCAAATGACGCTTGTTGGGGCAGCCAGAGCGTTCGACCGTCTACCGGTCCACCACATCTACGATTGGGCAGACTTCCAGTAGAAGTTCAGCCAACACTTCAGCCAACAACGAAAGTATACCGAAGAGCAATGGACGATCCTCAACTGCATCCGAGAGGAAGATGAGTCATTACTAGACTTCATCACTCGCTTCAACTCAAAGAAGCTGAGTCTGGGTACCATAAGCGAGGATCTTGTTCGCGCAGCTTTCATCCAAGGCGCCGAATACCCAGAGCTTATTCGCACATTGACGGGTAAAGACGGCATGCCATCCACATGGGATGCCATCATGACAGCAGCTAAACGCTTCGCGGAAACGGAAAAGCAACTGGGTAGGGATCTTCCCCAGAGCACAAACCTCTACACTCAGAAAACAAGAGAAAACAACGTCCTTACCGCCCGACTAAACAAAAAGAGGAAGCTAGGTATTTGGCAGTCAAGGGTAAACTTTGACACCTCATCCGGCTCGCACCCTCGGTTAGGCGGAAAGGATAACATGCAGTTGTCGAACCGGAACTCCAGATGGACGCCACTCACCAAAAGCGTCACCGAGATATTCGCCACCGAGAGGCTCCCATGGCCAGAGGCTCCAATTATCCGACAGCGTCCAAACGCTGATCAAAGCAAATCCTGTGACTTCCACAGGACAAAAGGCCACACCACCGAGGAATGCGTAAACTTGAAGGACGTCGTCGAAGCATTTGTCAGAGATGGGAAACTCACACACCTCGTGGCGTAATGAACGCTGAGCAGGCTAATGCGTGTAGAACCCCAGTTGGGGAAAACACGAATGATACTGCAGCTTCAATGTTGGAGACTACATACTGCGTAAACAACGAGATTCCGAACCAGGTGCATATCGGCTCGAAAGGCTCGATGACACCCCCATCCCAAGAACATGGAAGGGAGCTCAATTACGCAGGCTGTATGTAGATCAATTCCAAACTTGTAAAGAAAAGGACTAGAGCCACTTCTAATAGAAATGATTCTCCTTATCACATTGACGCTGATGGTCTTACATTTATACTTATGAACTTTCCACACTGATATGCCGGTATTTACCGCATAAATAAGTGGGGAAGTAAGTCGTTGCGTGTGGACGGCGGCAAAACCCGCATAAACACAAAAAACGGCAAAAAATTCTAAGAGATGAGGACAACCTTAACGCAGGTCAGTTATAGGTAAAGTTTGGTCATCCCACTAAATGAAAGTGACGGTCCTACCCGCACAATCATGATAGAGGAAACTGAACATTAACCTATTGACAACCGCGCGTCGAAAGGTTTAACTTATTCAACACTGATATGCCGGTATTCACCGCATAAATAAGTGAGGAAGTCGTTGCGTGTGGACGGCGGCAAAACCCGCATAAACACAAAAAACGGCAAAAATTTCTAAGAGATGAGGACAACCTTCACGCAGGTCAGTTATAGGTAAAGTTTGGTCATCTCACTAAATGAAATTGACGGTCCTACCCGCACAATCATGATAGAGGAAACTGAACATTAACCTATTGACAACCGCGCGTCGAAAGGTTTAACTTATTCAAAACACTGATATGCCGGTATTCACCGCATAAATAAGTGGGGAAGTCGTTGCGTGTGGACGGCGGCAAAACCCGCATAAACACAAAAAACGGCAAAAATTTCTAAGGAAAAGATGAGGAAAACCTTCACGCAGGTCAGTTATAGGTGAAGATTGGTCATCCCACTAAATGAAAGTGATGGTCCTACTAGCACACTCATGATAGAGGAAACTGAACACTAACCTATTGACAACCACGCGTCGAAAGGTTAACTTATCCAAAACACTTGGAAAATTGCTAAATTAAACTATAATATGCATGAGTAAGTCATATAACGTTTATAAAGCAAGTCATTAAGTGAAAGTGACGGTCCTACCCGCACAAACATTTATATTTCATAAAAAATTCAAACATTACAAGAATGGCCAGGTATCTACCCGCCTACAGTAATGTAAATCTATCCTAACGGTGGGAAGGGATCTCAAGGTTCAAACTTCAGGACCACTCCCTCCTAACCCACTCGAACCCGCACCATCAGTTGGTTGTGGCGGTTCAAGGAAAGTCTTGAGAATGGTTAGCCCATCATCAGCAGCAGCAATTTCGTTCACCTTCTCTACCACTGGATGCGGGAAGGCAGCATACTGGTTCACTGCTTGGTCATAGGCAGCTTCAGTGTCCACGTCATAAAGAGGGAAGTTGGAAGGCGAGATGCCCTTCTCAACAAACCCCAGACCAAGCAGGAAACCAGCCTTTTCCCCATCCTCATGGGAAGCGTTGAGGGCTGCGCTCATGGCATTGTCATAAGATGTGTTCGTGAAGATCCGATGCACAACCTACAAAAAGAAAAAAAAATATATCAAAAATTTTCTAAGTATAAAGAAAAGCGTAAAGACATTATGAAGCTACGCATACCTGCGACAACGCTTCTCGTAGAAGCCATTCCTTGGTGATCAGAGCTTCCTGGAGGGCAGCTTGAGCTTGGTCACGGGCGCGTTCGGCTTCACTTTTGTTAAGGCTGGCAAGCAACACTTCCTTAGCAGCAGCCTCTTCAACGCCCTTCAGCTTACGCTCAGTGTGGTCAAGCATACCCCTCTGGTCCAAGATCTCTTGGAGCTTCTTGGCGTCTTCCATGGCCAAGGCATCATGAGCCTGCTGGAGCCTCTCTAGTTTGGCTTTAAGCTCCTCATTCTCGGCGCGCAGAGGCTCAGCAACAGCTTCAGCTTTGGTGGCCCTCTCGGTCGCATTCCGCGCAGTTTTCTTAGCCAACCTAAGATGTTCGTTAACAGCTTGGGTAGCCTTGGAACGGGCCTCGAGCCGGGCCTGAATTTCAACCTCGAGGGCCTTGAAGGCCTTTTCCTTCTCCGCAGCAATGGCGGAAAGTCTTCTGTTCTCCTCCCGGATAGCCCGCGCCTGGGCCACTTCCTGGCTACGCGCCACCTTTAACTTGTCGTTTTCACGACAAAGCAACTCGACGCGCGGCTGCATCCGGGCAAGGAGAATCCGAAGCTCGTTCGTCAGCCTACCCTCCTGGTAGCTAGACATAGCTTCCCCCAACGCACCACTTGGGGCTGCGTGACGCGCCCACTCGACGCAGTCCACAGCCGTCCGGAGGGTTGTTCCCCGGCGGATGTTCCACCGCGGAACATACACCTCATTGGAATCCGAAACTGCAAAAACAAAAAGCAGTTAGGAAAATATGATAAAAAAAAATAGGCCAAAATAACCCTACGCACCTGTAGGGTCGACAACAGGCCGGTAGCCGCCAAACCCATCACCCGAACCTAAGGGATATCCATCCAAGAGGTCAGGCAGATGGGAATGAGGCAGAGATTGGCTAGAAGCCCCAACGCCGAACATACCTGATGAACCGGCCGGGGGCACGGTTGAAGCCGCCGCGGTAGAGACCATCGGAGGTGAACTCACTGGAGGTGAACTCACAACCGTGGCCGCCGCTGCGGAAGAGCCCGCAGAGATTCCCATAGATGGGAACCTGAGATTCCCATAGATGAAGAATGCAGCATACACCCCTATCTTACCCTTGGGGGCATCGTACACCGTCTGGTGAGGCTCAGGAAACTCAGGCTCGAAAGGCTCGAGCATGAACTTCTTGACGATGTACTGATAAAGGTCGACGGAAAGAGCACACTGGCACTCGCCAGCAGTACTCTTATCGTCCTTGTCAGACGCGGACACCGGATTTTCAGAGTATACGTCGGACTCCTCGGCAGTAGCCTCAGGATCACGAATGGAAGACATGTTGAGGATGGAAAGAAGAACGATTCCAGGAGAATGCTCGACAGAAGTTAGAGTATTCGCCGGAAATCGCTTAGAAGAAAAAGTGAAAGTGTGAGTTGAGATGCATCATCTTCCCCCTTTATATACCCATCGCAATGAATGCGATGAATTTAATGCGGGGGAGACGGAAAAGCGTAAGTGCAATGAAACTATGACACGTGGAAAGAGCAAGCTGGCAACAGCTGTCGACAGGACGCGCGCCGTAAACTTCGCGCCCACGCGCCCGAAAACTCGCGCCCACGCGCCTGAAAAAGCGTCTGGAATGACCATATACTGTCACATCGCCATAACTTCCTGCACGTCCTGAAACTGTCAGAAGAAACCGTCGAACGACGCTAACGTCCCTTCAACAGTTTAGACTGTTCTTATCCTTTCACCAACTCTTCGAATTTCAAAAAGATTCAAAAAAATTCAAAAAGATTCAAAAGTAAGAGGGACTATACCCTCTTACCTTGGTAACCAAGTAACCGTAAGACAGGTGCGGGTACAGTGTCAAGGCAAAACCCTTCACATACTTAGCACCTGCAGGGAATTGAAGCCAAGAATACCTTGGCAACCAAGTAACTATAAGACAGGTGCGGGTACAGTGTCAAGGCAAAACCCTTCACATACTTAGCACCTGCAGGGAATTGAAGCCAAGAATACCTTGGAAGTAAAGTAACTATAAGACGAGTGCGGGTACAGTGTCAAGGCGAAACCCTTCACATACTTAGCACTCGCAGGGAATTGAAACCAAGAAGGATCTCCTGGGCCATGCTTGCGGAAAGGGAAATAACATCCCCGCATAGCGGGAACGTTGAGAACTAGATTGTTTGAAACTCCAAGATGGAATTGGTTGTTTAACATAATTGATCACTATGTCTAAAACTACCAAAACCTCGTGGAGAATCTACACAAATGAAACTCAACGCTCCTGACTTGCGAGGAGGTTACACACCTACCCGCATCATACCCAAAGATCAAGCAGAAAAGTCGGGAATTTCTGCACGTGACATTAGGAAACCCGCGGGAAGAATCCCCGCGGAGAACCTTAAAACTAAACCCTTTTCAAAACCCCTTGCTTCAGTCCAAAAGTTCACCTCACTTATTAACAATTCATGAGAAGAACATTGGACTAGGGGGACTTGAAGAGGTAGGTCCCAGCAGAGCCCAGTTGGACCCACAAGACTCACCTTGAAGAGGGACGTCTGCGCAGTTGGACCCGCAAGACTCACCTTAAAGAGGGACGTCTGCGCAAAGACCAACTGGATCCGCAGGAACCACCATGCTCAGAGAGATGACGTCCTTACGCGCAGTACGCAAGCTGTTCCCGCAGGAAAAGCCTCCCAATGGTGACGTACCCCGCCTGTTCCCGCAGCTGCGATACTAGCCATCAGGGAAGGCTACCCGCACTAACAGCAAGGCTACACGCACAAGGCACTAACTCTCAAATAATTCAGTAATGTCACCTGAAGAAGGAATGAGCAAGCCGGGAATACTCCCGCCCAAAGCCGGGAATACTCCCGCCCAAATGAGCCAGTCCGTACGCTACTGGAGGATCTTTTGTACTATACCTGCCAAGGTATGGACAAAAGATCTGACCAAAGCAGCGACAGCTCACTGACAACAGTACGACGAGGAGCACGCTCTAGTACTTAATGTCACTATCAGCCGCTGCCTACTCACCAACCCCTGTCGTGGCACGCACATAGCCTGCAGTTGGTGGAAAAGGAATAGTACACAGCCGGCCATGTCACTATCAGCCGCTGCCTACCCACCAACCACCAGCATGGCACATGCGTAGCCCACAGTTGGTAGAAAAGGAATATTATACAGCTGGCTGTACCTGCTTGGACACCTACCTTCGGCTATAAATACTCCAACACCTTGGAACGGTATCATTATCTTGTATCTTATCTGCTCTAGCTATTTCTCTTAATATACACTTATATTCAGAGAAATCTAGTCTGATTCTCACGCCAGATGGTGGTCACAAGGAGGTACCCCCCCTTCTCAGTGACGAGCTCACGGTGTCTGTTTTGCAGATCATCAGAAGAATAACCATCTTTGCCGGACCTAACCCTCGTGGGAAACATCTACTTAACCCCCAGATTATCCGTAATCCGCCGGGGTCACTTAGTGTTTCTTCAGACACATAAAATTTAATACTACATAGGTTATACAAAAGTAATTAGGGTTTTGTATACGGATCCACTTATTCTCGCAGCTCCACCAATTCAATCTCATTTTGAGGATCTAAAATCATATAGAAGTGACATGACTAGCACACGTGTTGAATTGAGTATTGAGAAAGACTTCAATATGTCAAAAGATTAAAAATTTTAACCGTGTGCTAATTCATGTCGAGCGCATCCTTTAACGCACTATTTGACTTTGACGGTGCGTAATTGTGGCTTGTCTACGTCCTCGATGGTTGTTGCTGTGAAGTTTACGTTTTTGAAACTGTTTGACCTTCAAGGTAGTGACGAGCGGTAGTTTGTGGCAAAGTGATGGATTCCAATTTCTTCACCATTGTTTTGTACAAATGCTTTGCGAAATCCAAATCACTTTATATATTCCAATTCAATCCAAATCCTTTTACAAAAATTTAATTAAATTTCCTATAATTTCAATACATAAAAGAGGATTTGCGAGAAAACTCATTAAATGGGTTGGATTCCTTATTGGCAACACTACCTCCCGAGTTGTAATCAACAAGCAGTCATCATCGGAGTTACTAAAAATAGTTTTTAACTAATCGAGGAAGGATAGTGGTTGGATATTTTGTGGTTAACTGGATTTTTGCTAGGGAGAGTAAGAGATTGATATGACTAGGCCTATACGTGTTATTATTTAGTCAGCTTAGTTAAGAAACAAAAGTAAAGCTAAATTATAAAGAGTTGTTGATGACGTGGGTACCCCTACCCACTCACAAGCTAAAGAAGACCAATAACTAAGAAGCCACAAGCTCCAGCTGCTAAGTTGTGAAGCTTGAAGCTTCATCACCATAGCTGGCTGGAAAGGGAAGCTTCTTGCTACAGTAAACCTCAGTTTGTCACCTCTAATGTGACATTAAGCTAAAGTCTGACACCTCTGATGTGACATAAACCTAAAGTCTAAGGTAAACCAACTATGTCGGCTTACAGACTCAAAGTAGACTAGAAGTTACATAAAAAAAGAATGACTTGTCTGAGTAAGCTAAAAGAAGAAGCCGACTCATTCCTCTTATAGAAGCTTAGCTTTCTCCTGGGAAGCCCCTGGATTGTCTATAAAAGAAGTCACGCACATTTCTGATCATCTCATTCCAGCTCTCCCACTTTTTTACTATATTCTCCAACACTCTCTCTAGAATAGTACTCTCCCTACTCTTTAAAATACTACTCACCAACAATGTTGTAAAAGTCGTTAGGCGGTCTTAGGCGGTTGATTGGGGAGTTGCGAGTACTCGGGAGTAGTCGGGGATTACTCGGAAAATACCTAAGGACTACTCGGCCGAGGTGGGGAGTACTCGATCTAGGCGGGGAGTATTGGGGAGTACTCGGACGCCTACTCGGGAGTTTTACAACATTGCTCACCAAGAGATCTCCCTCTCCAAAGAGTAATTATCATTAACTGAGTTGTTAGTCCTCTAAGCTGCTAAGGCATAACACTATCAGCTCACTCCAACCCCAACAACCACTCGCCAGTTAAGCAATCTGAAATCGCCTCAACTGCTCTCTAATCGTCGGGTCTCAACCACTATCTCCTCTTGCATTCTTTATCTCTAGTATACATATCTATATTTACTATTTATAAACTTTTATGGGAATGTTGAGCGTCATAGGGTGGTCCAGAGACCATGGGCTCTGGCCCCTTCTCCCGAGTTCTTTCGTGTTATAGGTACAAGCTAGAAGGTGACCCTGGAAGCGTCCATACCATCACTCTATCATACTCTCATTGTCGCTATATCCGTTGTAGCAACAAGTGGCACCCACCGTGGGGTTGCCAATACAAATATGAAACATGATTATAACTTAAAATACACTATTTTATTATATCAAAAGATCTGGAAAACAAAACGGGTTGGGTTTACAATACAAATATGAATACGAATCAAAACGAAAATGACAAATGTCACACATATAGCAGGAATAATCATCAATAAAAGTGATAAATGAAGTATGTCCAGTTATGCCAGCAACGGGGTAAGGACCACTAGTATCAGTATGAATGAGTTCTAATAAATTAGAGCTCCTAGTGGCGCTTTTCTTATTTGTTGATGTCATTTTGCCTTTAACGCATTTGACACATGTTTCAAAATCGGTGAAATCAAGATGTGGTAAGACTTCATTTTTCACGAGTCGGGCTAACCGATCTCGTGAGATGTAGCCTAAACGTTGATGCCACAACATAGATGAAGTCTCTAAGTCTCGTTTCTCTTTAATACTATGACAACAAAGATTTAGAAAAATTATCAATTTCTAACCTATAAAGACTACCATCCAAAAAGCCATAACCAAACACTTAAGAATTAAAAAAGATAGTAAGTTTGTCATGACCATGAGAAACATCAAAACCGTCCATGTGAAACTTTAGTCCTGATACAAGATTCCGAGTAATCTCAGGAATATATAAGGTATCATAAAGTTTAATGCATAAACCAGTTTTCATTATTAAATGTAAAGTTCCCACATCCTTGACTTCAAGTTCTTTATCATTCCCCCAGTCTTAGTGTTATTTGGTTTCTTTCGAGCTTCCGAATTGAAAGCTATCCCTGAGTAGAATTGGTCACATGAACAATAGAACCAGAATTAAACCACCATTTATTGGATGGAACACTTAATTTATAAGACTCAAGTATCATAAAGAGATCATTACCTTTCTTAGCCAGTCACTTCTTAAAGTTTGGGCAGTCTTTCAGCTTATGAATGTACTTATTGCAGAACTTGCAAAAAGGCTTTCCAGTGGAGTTTTGAGAGCTAGATGAAGCTCCTCTATTAGTCTTCTGAATTTTAGCAACCTCCTTTCTTGGATGAGTGTTCTTCCTCTTGTTAGAACTGGTAGCAGGTAAGCAACTTCAGGGTTTTTCCAACTTCATATGCTTTTCCTCTTGAACACATATAGCAATCAGCTCACTCATAGTCCAATTCTCCTTCTGGGTGTTGTAATTGATCTTGAATGCTTTTATAGGCAGCTGGAAGAGAAGTCATGATGAAGTGCACTAGAAACCATCACTGATCTCCATGTCTAATTCCTTCAGCTTATGGGCCATATCGTACATCATCATAATGTGCCCATGAATGCCACTCCTTCCATCATACTTAATAGCCACAAGCTTGAGAATGTGTAATGCCCCGTTCCCAGTAGCCCCATGTTGGCGTTGGATTTACTTATAAACGCAATTCTAAATATCAGAGTGAATTAAAACTTTCGGCGGAATAACTAAAAACATCAACCAATATATTACAAAAACCACAAATCTTATCTTAACAGAAGTTAACTTGTCCTAGCATAACATAGAGTTTCATAATATTTCTTCTCAATATGCCAGTCTTTTAGTCCCTACCATGTGTCATCCGCAAGCCAGCCCCTTCAACCTATTTACCTGTGTGCATACTAAAAGTCAGCTACGCTGAGTGAGTTATAGTTAACAACATTACATACATTACTTTCATATCTTTACTTATACATATCCGGAGATACATATTTCGTACTAAACTTACTAATACATACGCACATACTTCTTTATAATTTCCATACTTACATTACTTTCTTATTACTCATTCGTTTTAAAGAGCATTTCGCCCTACATACCTCGAATATTATTAGGGTCCGGTGTTCTCCATACCTCTGATATTATTAGGGTCCGGTGCCCTTCGTACCTCGGATATTATTAAGGTCCGGTGCCCTTCGTACCTTGGATATTATTAGGGCCCGGTGCCCTTCATCGTCCCATACAACCATACATATGTTCATTACATACCTCTATTACCTTCAAGTATAATTATATATATGCATTACTACGTGCATACCATTAAAACATTCTATACCATTCACATACATTTACAAACATATATCTAATATACAATTCATCTTTTAAGGTGAGTGTATTAATCTAACACGTCGTAGTATGCATACCGCCCTGAAAACATAACACAGAAAGGGGCTAGAACTCACCTGAAGCCGGTTCCTCTCGGAGTTAATAGTAATACCCTTCCTTAGCTGTGTACGGCTAACTGTGTAATAATTACAAGCATTAATTGACTACCTCTAAACAAATCGTACTTATAGGTTAGTGAAGTCTCTAACGAACGGAGGTCCGGGGGGCAGCGCCCCTGGTAGCGGGGTCTAGGGCGGCAGCCCTTGGCTGGGGTTAATGCATCAGAAAAATGAATCGGGTTACCTTTACAACAATTTGGATCGCATTTAAAACTAATCGCATGGGAACATTTTAGTCGCATCGCGTGGGGAAACGAATCGCATCGCACGAGCAAACGAATCGCATCGCATGAGAAAACAACTCGCATCGCACGAGCAAACGAATCGCATCGCATGATAAAACAATTCGCATTGAACGAGCAAACGAAGCGCATCACATGAGAAAACAATTCCCATCGCACGAGCAAACGATTCGCATTGCATTAGAAAACAATTCGCATCGCTTTCTTTAAATAAATCGCATCGCATGGCTATGCGATGCGATTCTATACCATGCGATCAGAATCTCACGTTCTTCTTTTACCATTTTCCAGCCGTTTTCCTCCGTGACCCTTCTTATGACCTGACTTCTCTCTTTTTATGGGTTTTGGGTTGTACCAACTTTGTCTACCCGTGTTTTACAAGGTCCGAACATCACCTTTTTGTCCTATATCGCACCCGGTGGATGACGGTCTACCAAGTTTACATTTTTATTACATCCTACAGCCCGATCTATCGTTATACCAGTTTGCATGTTGGAACCGACCTTAAAACTTAGCCTTTTTAACCAAAACTCACCTTACGGTCTCGGGTTTGGGTTCAGATCTGAACAACCCGCAGATCTGGTGGTGTTTCTTGTTGTTTTAAGATGTTGAACACGAGATTTGTACTTCATTTGGCTCGAATTTGGATCCGGGTTTGAGAGAGAACGTGTGCGTGTGTTCTTGAGTGTTTGGGTGGAAGAAAAGAGATGGAAAAGAAATGGATTTTTTTGATAGTTAAGAGGGTTTATATAGGGGGTCCATGGGCCCTATGGCCCATAACCCTTCCTTAACCATTCCCAAGCCCAAACCCAACACCACCCAAGCACTAACACCCTATTAAATTAACATAATATCATATGTTACTTATAAATTAAGTGACGACACACATGAAATAATAAAATTTTCCTTTATTTATTATTCTCAGATGTTAGAGAATGAGAGTACTAGCATGCCTTTTAGACGTTCATATGAGTTGCTCCTTCATAGAATCCAGATAGATTTTAGCAATTTTAGAGTTTGGAATGGATCCTCTTATTGGCATGCTAATGGATTTTTTCATAAGCATTAGAGGCATGCGGTTACACCTCCTCCATTTTTCGAATAATAAGTGCTGAGTAGGAGTGCTTTCATCGGTCAGTGCTGGAGATTTAGCCTTGGCTAGAGCATAGTCGAAATCCAGGAAGGCGAGATTAAGCATAAGAGGGTCCTTTTAGGCAGCAAAGTTATCTCCAGTTAATGGTGTGATTCCACCATTCAGAACTGTTAATGGAAATTAGACAAGAATATTAAGATACTAAACTAGAAAAATAGAGTGATCTAGTGGAAAATTAAACTAAAGCATGCATAGATATGGACAATTTTAATTTATGAAGCTATGATAATAAATGTCTATTATTAACATCAAACTAATAGACTACATTAATTAAAAGTTTTAAATAAAAAATAAATCACCTTTGGGCAGAAATAAATAAACGTTTATTTAAGTATATGTGCAAAACAATTGTAACACATCACCTTTGGGCAGAAGTGAGACAACCATTTTAATCATGCATACGTTAGTTTTGAAATGTAACATATCACCTTTGGGCAGAAATGAGACATTTAAATCATATTAGGCTAAACTAACAAAGCTTGGATTTAGACTTGAATGATAGGGTAGATGTAGCACATCACCTTTGGACAGAAGTGATGCATCAACAGTTCATTCAAGTTAAGCTTTTTATGTTTTGTAAATTTGTTTTTTAAGTGATTTTACAAAACATTAATTAATTAATACTATCCACGAAATTTTTTTTTATTATTGGGAATAAGGGTTTACGGGTTTTTATGTGTTTTCGGGAACTTAGTGTTTCCGGAACCTAGGTGTTTTCGGGAACTTAGTGTTTCCAGAAACTATTTTAACCGTAATTGTATACACTTGCAAGTCCATAAACAGTTACGTGATAAGGTTTGATTCAAATTCTTAGAGATTGTTTGTTTATCCAATATTTGTTTATTTTCAAAAATAATTCTTTTATTAATTTTCCAGAATTCTAAATATCTTTGGGATAAAGTTTAACTAAAATAATAGGAAAAACATTATCACCATCCAGATTCTGAACCAGATTATATGTGATTTTTGAAAAACTGTGACGAGCACGAAGAACATCATTGAAATTATCATATTTTTAAAATTTATTAGGGTTTATCAAATACGAATGATTCTGAAACATTTC
This sequence comes from Bidens hawaiensis, assembly GCF_021521415.1. Lineage (NCBI taxonomy): Eukaryota > Viridiplantae > Streptophyta > Magnoliopsida > Asterales > Asteraceae > Bidens > Bidens hawaiensis. Next base: position 143,049 of record NW_027491983.1, on the reverse strand, counting down.
TATAATCAATTTTCAACATATAACATGTTTTATAACGAAAACCGAATATTGTTAGGGTTTATCAGGTTTTAGTCTCTGTCTTCCTAACTAGATCATGATTTTATGAGAAAAACATGAAGAATTAATTAATCAACATCGCTCTGATACCATATGTTGATCAGTTTTTTACGTTGGTAATGGAAACATCAATTATATGATAAACCTATAACTAAAACATACCTGCTACAACAGAGAGAGTAGCTATGGTTGACAAGAATGATCCATACGACATGATTGCTAGCTTTGTCGAGTTCCCATTTAGGATATATGGTAATGATGGGAATTAGGGTTCTTGAGTAAACCGAATATATGGAGAGAGAGAGAGACAGACAGACAGACGAATTTGATGTGTGTGTGTGTTTATGGTTATGTTATGATTTTAATTAATCTCTCCGTATATTTATATTAGAGATATACATTTATATACACCCAAGGGGCAGGGATTAACAAGTAAGAGTAATATGGTCTGTCAACAATTACGTAGCTAATATAATAATAATGTATAATTTAATTATTTTGATCCGTAGTTGCTGTCAAACGGTTGGAACCATGACATTTAGTGGGTGTTTGGGTGAGCTTTTAAAACTTGCTTATTTGCTGGTTGAAAAACAAATTGTGTTTGACAAAGCTTCTCCAAAAGCTTCAAATTGAAGCTTTTCAATAATTGCTTTTACTTTTCAAAAAGAACAAAAAAATATTTTTAAAAGCTCATCCAAACACCCCGATAAATCATATGGCTCAATTTATGAGATTTAAATCAATTTTATTGAGCAGTCTCTGGTGAGTCGAGGATACCTAGAAACCTTCTTGACTTAGAAAGTATTTGACACAAAGGGGAAAATAATAATAATAAGTACGAACAAACAAAGTACTACAATAAATAAATCGCGCCTTTCTTTACTTTGTTTCAGTGACCTCCGGATTTACAGCAACCGCCGCCGCCGTGGCAAGCGGCCGCTGTTTGACGTTCCGATGACGACGATATACATTAAACGCCATTCCTTCGTTGCTCGCTTCAAAGCTCTTCTTTCACAGGTTCCTCTTCCCATCTTTTATTGTTTTTTTCGCTTGAGCATTTCGTCGAACACCTGGTGTGCTTTGAATTTTCAATTGCAGTTACATTACCATAAACTTGTTGAAGTTGGAAGCAAACCTCGACCTCCTCGAACCCAAAAAGATTCTGTTTCTGAACCAGGTATATTCGATCACTGTATCTGTAGCAATGAATTCAATACCTTTCTACTCAATTTTTCTATGCAATTTGTTATGTGTATCGTATTATTAGATGCTTCTCTGCTGTGAAAACGAGTCAAGCTTTAAACTTTTAGCGCAATTTCTGTTAGGCTGTATGCTGTCGGGCGTTAAGCCCACCACGTTAAACCCACATGGCAGATGAGGTGGCAGGGTTGCCGCGCATATTGGGTTAATGGTTTAAGGGGTTGATGCATGGTGGATGGTTGGCGTGGAGAGGGTTAACGCCAGCATGTTTGATTAGATGCTTCCCTTTTGTGAAAAAGAGTCAAGCTTTAGCCTTAAACATTGGCATTGTGCTATTTTTAAATCTTTTGATTTAGTTATAAAATGTGTACTGAAAAGGATATCTGAGGTAGAAATGTAACCTTTTCTGGGAATTGATATAGTAAAAAAGAACAGTATTTTGAAGCATGTGATAATTGTTTTCTTGGGCTTGTGGTATTGATGATTATTGACAGGTAAAGTTGATACATCTAAATGGCAAAAGATGGATTCCAGAGCACTGGGGATAACCCGACTGATGGTGCCTTCTTCTCCCTATACTCTTCTAAAGATTCTCAGAGGCGGAGGTGATCTTTTTGTTACATTTTTTTTTATTTTTATATCGAGCATTTCTTGATATGATCTTTTTCTCTTTATGTTTTAACTTTTAGACCTTGAGTAGTGTTTACCTTCATGAATTCTATGCATTATTTGGAAACAGTTATTCAACCATTTATTAAGGAAAGCTCAAGCTTTGATTATGATATTATTACCGTATCCTACATTTCATTCAGTTAGAATATAATTGAATGTCAGGTAGCTTGCTGTTTGATGCCATATTAACTTCGTTATTTACAGGATTTGAAGCCTATTTGGTTGGTGGTTGTGTGAGGGATTTAATTTTAAACAGGACACCAAAAGATTTTGATGTCATCACTACAGCTGATCTTCATCAGGTTCTCCTTTCTTGAAACTACTTCATTGTTGTATTGTTTACATGGCTGTTTAATTCATTCCATGTGATATTGATGGTCTAAGTGTGTACGTTTATTTTGCAGATTAAAAAGCAGTTTCATCGTTGTGTAATTGTTGGACGCAGATTTCCTATATGTAGAGTGCATATAAAGGGAACAATTATTGAGGTAGGTTGTTGTATTCACTTTAACTTTCTGATTCTTTTGGATGCAGTATATTATTAAATTAAGTTTTTTTTGTATGTTGTATAAAAGGTATCAAGTTTTAAGACTTTGGCAAAAGAGTCTGAAGAAAAAGAAAAATTTCTTGTGTCTCAAATGCCTAGAGGCTGTAACAAATTTGACCTTAATCTTTGGAAAAACTCCATGCGTCGTGACTTCACTGTTAACAGGTATTTGTGCCTGCTTTGTGTACTTGTATAATAAATATCATAGTTTTTGTTTTATTTTTTTATGTTGCGATTTTGTGAAAGCAGCTTGTTTTTTGATCCTCTAAATTACAAGATATATGATTACAACAATGCAATGAAGGACTTATTGGACTTAAAGGTTAGACATATACTTCTGCATGATCTTTTTCATTAACTTTGTTAGTTATAGAAGGGGCAATTTTAACTTATCTAATAATGGGTCGATTTGAACTATAATAATTCTAAGCGGTCAAACAGGTTAAGCTAATAGATATAATAACTTCAGTTTGTTGTTTTGTTATACGATTTCAGCTACGGACAATAGTACCTGCGCATGTGTCATTCACAGAGGACTGTGGTTAGTTCATTGCTTTTCAACTAAAAAAATGTTTAGCACGAAACTTTATGCTTTTTATTAATTAGCACCAAATTTGATCTTAAAAAACTAACTCTAGATTTCTATTATGCTCGCCTATAATTCTATTCAGCAAGAATCCTTCGGGGACTGAGAATTGCTGCTCGTCTTGGATTATCACTTTCAAAGGATGTCGAAACCGCAATTCATAAACTCGCTTCATCTATTTTGAATCTAAGCCCGGTACATATTTTTCAGATTACATATCTTATTTTTGTGCTTCTTGTTAATTTGTTATTGGCGCTTTATGTTGTCATACTATATATGATATAACTATATCAGCTTTTTTATTCAGTCCAGGATAATGATGGAGATGGATTATATGTTTTCGTTCGGGGCTGCAGAATCTTCCCTCCGTTTACTACACAGATTTCACATTCTCAAGATTTTGCTACCATTTCAGGTAGTTTATGAATAACGCTTCTGATTAATGGTTTAAAAAAATATATAGTTACAATAAGCTAATTTTTAAAATGTTTGATTGTAGGCGGCATACATTTCCAGACAAACAACTGGACCTGAGCAAAGTACCATGATGCTGATGGTATGCTCGGTAGCTTATATCTCAATATTTATATATAACATTACATCTATGTGTCTTACTATGTCTGAAATTTGTTTTATCAGAAATTGTTCTCTCATTTGGATGAGCTTGTTAGTTGTGATCAGCCAGCTGCCTGTTGCTTATGGTGAGCTAGTTCAATCATTAATCATTTTTAGTCAAACTTTAAAGTTGACCAAGCATTTGCTGTTAACCACAGGATTGGACTTTTGGCTTTCCATCAAACACTACTAAATAAACCCCAACATCCTTTTGTCGTTTTGACTTTCGGTTGTGTTCTATACCATCAGAGTTGGAGGGATGGCCTCAAGTTTGCGAGGAAATATAGTCAAGGGCTAGTCAGCTTTGACCCTGAAACTTTAGATCCATATGAGTTCGTTTCTGATGACGAGGTTGCTAAAAAGGTAAATAAATTAACAAAGCGGGTGATAGATTCTATTGATGTTTTGGTGGATCCAGATACCCTGCACAAAACAATGTCTAGATTCCCTGGTTTTTCGCGCCCTGGTTTAGTAAGTGAAACTGATTAGTTTTAATTCGTTGCTATTTATTACTTATAGTTTGAGTAAAATATTTTAAATCTTTTTCAGGTTTTTGTATCCAAGAATGCTGCTCACAGTGCTGTACAACTGTTTTATGTTCTTGCGCATAAGGCAGAAACTTATGATGTGGGCAGAAGTTCATTTGAGGTGAATCATCAGTTGCTTGGAAAAGGGGACACTTTGGAGACTATATTTACCCTAGGAAAGATCATAATGAAAACTATGGGCTGTAAGGTTGATCAAGATGATAATAACCACCTCGGACCACCTGAAAATATGAAAAAACCGAATGCAAAATCAAGCACTGGTCAGAAGCAAAATGCAGATACAGAAGAAAAAAGTGAAGATATTGAGGTACAAATTGAAGTATTAGAATACTTTTTATGAAGTGGCTGATTGTTAAATATGTATAGGGTCCCACAATGGAGAAGCCGGTAGAGATCAGTGCATCTAAATCATCAACAAAGAAATCAAGTAACCATAAGAAGCAAAAATCGAATGCAAAATCAAGCAACAGTAAGAAGCAAAATGGAGCCACAAAGAAAGAGATCAACGATGTTGCAGCTACTGTAAAAACCAAAATTTTAAACTTTATACGAAGGAATATTGGTTTTAAATAATTCCAACTATGGCCTATTGGTAAATATCAGTCTCAACTTTATACTTGCCTGCTGACCGTCCCAACTATTGATGTATTTGTTTTTAATGGGCCGCGACTAACGGATGTTAACTCCGTTAGTGATTTGCTGACGTGGACCTTCTTCTCCGGCCGCATCACGCCGGAAACTTGCCAGAAACCTGCAACTCGCCTCCATTCTCCCTAATATCGTTCCACCATCTCTCTCTATCTTTCCCCTCATTCGAAACCTAACCGACGTGCCGCTGTTGTTGTCTCCGGCGAAGTCCACCCTTGTCAATCGTGCACCATTCGAGGTAATTGATACATCATCCGACTCGTTTTTATCCTCTTAACAAAAGCCCTATACTCATTTTGTAAATCGTGTAACATTGATTTCAAATTTTTGAAAATAAAATCGGGTTTGGTATATAGGGATTGGCCATGAAAGAAGATGAAATCTACTTCATTTTCTAATTTCCGATGTCTTTTGAAGAGGGAGGGATTCGGTGTGACGATATTAGGGAGAATGGAGGCAAGTTGCAGGTTTCCGGCAAGTTTCCGGCGTGATGCGGCCGGAGAAGAAGGTCCACGTCAGCAAATCACTAACGGAGTTAACATCCGTTAGTCGCGGCCCATTAAAAACAAATACATCAATAGTTGGGACGGTCAGCAAGCAAGTGTAAAGTTGGGACTGATATTTACCAATAGGCCATAGTTGGAATTATTTAAAACCAATATTCCTTGTACGAATGATTATTATTTGTGTCATTTATTTTACAAAACTATATCTTTCTGATATTAATATAATCTTTTGAATAAAATGATTTGGGAGAATTTATGCATTTTAATAATACGCTATGGGCAACTTTTTGACCCTTTCTTTCAAGCTAATATTTTTAGTTTAACCTGTTAGTGATGAAGCGTAACCTAAATCAACCAATTCATAAGTATCCTAATCTTTGTCTTGTAAAGATTGCAGTGTTTTATTTGACACATAGCATGACAGTATTCATGTCATTATTTTGTTTCCTAGTTTATATTGTTTCCGTATCTTAGATATCTAGATTTGTTGTTTTGTTTATAAATTGAGAAATTACCCTGAAAATGGAAAATACAGTTATTTCCTGATTTACGCATATAAATGGCCATTAAATGAAGACACTTTAGTTGTAATAATACGCGAAAAGGGGTATTTTCCACTCTTAAAAGTCAAACAGTGCTTCTTTATCAAACTATTTGACTAAACAAATGGTCAGATGTTCAACAATAGAAAGTAAACGAATCTAAGCGTATTCAGTGGCATTAATAGCTAGCAATGTCCACAACTTATAAATAGGCAACTCGATCTATAACACTTGCCAAAATAGGAATTTTCTTCGTTTTCACGCAGCGTTAAATTTTTTCTGCTTTGATTATTCTTTTTCCGAATTATATCGTAATTCTTGTTATCAATGACTTGCAGGATCACACAATAGAGAAACCGGTAGAGATGCGTGAGTCGGATTCACCAACACCAGAACTTATGGCCACACTGGAATCTTGTTTGTACAATGGAAACGATAACAGAAATGGAAAGCTTCCATCTCAATCAGAAGCTCTAAGCACTAAAGAAAAATTCAACGTAGTCGCGGAAGTTGAAGCAGATCAGTCAACCACCAAAGAAGAAAGTGTAAGCAGAAAGCGGAAACTGTTGCAACTATCTTCTCTTTTCAAGTAAATGACACCACAAATCTGTTGCAGGCATTAGTTATTTCTCATCTGCTTTTAATATAATCAGTTATCATTTTATAAAATTATAATATTCCATTTTTGGACGTTTTAGTTTTCTTTAAAACATTAACAGCCTGTGATTGTGCAAAGGGAAGGTTTTGTATTTTTAGGCTTCTTTTCATCAAAGACTTGTTTTTGTATCGTGTGCCTTTTTTTAATTTATTTATTTTATGGAACTTAGTTGTAACCGTTAAGGTGAATCTTGAACATAGTTGTACAGTACAACTTGGTGATGCACAGTGAAGGTAATACAAATACAAAGACAGCACTGGAAGCCCACTGGGGTGGTCTTCTGACATTGTATTGAATTGAGGTACTGTCAATTGTCAGTCAATTTATTTTTAAGAACAACCATGAAGTGTTTTTATTAATAATTCTTGAGTTTATTTAAATATTTGGCAAGAATATACCACGCAGAATGACCAACTTATAAAATTTTTGAGAATCTTAAAACTTTTATATATAAAATGTGAAGTTGTCGATAGGGGTGAATCTGGTGAGGGATGTAGTGCTAAAGTTCAAATTCGAATTTGACTTGTTTAATTTAACTCGCTTATTATTTTATGTATCATTAGTACTATATATAGTTTTCTTTACATTTTTGTGTATATAGAAAATATATTGAAGAGGTAGGTCCCAGCAGAGCCCAGTTGGACCCGCAAGACTCACCTTAAAAAGAGACGTCTGCGCAGAAACCAACTGGATCCGCAGGACCCACTATGCTCAGAGACGTGACGTCCTTACGCGCAGTACGCAAGCTGTTCCCGCAGGAAATGCCTCCCAATGGTGAAGTACTCCGCCTGTTCCCGCAGCTGCGGATACAAGCAATCAGGGAAGCCCACCCGCGCAGCAAGGCTACACGCACAAGGCACTTAGCTCTCAATAATTCAGTTGTCACCTGAAGGAATGAGCAAAGCCGGGAACAATCCCGCACAAAGGCGGGAGGGGGAATACTCCCGCCCAAATAAGCCAGTCCGTACGATACGGGAAGATCTTCTGTACTGTACCTGACGAGGTATGGGCAAAAGATCTGACCAAAGATACGACAGCTCATTGACAACAGTATGGCGAGCAGCATGCTCTTGTACTGTATGTCACTATTAGCCGCTGCCTACTCACCAACTCCTGTCATACCACGTACATAGCCGGCAGTTGGTGGAAAAGGAATAGTACACAGCAGGCCTGGTCACTGTCAGCCGCTGCCTACCCACCAACTACCAGCATGGCACGTGCGTAGGCCACAGTTGGTAGAACAGGAATACTATTCAGCCGGCAATACCTTCTTGGAAACCTACCTTCGGCTATAAATACCCCAAATGGTATGATCTTATCATCTTATCATCATATACTATCTCGTATTACATATTATACCTGATATCTGCTCTAGCAATCTCTTAATATACATTTATATTCAAGAGCAATCTAGTCTGATTCTCACGCCGGAGGGTGGTCACAAGGAGGAACCCCCCCCCTTCTCAGTGACGAGCTCACGGTGTCTGTTTTGCAGGTTATCAGAAGAACCATCTTTGCCGGGTCTAACCCCTCGTGGGAAACATCTATTTAACACCCAGGTTATCCGTAATCTGCCCGGGGTCCGATTAGTGTTTCTTCATTGGCGCCATCCGTGCATAAAAGTTAGAACTTCATTTCTTTTCAGTTTTTTCAAACTTCTGGAAAGATGGTTAAAGAAACTCCGGTAACCACAACCCCACCTACTGGGAGGAATACCGGCGACTACACAGTTTTTACGAACACTACCCCGGTTACCCAAGCCGGGGCAAGTGCAGTAAATTTTACGAACACTACCCCAGTTACCCAAGCTGGGGCAAGTGCAGTAAACAACCATCCCCTGGGATTCAATAATACCCAGGCGGAAAGACAACAGACGAGACTCCCCCGCCAAACACTTGAACAAGTTAAAGCGTGGGCGGAGGCACGTCAGAAGGAATTCCAAGCTGAGTTGGACGAACGCTTGCGTTCCGTCCAACAGGCTGACGAATTTGGAGAGTACTGGGACAATGATTCGGAGGAATCCGATAGTGACGCAAACCCTCGTCATAGGGCGAAAGGGAAGCGTAAGGAAACGGACTCCCAACCGAGAAGGCATTTTTAAGAAACCTTCAAACCAAAAAACACAGGTGGAAATCCACGTGACTTCTCGAAAACATTTACACCAACTGCTGCAAAGGCGGGAACGTCCAAATTTGCAAGGGACATTGCGGAAGCAATCGTCCCGAAAAGTGCCAAACAGATGTCCAACATCGGCACTTACGATGGTATATCTGATCCAGACGATCATTTGAACAGGTTCATAGCGGGGGCAACCGTCAGTAGTTGGACGGAACCTACGTGGTGTTACATGTTCCAAATGACGCTTGTAGGGGCAGCTAGAGCGTGGTTCGATCGTCTACCGGTCAACCACATCTACGACTGGGCAGACTTCCAACAGAAGTTTAGCCAACACTTCAGCCAACAAAGAAAGTATACCGAAGAGCAATGGACAATCCTCAAATGCATTCGAGAGGAAGATGAATCTTTGCTAGACTTCATCACTCGCTTCAACTCAAAGAAGCTAAGTCTGGGTAATATCAGCGAAGATCTTGTTCGCGCTGCTTTCATCCAGGGCGCGAACGACCCAGAGCTCATCCGCACCTTAACGGGTAAAGATGGCATGCCATCCACATGGGATGCCATCATGACAGCAGCAAAACGCTTTGCGGAAACGGAGAAGCAACTGGGTAGAGATCTCCCCCAGAGCACAAACCTCTACACCCAGAAAACAAGAGAAGACAACGTCCTTACCGCCCGACTAAACAAAAAGCGGAAGCTAGGCATTTGGCAGTCAAGGGTAAACTTTGACACCTCATCCGGCTTGCAACATCGGTTAGGCGGAAGGGATAACGTACAGTCAAACAAGAACTCCAGATAGACGCCACTCACCAAAAGCGTCACCGAGATATTCGCCACTGAGGAGCTCCCATGGCCAAAGGCTCCAATAATCCGACATCGTCACAATGCTGATCGGAGCAAATACTGTGACTATCACAGGACAAAAGGCCACAACACTGAAGAATGCACAGACGTAAAGGACATGGTCGAAGCATTTGTCAGAGATGGGACGCTCGCGCACCTCGTGGCGCAATGAACGCTGAGCAGGCTGATGCGTGTAGAACCCCAGTTGGGGAAAACACGAATAAAATTACAGCTTCAATGTTGGAGACTACATACTGCGTAAACAACGAGATCCCGAACCAGGTGCATATCGGCTCGATGGCACTCCCATCCCAACAACATGGAAGGGAGCTCAATTACACAGTTTGCATGTAGATCAATTCCAAATTTGTAAAGAAAAGGCCAAGAGCCACTTCTAATGGAAATGATTCTCCTTAGAACATCGACGCTGATGATTTTACATTTATACTTTTATGAACTTTCAACACTGATGCCGGTTTTCACCGCATACATAAGTGTGAAAGTCGTTGCGTGGGGAAGGCGGCAAAACCCGCATAAACCCAAAAAACGGCAAACTTTCACGCAGGTCAGTTAAAGGTAAAGTTGTCATCCCACTAAATGAAAGTGCCGGTCTATCCGCATGAATCATGATAGAGGAAACTGAACACTAACCTATTAACAACCGCGCGTCGAACGGTTAATTTATTCAACACGGATATGCCGGTTTTCACCGTATAATTACGTGGAAAGTCGTTGCGTGGGGAAGGCGGCAAAACCCGCATAAACCCAAAAAACGGCAAACCTTCACGCAGGTCAGTTAAAGGTAAAGTTCAGTCATCCCACTAAATGAGAGTGCCGGTCTATCCGCATGAATCATGATAGAGGAAACTGAACACTAACCAATTAACAACCGCGCGTCGAACGGTTAATTTATTCAACATTGATGCCGGTTTTCACCGCATAATTACGTGGAAAGTCGTTGCGTGGGGAAGGCGGCAAAACCCGCATAAACCCAAAAAACGGCAAACCTTCACGCAGGTCAGTCATAGGTAAACTTTGGTCATCCAACTAAATGAAAGTGCCGGTCCTAACCGCACAAATCACGATAGGAAACCAAACCTATTGACAACCGTGCGTCGAACGGTTAACTTATTCAAAATACTTTAGAAAATTTCTAACAGAAGGATGAGGAAAACCTCCACGCAGGTTAGATGTAGGTAAAGTTTAGCCATCCTACTAAGTGCAAGTGACGGTCCTACCCGCACAATCACGAAAGAGGAAGCAAAACTTCAACCTATTATCTACCACGTTCAAAGGTTAACTTATCCTAAACACTTAGAAATTTCTAAAAAGATGAGGAAAACCTCCACGCAGGTCAGATATAGGTAAAGTTTAGCCATCCTACTAAGTGCAAGTGACGGTCCTACCCGCACAATCACGAAAGAGGAAGCAAAACTTCAACCTATTATCTACCACGTTCAAAGGTTAACTTATTCTAAACACTTGGAAAATTGCTAATTTAAACTAAAGTATGCAAGTCATATAACGTTTATAAAGCAAGTAATCCAGTGACAATAGCGGTCTTACCCGCATAAAGATTTATATTTCATAATATTCATTACAAGAATGGCCAGGTAACTACCCGCCTACAAGAATATAAATCTATACAAGCTAAACCTATCCTAGCAGTGGGAAGGGATCTTCAGGATCAGGCTTCAGGGCCACTTCCACTTGGACCAGCACCATCAGTAAAGCGTGGCGGTTCAAGGAAAGCTTTAAGGATAGCTAGCCCATCATCAGCAGCAGCAACTTCGTTCACCTTCTCCACCACCGGATGCGGGAAGGCGGCATACTGATTCACTGCTTGGTCGTATACAGCTTCAGTATCCACATCAAATAAAGGGAAGTTGGAAGGCGGGATGCCTTTCTCAACGAACCCTAGACCAAGCAGAAAGCCGGCCTTTTCCCCATCCTCATGAGAAGCGTTGAGGGCTGCGCTCATAGCATCGTCATAAGACGTCTCCGTGAAGACCCGATGCACAACCTACAAAAAGAAAAAAATACAAGTATCAAAACCTTTTCTATTTACAAAGAAAAGCGTAAAGACATGAAAAGCTTACCTGAGACAACGCTTCTCGAAGAAGCCATTCCTTGGCAACCAGAGCTTCTTGGAGGGCGGCTTGAGATTGGTTACAGGCGCGTTCGGCTTCACTTTTATTGAGGTTGGCAAGCAACACTTCCTTTGCAGCAGCCTCTTCAACGCCCTTTAGCTTCCGCTCAGTGTGGTCAAGCACGCCCCTCTGGTCCAGGATCTCTTAGAGCTTCTTCGCGTCCTCCATCGCCAAGGCATCATGAGCCTGTTGGAGCGCCTCTAATTTAGCTTTAAGTTCCTCATTCTCGAGGCGTAGAGGCTCAACAACAGCTTCAGCCTTGGTGGCCCTTTCAGTTGCGTTCCTAGCAGTTTCCTTAGCCAGCCGAAGCTGTTCGTTAACAGCTTGGACAGCCTTGGAACGGGCCTGAACTTCAACTTCAAGGGCCTTGAACGCATTCTCCTTCTCCGCAGCAGCCGCGGAGAGCCTCCTATTCTCCTCCCGGACAGCCCGCGCCTGAGCTACTTCTTGAATGCGAGCTGCTTTTAACTTGTCGTTTTCACAACAAAGCAGCTCGACGCGCGGCTGCATCTGGGCCAGGAGAACCCGAAGCTCATTGGTTAGCCTACCCTCCTGGTAGCTAGCCATGGCTTCCCCCAACGCACCACTGGGAGCTGCGTGACGAGCCCACTCCACGCACTCCACAGGTGTGCGAAGGGTTGTTCCTCGGCGGATGTTCCATCGTGGAACATACACTTCATTGGAATCCGACACTGCAAAAAACAAAAAGCAGTTAGGAAAAGATGATATAAAAAAAAAAAGGCCAAAAGAACCCTACGCACCTGTAGGGTCAACAACAGGCCGATAGCCGCCAAACCCATCACCTGAACCCAAAGGAAATCCATCCAAGAGGTCAGGCAGATGGGAAGGAGGCAGAGGTTGGTGAGAAGCCCCAAGCATACCTGAAGGATCGGCTGTAGCTGCCGACGTCGGAGGCATGGAGGCCGCCGCGGTAGAAACCAACGGAGGTGAACTCACAACCGTGGTCGCCGCTGCGGAATGCGCAGAAAAAGTAACCGCCGGCTCAGTGAAAGATGCGGTATATATGGCACTGACGGCCGGCGGTGATGTCATCACAGCTGGAACAGTTGGCTCAACGGAGTGAGCAACTGAACCAGCGGAAGCAGGTGCACCCGCCTGGGTCGTCGCCTCAGGTAGGCTGACCAAGCCTACCGTCATGGGCGGAGAGGTACTCCTCCCCGCTCCACCCTGGAATGCGTCAACATCCACGCCTGCACAAGGAAGATAAGCATTAATGATGGAAAGCTATGAAGTTAAAAATAAAGTTTGTACTTACGGGTTTTCTTGAGCCTAAAAGTGCGGACAGGCGGGGATGAACCCGATGGAGCCGGCCTCTTCACGCCGCTCACCGTTGTCATCCTGGGATCTCCGGAGGTGACAGTCGTCGCAGCCTCCGGAGCAGTGGTCCTATCACCACCCGGGTTCCCCGCCACCTCCTCGCTCTCGGTCTCTGAATCAGACAGAGGCACCGGATCGGCAGTGGAGACCTTCGCCTTTCCCTTCCCGCCGGCAGCCTTCTTTTTCCGCACTAACGGAGGACCATCTGCGGATTCCTCATCAGAACACAAGATTAGAGGAATTCCAGCAGAGGTTTCAACATTGAGGGGTCGAGGGTTGAATAACGCCTTACCTGGCCGCCTGGCGCTCAGGATCTCGTGGCCTGGCGGGTAGATCTCCACGAACCGATCCGCTGTCTGTTCAAGGATGGGCAACTCGTTCTCATCTAGAGCACGAGTACCCATCCGAGCGGGACTGTCAGCCTCCCGCGGATACAGGAGCGACTGCAAGTCGTTCCCCTCTGAAATAAAAGAAAAGCAGTTAGAAGACAAACCTATATAAACAAAGAAGACAGAAGCATACCGTAAGGGACAGAGTTCAAACCGTATTCGAGGACGATCGGGATCTTTCGCGCATCCGCATCCTTCCACGCCCGGCTCATCCCGAGCATCACCATCCCGGACTCCGCAAAGCGGTAAACCGGAGATTGGACTCGGGATATCTTCGAGAACCATTCCGCCTCCTGGTAGTTGGAGGCGTGAAGGCTGGGAAGTGCTTGCCCATTCTTGAACTTCATGGCAAGGGGGATGGCGCGAGCGGAGATAAAAAAGAACTCCCGCTTCCACGAACGAAGACTGCGCTCGGTTGCGCAAATCTTCAAACCCTTGATCCGGGTTATCAGAGTATACCACCCCTGGATGCACCTCCAAGAGTAGAAGGTCATCAGGCGGTCGACGAAGGGCTCAACGCCCAGAATCCGGCACACCCACTCGAAGTGGCGAATCTTCGCGATTGCCATTGGGTGTACGTCGGTCAGGTGTACACCGTGCCTCTCCAGGACACGGTACACAAACTTTGTCAAGGGGAACCTAAGATTCCCATAAACAAAGAATGCAGCATATACCCCGATCTTGCCTCTGGGGGCATCATACACCGTCTGATGGGGTTCAGGAAACTCAGGCTCGAGAGACTCGAGCATGAACTTCCTGACGATGTACTGATATAGATCGACAGGCAGAGCACACTGGCACTCGCCAGCAGTACTCTTGTCATCGGCGTACACCCCAGCCTCCTGGGCTGTAGCTTCGAGATCGTGAGAAGACATCTTGCAGATGAAAGAAGAAAACGATTTCAAGAGAATGCTCGACTGAAAAGGTGAGTATTCGCCGGAAATCGTTTTGAAGATGAAGAGAAAAGTGAAAGTGTGGATTACAAAGAACCCTCTCCCCCTTTATATACTAATCGCAATTAATGCGGAAGAGAGAGAAATCGAAGGTGCAATGAAACTATGACACGTGGCAAAAAGCAAGCTGGCAACAGCTGTTGAAAGGACGCGTACCATTAATTTCGCGGCCACGCGCCCGAAAAATCGCGCCCACGCGCCTGAAAAAGCGTCTGGAATGACCATGTACTGTCACGTCACCATAACTTCCTGCACGTCCTGACACAGTCAGAAGAAACCGTCGCACGACGTTTCAGCAATTTGGACTGTTCTTATCCTTTCACCAACTCTTCGAATTTCAAAAAATTTCAAAAAGATTCAAAAGTAAGCTGGAAAATACCCCTTACCTTGGCAACCAAGTAACTGTAAGGCAGGTGCGAGTACAGTGTTAAGGCAAAACCCTTCACATACTTAGCACCTACAGGGAATTGAAGCCAAGAATACCTCGACAACCAAGTAACTATAAGATGGGTGCGGGTACAGTGTTAAGGCAAAACCCTTCACATACTTATCACCCGCAGGGAATTGACGCCAGGAATACCTTGGCGACCAAGTAACTATAAGACGGGTGCGGGTACAGTGTCAAGGCAAAACCCTTCACATACTTAGCGCCCGCAGGGAATTGACGCCAGGAATACCTTGGAAGTAAAGTAACCGTAAGACGAGCGCGGGTACAGTGTTAAGGCTTACCTAGCGCTCCGCAGGGAATTGAAACCAAGAAGGATCTTCTGGGCAATGCTTGCGGAAACGGAAATAACATCCCCGCATAGCGGGAATGTCGGGAACTACATTGTTTGAAACTTCAAGATGGAATTGGTGGTTTTAACATAATTGATCACTATGTTCAAAACTACTAAAACCTCATGGAGATCCACACAAGTGGGACTCAACACTCCTGACTTGCGAGGAGGTTACAGACCTACCCGCATCATACCCAAAGATCAAGCAGGAAAGTCGGGAATTTCTGCAAGTGACAGAAGGACTTCCGCGGGAAGAATCCCCATAGAAAACCTTAAAACTAAACCCTTTTCAAAACCCTTTGCTTAAGTCCAAAAGTTCACCTCACTTTATTAAACATTCATGAGAAGAACATTGGACTGGGGGGACTTGAAGAGGTAGGTCCCAGCAGAGCCCAGTTGGACCCGCAAGACTCACCTTGAAAAGAGACGTCTGCGCAGAAACCAACTGGATCCGCAGGACCCACCATGCTCAGAGACGTGACGTCCTTACGCGCAGTACGCAAGCTGTTCCCGCAGGAAATGCCTCCCAATGGTGAAGTACTCCGCCTGTTCCCGCAGCTGCGGATACAAGCCATCAGGGAAGGCCACCCGCGCAGCAATGCTACACGCACAAGGCACTTTGCTCTCAATAATTCAGTTGTCACCTGAAGGAATGAGCAAAGCCGGGAACAATCCCGCACAAAGGCGGGAGGGGGAATACTCCCGCCCAAATAAGCCAGTCCGTACGATACGGGAAGATCTTTTGTACTGTACCTGACGAGGTATGGGCAAAAGATCTGACCAAAGATACGACAGCTCATTGACAACAGTATGGCGAGCAGCATGCTCTTGTACTGTATGTCACTATTAGCCGCTGCCTACTCACCAACTCCTGTCATACCACGTGCATAGCCGGCAGTTGGTGGAAAAGGAATAGTACACAGCAGGCCTGGTCACTGTCAGCCGCTGCCTACCCACCAACTACCAGCATGGCACGTGCGTAGGCCACAGTTGGTAGAACAGGAATACTATTCAGCCGGCAATACCTTCTTGGAAACCTACCTTCGGCTATAAATACCCCAAATGGTATGATCTTATCATCTTATCATCATATACTATCTCGTATTACATATTATACCTGATATCTGCTCTAGCAATCTCTTAATATACATTTATATTCAAGAGCAATCTAGTCTGATTCTCACGCCGGAGGGTGGTCACAAGGAGGAACCCCCCCCCCCTTCTCAGTGACGAGCTCACGGTGTCTGTTTTGCAGGTTATCAGAAGAACCATCTTTGCCGGGTCTAACCCCTCGTGGGAAACATCTATTTAACACCCAGGTTATCCGTAATCTGCCCGGGGTCCGATTAGTGTTTCTTCATATATCTTATTTAGATGTTGGCATAACTTATGGATAATAATAGTTGCTCAATAATATAGAAAATAAAAATGATTATATTTATGTGAATAATAGGTATATTTACACTTGCAACCTTGGTTAAGCTAAATATATTGCCGAGATGGCGGAGAGCTTGTATATTTGACGAGCTTAAGTCTAGGTTTGAGCTTGTTTAAACTCATCTTGTCGCGTGCTTTAAGCAAGATCTTCTCTAGTAGCTTACTAGTGAATCGGCTTGTTTACACCCAATAATCTAGTTAACTTACATAAGTTGGATGCCAAATTTTAACTAGCTCGTTTGACTCTCATTATTCATTTAGCTGAGCTGGATTTAAAGTTATAATTTTTTACTAATAAATAAGTAGAATGATTTTGTTTCTCCGTATATCTTGTCTTCTTTAAAATGTGAGAAATTTTTTGAAATAGGCACGTTCTTGAATTAAAAAAAGTCTTTTTAAGTGGTTGTAGCATTCATTCATCATGAAAATTCTAACTTTGCATTTTTACATTTAATTATGAAATGAAATAAAATGTTAGCCTAGCCCCAAGTCTTTTAAGTGGTTATAGCCTTATAGGTTACCCTCGAGTCGACAGCCTCATTTCCGCACTACGATGCCCATTGACCTTCAACATCTCTTTCTGCTACCATCAGTCACATTTACACATTATCTCCCAACGCTATCCAAAGAAAAATTCTAAGAATCTTCATTTTAAATAGAGAGTTTCGACTTTTGTTTTCACTTTGTAATATATTCCCAATTGTCCATAAAACAGTCGTCATGCCTAGGTTGTTAGAGTTAACGAGTAACTTATAAAATACTAGCGTGTGGCACTAAAGCTGGCCGGGGCGAGTATTTTAGGCTAACAAAATTACCGGAAAGAATATTTTGTATAACAAAATGTAAAGGGTGAATATTTTAGGAATAAATATAGTCGGGCGAGTTTGTTATGTAACTTTTTTACTTTTCTTAGTATTATATTATTATATAAAATTTTATTCATAACTTTTAAACAAAATTTCAAATAAACCGCTGAGACGTGCTTTTTATGTACGTGTCAATATAAATTTTATTCAAAACCGAGCGGGTCAAATTTATATCAAACTTTTTTTGACATGCTCGGTTTTAAATAAAATTTATGCCGACACGAAGATGAAAAAAAAGCACATCTCCGGTGCATTTTGAAGAAGTTATAAAAGAAAAACTAATTATAGGTAAATTAATTTTAATAATATAATATTCAGAAACGTTAAAAAAGTTGTCTAAATGAAAGTAGTCGTCCTTACTAATTCCTACTCGCTCCTCACATTTTGTTCTTTAAACTACCCGTCCCGACATTTTTTTCCCTTCATAAACTACCCGTCCCTTACAGTTTGGTGCCACGCATTTCCTCCAAAGTGCACCGGCGAAGCTTAGTGAGGGCCAGGAATCCCCCCGCCCCACCACATTTTTTTGCGCAGTAGTGTAAAATTACTTGTTTTTCGCCCGAAATTTGTGCATGTAGTGTTAATTTACCCATTTTGACAGAACATTTGACCCCCCTTCATTTATGAATTTTTTAATGCATTTTGAGTCCCCCCCCCACCCCCCCCCCCCCCCCACCCCCCAGCATTCTCATCCAAATGTCGCCACTTGCCTAGGTGGCCGATGAAAATACTCGCCAAGGGTTGTCTTTTGCTCAACTCGGGTACATTATGGTGGACATTTAAGGAATTAAATGGACTTGGAGACAAAACTCGGAACTCTCTATAAAATGGACAATCTCGGAATTTCTCCCCGAACCACCACTATTCACCTAACTTCATGGAGTTGCTTTACATCTATGACTTTTGATAATAGTGACATGTTTAAGTGATAAGATTGGGAGTAATTTTGGATTCTTAATGAGTAAATCCGTAATCATCTACCAACAAAACATAAAGACATTTTGTAATTTGCTATTTTTTAAAATTTCAACAAAGAATAGATATTCATTTTAAGGACCATACCATATACAGATAGTTGTAATTTTGAATATATAAGGTGTAGGCTACTGTATAATGATAGCTAACATGCATAAAAATTGTAATGTGGACATTTGTTTGGACGCAATAAGCTAAATGATTCTTACAATATTTTACGTTCATGCATTAATTGTTAAATTTTATAAAAGTTCATAAAAATGTTTTCATCATAATTCTTTTTACACTAATTTTGTATTTGGTTTGCAGAATTCAATGGAGGTTGCATTTAGTGTTTGGTTCATCACATAATTGAAATCGGAAATTCAGTTTCATTTTTAATTCGTTGATTGTCAAATGAATTAGAAAGTTTCACACAAAGTAAATTAAATTTTAGGCACCTCACCCTTAACACCCCCCCCCCCCCCCCACTCTCTTCCCAACAATTCCACCTATAGCGACATGGTAGTTCACTCCCTATACGGACCAGTGTTGTTTCTTGCAACGATCGATCCGACTAATACATTCCTTCACTCATACATTCTACGGTCATGTGCAGGAAACTGGATACGCTTCGGTGTCGGTACATGTCAGTAGATTCTGGTGCTAGGTATGCTACAATGTTGGTACGTATCTGGTACCGATAAAGTGATAAATTTTCAATTTCTTAAAAAAGAAAACCTGTTAAACAAACGCACTCTAAAACTTAAAATGCTTAAGATTCAAATTCCTTTTGAAGAATTTCAATTCTAAATCAAATTCTTAAAATTCGAATTTATTTAACAAATTACAATAATCTTGAAAAGAAAAAAGGTTCTTGATCTGGACTAAGAAAACCAAGTGACATGCCTTAATTCTTTTACACTGCATTCTCGGGTTTAAAATATAAGGAAAAGAAATGATAAGATTGGATAGGGGAAGAAAGGAAAAGAAATTATATATTTAAAAGACATTCTCGAGTTAAAAGAAAAGAAAAGAAAAGAAAAGAAAGCGTTAATTACATTCTTGAGTTAGATAGGAAGGAAAATATAGGAAAAAAATTGTAACTTTACAATCATACCCTCATTATTGAGTTATATAGGAAAGAAACGATAGGGTAAGTTAGTAATATTGTACATGACTATAAACTTTCCTTCATAATCAAGCCATATTTGGCTGGAAAGTTTTGGAGGAAAAAAGCCTTAAATTTTCTTTCCATTATCTTTCTTTTCTTTTAAAGAAAAAACTCAAGAATGAAAAAGAAAAAAATTCTAATCTTTTCTTTTTCAAACCTTTAAATAAAAAACTAAAAAAATACGGTGTTAGTTTTAGTTTTATAAACGGTGTTTTTTCCTTTGGAGATATTCCATTCTCAATTTATTATTATTCACTCGTCTGCAGCATATAAATGCATTATATTGTTATGAACTCACATTAAAATATTTTCCTTAGATGATGTCTGTAGCATATAAATGCATTATTTTGTTATGAATTTACATTAAATATTTTCCTTAGATGATATAGCATATTATATGAATTAAATTTAAGCTAAAACCGTGTGTTACTGAGCAACTCCTTAATCAAAGTTTTATTCTTGAAATATAATATAAGTTGAAAGAGCGTTAACATGTGCCCAAAATTCAAGACAACGGAGCCTCTTCGTAAAAAACAAGTTTACCTTCGTCAAAAAGCCCAAAGTGGGCAAGAGCGCATCCTCTATAGTCTATCCCCTCGTCCATAAAGTGCAATCCCTATCATTATAATAATAATATTGTCCTACTTTCAAATTAAATACAATCTCTATATTTTATTTAACCAATTAACTTATTATTATTAATAATATTATATTAAAAAGTAGGCAATAAAAATATGACACATCACAACTCACATTAGTCATTATTATTATTATTATTATTATTATTATTATTATTATTATTATTATTATTATATTAAAAAGTTACATTACATTACATCTATTGACAAAGAATAACACATAAATATCATGAAATAATATAATTACAACCTAAATTAAGAGTATTCAATATAAACCAATGTTAAGTATAGAGCTATAAAACTTTAAATTATATAATACGTTTATACAAAGTACTTATTGATTAACGAGAGAGGGAGACGGATGGCCGAGTAGACGATTACATTATATATTGATGCATTACAACAAAACAAAATGCGTAAATATATATACGGCTTTAAGTTTCTCTAAATGTTTTTTAGTTATATATTTGCATGTCTCTCCGTTCGTTCAAACTCAAGATGAATTACTTTGATATTTTTTATATTAATTAACATTATTTACACTTTTTTTTACTAAAGAAATCAAAAAAAATATAATTACAATTGTATCAACTAATTTGAATTTCAAATTTCAAAATTAGAGTTTGTTCTTTGAACATGTACAAACATTAATTGGCACAATTTATTATTTATACATATTAATTAACTAACTAATAGTATTTAGTAGGCTTGAACCTACAATTATAGGAAAAAAATTTATTTGTTTGCATTTCTTTTCATAATAAAATATATATAGTTTTTCTAGAACAATTAAAATTTTCAACAAAAAATAGTTTTAGAAGGTAATGAAAATAATTTTCTCTCTCTACAATCTTGATCATTAATCACTCCATTCTTTAATTAATTAATAATGCATAAATATTCGAAGGCAGCGTGCATGCCACGTGGAATAAACCTCAAAGGTGACCGTTGCGTACAATGACCCTTAAAAAACTCTTTCCTTTTATCCACACCAAAACACAACCCTTTAAGCCGAAAGTACAACTCCTATTGCGTAACAAATTTCAAAAATAATAAATATTAATCTGGAAAAAGCAAATGAATGCATCATATTAGGCGGATGAATATTGTAATATTAAGATTGATTGTTATCTTAAATCCAACGGGCCGATTTTATAGCCGTTGATTTCAAATACAATGGCCACCTTCGTACACCCATTTCTTCATTCTTCATCGTCTGCAAATCTTCAGGGTTTGCTTGATTGATTTGTGGGATTGACTCTTGATACTTTACATATCATCTCAAAGATCTTTGAAGTTGAATAATTTTACTCATCAATGGAAAACAAGTCATCCGCAAATACCCATCAAGGTATTGATGGATCTTTGAATGCAAGATCCTATTTTTATGGATTTGGATTGATGTTTGAGCTGGTTTGTGATCTGGGTTTGTGTTTAATTTGAGTTTGGTTGTGTTATTATATATGTAGGTGAAGGAGATGTTATGGGTGCCAAGAAGTTTGGCGGCGGTAACAGGAGAGCTTTGAGTGTCATTAATCAGAATTTGGATAACCGTGGTGGTGTTGCTAGCAAGAGAGCTTTGTCACTGTAGGTTTATTTGTTTTGTTTTTATTTTTATTTAGTTTTGTTTATTATGGTTTTATTTATTTAACTTGTTATTGTGTTGTTGATATCTGATGGTAATGCATTCATGTTTGATCTGGTATTTAAACCTATTAAATTCACATTCAAACTTTAATTGCTTTTGATGATTTGATCTATATATTTTCTGTGTCAAAACTATGCGTGTGTATATATATTATATAAATTCATATTTATGATTTTAAACTCAAAACTGTGTTTCATTTTTAATTTTTGTTAATTTTTATACTGACAAATGAATTGATTTTGTTTGTGATAAAAGGAAACCTGCTGTAGAATTTGGCAATAAGAAGCAGTGTTTACAAGAGGTACACCACTAATTTCAGGCTTCCATTTACGTTGACTTTTTATATAATTTGCTTAAGGTTTTGACTTTTGATTTGATTTGATTGATTTACTAGGAGGTTAAGAAGGCAAGTGAGGGTTTTGGTGTGTGGGAAGATGAAGTTGAAAATGAAAATGAACCTGTGCCAATATTTTTGGAAACATCAGATGCAATGGTGGATCAGGATATGGTATATGCCTAATTGTCTATTTATGTATTTTGAGATCTTTAGTTTTGACTTTTTGAAAAAAATTGTAGGAGGAGGTTGAGATGGAGGATATTTTTGAGGAATCCGTTATTGATATCGATGCTTGCGATGAAGGAAATCCGCTTGCGGTGGTTGAGTATGTTGAAGATCTTTATGCTAACTATAGAAAGATGGAGGTATATGGTTTCTTTGATCTTTCATGCTAATTACTTGACTTTATTTTATGCAAAAACTTGAATGCATTGCTATTATGAGTTATGACCCAAAAAAAAGAGTAAAAGAAAAAGAAAAAGTAGGAACTTTGTGCCCTTGTAATATGATAAATTGAAAAATGTAACCCTCTTTTTGTATATCAATATTCAATACTCATACTATGCATATTGCCTTAGAGGTTTTTGATGCTAAAAATAGGAAGGTTCATTAATTCCATTTGATATTTTAGTAAACTAGAATCTCTTAATTCGGGGTGTTTGTACCTTGTTTCACTATACGAAAACGACAAAATTAACTACAAAAAGTCAAATTGGTGCGCGCTTCACAGATTGTGCGCGTTAACCTTTTTATTCGACTATTGTTAGAAAACTAAATGAGACTAATTCCTGGATCTCTGCAGCATTTGAGCCTGGTCTCGCCGAGTTACATGGCACAACAGTTTGATCTCAATGAGAAGATGAGAGGTATCCTGATTGACTGGCTCATTGAGGTAACTTGAATTTTAAATTTTGTTTATAGTTATTATTACTCATATATATAAATTTTATCTATAATTGTTACTAATAATGAGAATTAAACAGGTGCACCACAAGTTTGACCTCCAGCCAGAAACACTGTTTTTGACAGTGAATCTCATTGATAGATTTTTGGCTAAGCAGACTGTAATCAGAAAGAACTTGCAATTAGTAGGTTTGGTTGCAATGCTCCTGGCTTGCAAATATGAGGAAGTTTCGGTCCCCATTATCGATGATTTGATTTTTATCTCGGACAAAGCTTACTCCAGAAGTCAGATTCTTGCTATGGTACTAAAAAGTCAACAACTTTCATCATAAATCTTGATCTTATTTACTCATAAAAACCTAATCTTATTAACAAACAACTCTTTGTGCTTTCTAGGAGAAACAAATGTTGAACACACTAGACTTTAACATGTCGTTGCCAACTCCGTATGTTTTCGTGAAAAGATTCATCAAGGCGGCTCAATCAGATTCAAAGCTAGACCAACTCTCATTTTTCATGGTTGAGCTATGCCTTGTGGAATATGAGATGCTCAAATTCCCATCGTCTTTGTTGGCGGCTGCATCGGTGTACACGGCTCAGTGTACTCTTTATGGTCTGAGGCTGTGGTCCAAGACATGTGAGTGGTATACTCACTACACTGAAGACCAGCTTCTGTAAGTATACTAACTTTCAGTTGATATTATAAGGTTCATGTCATCATGTGTCTGTTTCTAATAATAATAATAATGTTTGCTTTGACTTTCTATTTAGGGAATGCTCAAGGATGATTGTGGGGTATCATCAAAAGGCAGCAGTGGGGAGACTGACTGGTGTTTATAGGAAGTATAATACATCGAAGTTCGGTTATGCAGCAAAAAGCGAGCCTGCAAAGTTTCTGGTCAAGGAGACCGACATGCTTTTCAAGAATGACAGTTCTTAAAATGGGAATAATAATGTGACATAACCTGTGTTTTGGGTTACTGAAGTGGTGGTGGTGTGTTGGTCTGGTGAATGGGCTAACCTTTTATATGATTTTTTTAGCAACTTCCCTTGTTGCATTTATGTGAGGGGAGGGTTCTTGTGTGTTGACTTTTATTGGGGGGTTTGTAAGTCAGTTTGACTTTGTAACTTCATTGTTTTATTCATGAACAATGTTGACAATAATCAAAAGATTATACAAGATTAATAAAGGTTATGCTTTGTTGAACATATGACACTGCAATTTTGTCTTCGACTTAGCTTGATTATCGAAAACGAAACTAAGATAAAGGGTGACATAGCGGCCTGACTACTAACTGGTCAATGAAAGATCTGCCACCTTATAAAAGTTTTTATCTTCTCTTGTACTTTAGGAAAGATATGGTGTTTTATGTGCATTGCCTTTGTCGAAGATATCAAGCCATTCTTTTGAATTATATCTGGTTCATCTAGCTTCTTTGTAGAAGTTTTTTTTTTCTTTAATAAATTCACTATACGCCGTTTAAAACAAAGGAAAAAAAAAACACATCGTGTTTATTGAGTTATGAGTTCCTAGGAAGGAAAGCCATACTTTAATAAATCGTGTCTACACATTGGGAAACATGACAAATATTAATAGGAACATTTAATATCAGCTCCTGTTGAAAAAAAACATAAAAGTCAGCTAAATAGCTTCATAACCAAATTTTCATGACCAAATTGAACCTCACATGAGAGAGAACATAGCCATTGACAACTTAGTTTGACACCAGTGTCTTCATCTATGACTTTTAGGGTTTTCAATTTTGAAGAGACATGCACACGGCGATACACATAAAACACGAATATGTCGGTGGTTTTGTAACAAAAAGTTGTTTCATTTGAATGTTTCTATTTGATTTTGGGTTAAAATTGCAAGTTTTTGTTCAATATATGTATTGCTTAAAATAGTACATGAGATATCAGATGTGTGTTTTTTAATTGAACTTATAGTCTATTTTTCTTATATGTTCAATATAGAAGGCTAAATACAAAATGGTACAAAACAACTTATACTTGGTACGATACGATTTTTGGATAATCCCTAAATGTTTGATAAGTGTTCTAATTGTCGTTCATCATGTCGATTTCGTGGGTGAATAGAAGAAGATTTTACCATCTTAATACTTATCGACAAGCGCTCCTAATGTTGGATGAGAGTGACCATATTCAAATATTTTGTAAAAGGGTAAATGAAGTATGCTAACTGTTTCATTAAGACGTGGAGCCATCGATACTTGATGACATTGCCTATTGCTCTTCAACTCTTGACACATGATGACATGACGAATCCTCGTACTTAACGAGCAAATCATTGTCCATTTTAGGGATGCCAAGTCATTGCCTATTGCTTTTCAACTCTTGAAATTCTCTGTCGGAGGTCCTAGTACAGCTGAAAAAGCTAAAAAATGTCGATTTGACAAGGAGAGCAGGCTTAAAGAACTTTAAGCCATACTAGTCCGATCTATGATTTGTTTCTATATTTGGTGTTACATATATATTTTTATCTTTATAATATTACTGGTCATCGTTAATCGTTTTCTTGTCATTAGCAACTAACTTTATCACTTATATTGTGCATTGTGTTTAGTTACATAAGTTCATAGGAGAGAAAATTTACCACTACCAGAATGTGTCTACACACCAAATAGAAACGTGACAAATATTAATGGAAACATTTAATGCTAGCTTGAGTTATGTACCCTATCAGTCTTTCACGACGGCGATATAATCTTAGCTCAAATGACAAAGCATAACCATTGACACCTTATAGTTGGCCTCACATAGATAACTCGATCAGTAGTTTGTCTTCATCTTCTCCGCACCAATTTCTTCATCTCCACCGATTAAATGCTTCGTTTTGCTAGGGTTTTCGATTGTGTAGACTTACAAGCACGCTGAAACACATAAAACAAAATTTGTGGTTTCATATCTATTGTTGTATCAAGAACATATCCCTGGTTTGTATAAAAAACTTGTTTATTTGAAGGTTATTATTTGATTTTTATCTCTCTCACAAAGTTTAATATATATAATCTTTGATTCTTCAATAAATTGATTTGATATGGCTTTGCTTCTTCAATAATTTATCAACAATTACTTTTTTATAAGAACAATAAATAGTTTTACTAAAACGGGACATCCTGAGAATATTTTATTCATGTTTTGACATAAATTTTATTCAAGGTATTTTCATTTCTTTAGGCGCATTTTTTTATTCAACTGAATTATTTTTAAAATACAAAATGTTAAAATGTTAAATCATGCTCATCATTTTGGCTTTATTTATGTAAAAACTTTAATGTTTTAAGTTCTATAAGTGTTGAATATGCAGATTATGATTTTTTTTTTTTGTAAATGTTTCTTGCTTGCATTGCTATTATGAGTTTATGACCTGGAAAAAAGAAAAGAAAAAGGAAGAAATAGGAACTTTGTGCCCTTTTAATATGATACACACGATGAATTGAAAAATGTAACCTCTCTTTATTTCAATACACAAACTATGCGCATTACCTTGAGTTCCTGATGCTAAAAACAGGCAGGTTCATTTAGTTCATTCGCTTTATTAGTAAACCAGAATCTCTTAATTCGGATTGTTTGTAAAATTCTACCTTGTTTCACTATACGAAAATGACAAAATTTACTACAAAAAGTTAAAAATTGTGCGCGTTACTTTTTTATTCGACTACTGTCAGAAAATTAAATGAGGCGAATTCTGGTTCTTTGCAGAATTTGAGCTTGGTCTCGCCATATTATATGACACAACAATTGACCTCAATGAGAAGATGAGAGTTATCCTAATTGATTGGCTCATTGAGGTAACTTTTCGGTCGCTTGGATTTAAAATTTTGTTATTTCAGATTTTTATTAAGTTTATCTATATTTCTTACTAATAGTGAGAATTCAACAGGTGCACCACAAGTTAGACCTGCAACTAGAAACACTATTTTTGACAATGAATCTCATTGACAGATATTTAGCTAAACAGTCTGTAATATTAAGAAAGAATTTGCAATTAGTAGGTTCGGTTGCAATGCTTATGGCTTGCAAATATGAGGAAGTTTCGGTCTCGATTATTGATGATTTGATTTTTATCTCGGACAAAGCTTACTCCAGAAGTCAGATTCTTGCAATGGTACTAAAAGGTCAACACCTTTCATCATACATCTTGATCTAATTAACAAATAAAAACTAATCTTATAATTAGCAAATCTTTGTGTTTTGCAGGAAAACAAATGTTGAACACACTAGAATATAACAAGTCGTTGCCAACCTCGTATGCTTTCGTGAAACGATGCATCAAGGCGGCTCAATCAGATTCAAAACTTGACCAACTGTAATTTTTCATGATTGAGCTAGCTTTGTCGAATATGAGATGCTTTATGTACATTGTCTTTATTGAAGATATCAACGCAAACCTTTTGAACTAATATGTATGGTTGTATCTAGTTCATCTAGCTTCTTGCTAAAAGTTTTTTTTTTCTTATAATAAATTCACTATACGTCGTTAATAGCAAAGAAAAAAAAAACAGAAAATGTACATTGCATTTATTGACTCACACATCGGGGAAACATGACAAATATTTATAGAAACATTTAATGTCAGCGCGAGTATAAATTTTATACCCTTTCAGGGATTTGCATATTTCCTTGCTCCCGTTGAAAAAAAGAAACATATATCCCAGACAAATTCCTCAAACCAAATTGAACCTTATATGAGAGAACATAATCGTCGACACCATAGAGTTGGCATAATATAGGTTACTCGGTATTTTTGTCTTCGCCTTCTCAATAGAGCATCGCCACTGTGTTCCTCTATTCCCCACCATTGTGCTTTTGAGCATCAATGCCTTGATTTGCTAGTTTTGATTTTAAAGAGGCACACGATGATACACATAAACACAAATACGTCTATGAGTTTGTGTCAAAAAGTTGTTTCATTTAAATGTTTCTATTTGATTTTGGGTTAAAATTGCAAATGTGATAGGTTTAGAACCAATTAAGAAGAAGAAACTTGAACAAAGAGAAAGAATATAATCTCAAAACTGGTTGATCTTTCATTAATCATGGACATAATTAAATAGAAATCCAAATTACAATAGACACCCCCAAACTAACCCAAAATAGCCATCCCCAATCCCTAACTTAATAATAATAACAATAAAACATAAATATAAATAAATGAAACATAACAATACTCCCTCCTTAAAGATTCTTGACCCAAGAATCACAAAATTAAGAAAAAAAAAAGACTGCAGCAACCATGGACTATTTGGGTTGACTCGATCCATGGTGGACGCCATTCAGTTCTTCCGGTTGCAATCGGAAAACTCGTACCAATGCGCCATGGTGGGCGCCAATCGTACACTGAACTCGCCAATGGATTTAAATATGCACCAAACATAATAATACCGTTGACCTTTTCATTAACAACCATTATGTTTTCTACATTCCCATGTTCTAGAGTGCCGATGCTAAATTTTGGAAAGTGCAACTTGAGGGGTTGATGATATGGGGTGGTTTGGGTGTTGTTCGGAATGGTATGTGTGTTGGGTGAACCACGAGACTCTCCAGAACATAGCTGTTGGTTCAAGGAGACCTTGAGAGATTGCATCCTTGTCAAAAGGGTTTGAATCGTAGCTTGCATTTGATTGAAGATTACCCCTTGTATAGCAATCTTCTTGCATAGATACTCATCAAACTCTTCATAGGATAGAGTTTGAGCATCCATGGAAGATCAGAACGGCTCTGATACCCTTGATAGGGTTAGAACCAATTAAGAAGAAGAAACTTGAACAAAGAGAAAGAATATCATATCCAAACTGGTTGATCTTTTATTAATCACGCACATAATTAAATAGAAATCCAAATTACAATAGACACCCCCAAACTAACCCAAAATAGCCATCCCCAATCCCTAACTTAATAATAATAACAATAAAACATAAATATAAATAAATGAAACGTAACAAAATGTTTGTTCAAGGCATATGGTATTGCTTAAAATAGTAATGAGATTTATGTTATTTTAACTTATATTTGCTTAACCAGCTTCTATTTTTCTTATAGATTCAACATCGAAGGCTAAATATAAAAAAAAGCTACAAAACAACCTATAGTTAGTTCATTTTGATATTTGGATAATCCCTAAATGTTTCATGAGTGTTCTAAATCTTTCATCATGTCAATTCTATATGGTGAATAGTAGAAGATTTTACCATCTTAAGACTGCTCGATAAGCACTCCAAATGAAGTATTCAATTGTTTCTATTTGATATGAAACCATCGCTAGTTAACACATGGCAAATACTCCAACGCACTTCACAAGCAAATCACCGTCCTTTAAGGATTTGAGCTTTAGGGATTATGTCAAGTAATGGCCTGTTGCTCTTCAAGTCTTGAATTTCTTTGTCCGGGGTAGGCTTGTAGCCAAAAAGGCTAGAAAATGTCGATTTGACTTAGAGTGGGCTTCAAGAACTTTAAGCCATACTAGTCCGGTCAATGATTTGTTTCTATTATTGGTTTTACATTCTTTTCTTGTCATTCACGACCAACTTTATCGCTTATATGGTACATTGTGTTTAGTTGATTGAGTTCATAGGAGAGAAAATTCACCACTACTAGAATGTGTGTTTGCACATCGCATAGAAAGCGATTAGAAATGTAACAAGTATCGATGGAACATTTCTTGAGTATAAAATTTGTGCCCTATCACAAAGGCAATTGACTCTTAGCTCAAATCATCTCCGTAACCAAGTATAACCATTGGCACTTTCTAGCTGGCCTCACATAGATAACTTGGTATATTTGTCTTCTACTTCTCTGCTAGAACACCGCCAATGTCTTCATCTCCACCGATTAAACACTTTGTTTTGTTAGGGTTTTCGCTTTTGTAGACTTACAAGCACGGTGAAACACATAAATCAAGATTTATGGTTTCATATCTTTGTGTTTTATCAAAAACATATCCGTGGTTTGTTTCAAAACCTAGTTTATTTGAAGGTTATTTGATTTTCATAGTATCTCACAAAGTTTGATATAAACATTGATTCTTTAGTCAATTAATTTGATTTACATGGTATCTTTAATAAATTAATAACAATTAGTTTTCATAAGAATGACAAATAGTTTTAATAAAATGGGACATTCTAATAATATTTATATACATGTTTCAACATAAATTTAATTTATTCAAGGTATTTTTCATTTGTTTAGGCACATTTTATTATTCAATTAAATAATTTTAAAAATAAATTTTAGTTATTGTATTCTTAAAATGTTAACCTAGATAAGTTTACACACATCGTTTGTTACTTGATTAATGAATTAAATTGTTACCGATTGAGTTTTGATCGCTTTTCCATCGTAACGTGCGGGTTTAAAGCAACTAGTTATAAAACTAGTATTATATTTGTTGATTAAAAAAGTTTGTCCTTTTCGTATGATTTAAAACTTGGTGGTTAGCCTTGCTGTTAGTGCGGGTAGCCTTCCCTGATGGCTTGTATCCGCAGCTGCGGGAACAGGCGGGGTACTTCACCATTGGGAGGCTTTTCCTGTGGGAACAGCTGGCGTACTGCGCGTAAGGTCTTCATCTCTCTGAGCATGGTGGATCCTGCGGAACCAGTTGGTCTTTGCGCAGACGTCCCTCTTCAAGGTGAGTCTTGCGGGTCCAACTGGGCCCTGCTGGGACCTACCTCTTCAAGTCCCCCCAGTCCAATGTTCTTCTCATGAATTGTTAATAAGTGAGGTGAACTTTTGGACTTAAGCAAAGGGTTTTGAAAAGGGTTTTTAGTTTTAAGGTTTTCTGTGGGGATTCTTCCCGCGGTTTCCCTAATGTCACGTGCAAAAATTCCCGACTTTTCTGCTTGATCTTTGGGTATGATGCGGGTAGGTGTGTAACTTCCTCGCAAGTCAGGAGCGTTGAGTTTCACTTGTGTAGATTCTCCACGAGGTTTTGGTAGTTTTAGACATAGTGATCAATTATGTTAAACAACCAATTCCATCTTGGAGCTTCAAACAATCTAGTTCTCAACGTTCCCGCTATGCGGGGATGTTATTTCCCTTTCCACAAGCATGGCCCAGAAGATCCTTCTTGGTTTTAATTCCCTACAAGTGCTAAGTATGTGAAGGGTTTCGCCTTGACACTGTACCCGCACTCGTCTTATAGTTACTTAACTTCCAAGGTATTCTTGGCTTCACTTCCCTGCAGGTGCTAAGTATGTGAAGGGTTTCGCCTTGACACTGTACCCGCACTTGTCTTACGGTTTCTTGGTTACCAAGGTATTCTTGGCTTCAATTCCCTGCAGGTGCTAAGTATGTGAAGGGTTTCGCCTTGACACTGTACCCGCACTTGTCTTACGGTTTCTTGGTTACCTAGGTAAGGGGGTATATTCCCTCTTATTTTTGAATCTTTGTTTCACGCATATTTTAGTTTAACTTAGCAATTTCTTGAGTAGTTTGGATAAGTTAACCTTTCAACGTGGCAGATGATAGGTTAAAGTTTTGCTCTCTTTCGTGATTGTGCGGGTAAGACCGTCACTTTCACTTAGTAGGATGGCTAAACTTTACCTATATCTGACATGCATGAAGGTTTTCCTCATCTTTTCCTTAGAAATTTTCTAAGTGTTTTAAATAAGTTAACCTTTCGACGCGCGGTTGTCAATAGGTTGATGTTCAGTTTCCTTTATCATGATTGTGCGGGTATGACCGTCACTTTCATTTAGTGGGATGACCAAACTTTACCTATAACTGACCTGCGTGAAGGTTTTCCTCATCTTTTCCTTATAAATTTTTGCCGTTTCTTGTGTTTATGCGGGTTTTGCCGCCTTCCATACGCAACGACTTACTTCCCCACTTATTTATGCGGTGAATACCGGCATATCAGTGTTTTGAATAAGTTAACCTTTCGACGCGTGGTTGTCAATAGGTTAATGTTCAGTTTCCTCTATCATGATTGTGCGGGTAGGACCGTCACTTTCATTTAGTGGGATGACCAAACTTCACCTATAACTGACCTGCGTGAAGGTTTTCCTCATCTTTTCAGAAATTTTCTAAGTGTTTTGAATAAGTTAACCTTTCGACGCGTGGTTGTCAATAGGTTAATGTTCAGTTTCCTCTATCATGATTATGCGGGTAGGACCGTCACTTTCATTTAGTGGGATGACCAAACTTCACCTATAACTGACCTGCGTGAAGGTTTTCCTCATCTTTTCAGAAATTTTCTAAGTGTTTTGAATAAGTTAACCTTTCGACGAGTGGTTGTCAATAGGTTAATGTTCAGTTTCCTCTATCATGATTGTGCGGGTAGGACCGTCACTTTCATTTAGTGGGATGACCAAACTTCACCTATAACTGACCTGCGTGAAGGTTTTCCTCATCTTTTCCTTAGAAATTTTTACCGTTTTTTGTGTTTATGCGGGTTTTGCCGCCTTCCACACGCAACGACTTACTTCTTTCCATATTTATGCGGTGAATACCGGCATATCAGTCTGGAAAGTTCATAAGTATAAATGTAAGACCATCAGCGTCAATGTGATTTGGAGAATCATTTCCATTAGAAGTGGCTCTAGGCCTTTTCTTTACAAGTTTGGAATTGATCTACATGCAGCCTGTGTAATTGAGCTCCCTTCCATGTTCTTGGGATGGGGGTGTCATCGAGCCTTTCGAGCCGATATGCACCTGGTTCGGAATCTCGTTGTTTATGCAGTATGTAGTCTCCAACATTGAAGCTGCAGTTTCATCCGTGTTTTCCCCAACTGGGATTCTACACGCATTAGCCTGCTTAGCGTCCATTACGCCATGAGGTGAGTGAGTTTCCCATTTCTGACGAATGCTTCGACGACGTCCTTCAAGGCTACGCATTCCTCCGTGGTGTGGCCTTTTGTCCTGTGGAAGTCACAGGATTTGCTTTGATCAGCGTTTGGACGCTGTCGGATTATTGGAGCCTCTGGCCATGGGAGCCTCTCGGTGGCAAATATCTCGGTGACGCTTTTGGTGAGTGGCGTCCATCTGGAGTTCCGGTTCGACGACTGCATGTTATCCTTTCCACCTAACCGAGGGTGCGAGCCGGATGAGGTGCCAAAGTTTACCCTTGACTGCCAAATACCAAGCTTCCTCTTTTTGTTTTGTCGGGCGGTAAGGACGTTATTTTCTCTTGTTTTTTGAGTGTAGAGGTTTGTACTCTGGGGAAGATCTCTACCCAGTTGCTTTTCCGTTTCCGCGAAGCGTTTAGCTGCTGTCATGATGGCATCCCACGTGGATGGCATGCCATCTTTACCCGTTAAGGTGCGGATGAGCTCTGGGTCTTCCGCGCCCTGGATGAAAGCAGCGCGGACAAGATCTTCGCTAATAGTGCCCAGACTTAGCTTCTTTGAATTGAAGCGCGTGATGAAGTCTAGTAAAGACTCATCTTCCTCTCGGATGCAGTTGAGGATCGTCCATTGCTCTTCGGTATACTTTCTTTGTTGACTGAAGTGTTGGCTGAACTTTTGCTGGAAGTCTGCCCAATCGTAGATGTGGTGGACCGGTAGACGGTCGAACCACGCTCTGGCTGCCCCAACAAGCGTCATTTGGAACATGTAACACCACGTGGGTTCCGTCCAATTGCTGACGGTTGCCCCCGCTATGAATCTGTTCAAATGATCGTCTGGGTCAGATATACCATCATATGTGCCTATGTTGGACATTTGTTTGGCACTTTTCGGGGCAATTGCTTCCGCAATGTCCCTTGCAAATTTGGACGTTCCCGCATTTGCAACAGTTGGTCTGAAGGTTTTAGAGAAGTCACGTGGGTTTCCACCCGCGTTTTTTGGTTTAAAGGTTTCTCCAAAATTTCTTCTGTGGAAATCTGCTTGTTTACGCTTCCCTTTCGCCCTATGGCGCGAGTTTGCGTCACTGTCAGATTCTTCTCAATCTTTATCATACTCGCACTCATTACTCATGTTGAGCTGTTGTCGAGTGCTTCCGAATTCGTCAGCCTGTTGGAGTGAACGTAAGCGTTCATCCAACTCAGCTTGGAATTCCTTCTGATGTGCTTCCGCCCACGCTTTAACTTGATCAAGTGTTTGGCGGGGGAGCCTCGTCTGTTGTCTCTCCAACTGGGTATCGGTGAATCCCAGGGGAGGATTATTTACTGCACTTGCCTTGGCTTGGGTAACCGGGGTAGTGTTCGTAAATATTGTGTACTCGCCGGTGTTCCCCCCAGTAGCTGGGGTTGTGGTTACCGGAGTTTTTTGGTCACTCGTTGGCCTTGGCACCGGAGTAACCTTAACCATCTTTCCAGAGGTTTTGAAAAAACTGAGAAAATTAGTTCTAGCTTTTATGCACGGATGGCGCCAATGAAGAAACACTAAGTGACCCCGACAGATTACGGATAATCTAGGGGTTAAGTAGATGTTTCCCACGAGGGTTAGGTCCGGCAAAGATGGTTATTCTTCTGATGACCTGCAAAACAGACACCATGTGCTCGTCACTGAGAAGGGGGGGTACCTCCTTGTGACCACCCTCCGGCGTGAGAATCAGACTAGATTGCTCTGAATATAAGTGTATATTAAGAGAAATAGCTAGATAATATCAGATAATATATGATGGTATAAGATAGTATGATACCGTTCCAAGGTGTTGGAGTATTTATAGCCGAAGGTAGGTTTCCAAGCAGGTACAGCCAGCTGTATAATATTCATTTTCTACCAACTGTGGGCTACGCACGTGCCGTGCTGGTGGTTGGTGGGTAGGCAGCGGCTGATAGTGACATGGCCGGCTGCGTACTATTCCTTTTCCACCAACTGCGGGCTATGTACGTGCCACGATGAGGGTTGGTGAGTAGGCAGCGACTGATAGTGACATTTTGTACTAGAGCGTGCTCCTCGTCGTACTGTTGTCAGTGAGCTGTCACCCTGTGATGGGCTGCTTTGGTCAGATATTGTCTATTTTGTCCATACCTTGGCAGATATAGTACAAAAGATCCTCCAGAAGCGTGCGGACTGGCTCATTTGGGCGGGAGTATTCCCGCCTTGCTCATTCCTTCTTCAGATGACGTTACTGAATTATTGAGAGTTAGTGCCTTGTACGAGTTAGTGCCTTGTTGATTAAAAAAGTTTGTCCTTTTCGTATGATTTAAAACTTGGTGGTTAGAGGAATTCTTTAATCATATAGGACATGAGTGTTGATTGTAATGCGGTGAGTCCACACTTTTTGAAGATAACATTGTAACGCGCTGGAAATTGATAACATAATTATTTAAAGTTTCATTTTCTCAAATCGCATTTTGTATATTCGTACCCATGTTTGTACAGTATCGCCCAGGATAACAAATATACCTTGATCATATAAAATATGTATTAATTTTATGGTTCCATTTTTCTAATAGTGTTAACCAGGTGTTATCTCGGCGCGTTGCGGCGGTGTACCTTCGTTGTAGTTGTTACTCCGTTTAACTAGGTGGGGTGTAAATTCGTTGTAGTTGTTTCTCAGTTTAGCTAAGCGGCCGCCCCGGTATACGTTCGTTGTAGTTGTTTCTCTATTTAGCTAGGTAGTGCGTGCAGTTTGTTAATTGTTACAAAAGTTCCTTCAATTTATGGTGCTACGTTTAGCTAGGCAATTTGGTGTACGTTTAACACCAACACTCATCGTCTATCTCCCACCTTGCAACAATCGCGCCGGACACACGATTCAAAAACACATAAAACATAGTACGTTATAACTTTACCATCACACCACCTTACTTTTTCATTACTTGAATTAGTAAGAAATTTATAAATACAAAAATCTATTTATGTTTAAAAAATCAAAACCAAAAGATTAAACCAAAAGAAAAATAAAAAACCAAAAACCCACATCGAACTCATGACCAGCTTTAACTACAGTACTACACTACCACCATAACTTCATTTTTGTTGCTTTCAAACATTAAATGCTATTTCAGAAAATTAGAAAAAAAAAACACTTAGTGGCTGTCACATTGATTGAACCTCCTGAAAATCACTACAACAACTTAGGTTTTCTCTAATATATAGTGTAATTGTTAACCATTTAAGTATTAAAACAATATGAGTTAAAACGTTAATGGGCTTTAAAATTCTTTACACATACAACAATTTAAGAATTAATTGTACATTAAATTAAGATAGGGTTAAGGGAAAGAATTTCATTTGGCCATAGGGTATGCTCTAATCCCTATAAACAACACATCACTCATTTTTCTCTCTTTCACTCAATCTCACCCAAAAGAAATGGTTTAATTCATAATTAATAGCAAATCAATTAGTAATTAATACATATTGTTCCTTTTTAACATGTTAAAATCATAATCTACGGACCTTTTTAACAGACTTAACACTAGTGGGGAATGGTTTAACGCATATTTAAAGTATCATGTCATCTTAACTTTGTTGGACGTTAGAGTACCCCATGGCCTTAGGGTGAGGTGGAGTGAAATGGGATAAAGTATGTGATACGATGCATACATGGAGTTAAAGAGCATGGATGTACACCCTATGACCTTAGAGGGGCATATGTGTGCGACTCATAATTACATACAACGTTAAATAATTATGTAAAGTCTATGCCTAGTTACGCTCAAAATTATGCAACGTATATAAATATGTATGTATATATTAAAAGACAAGTTGAAAAGTTTTAAACTTTCAACTTTGGTCATTAAATTATTTATTCTTCAAACTTTAGCCTTTAAAATTTCACGTCTTTACATTTTGACACAAGATTTTAAGCATTTCAACTTTGGATACGTAACTTTTAGATCTTATTGTACAAAACTTTTAGCCCTCTAAATTTTGGTCACAAACTTTTAGACTTTTACAAATTAATCACAAAATCTTGTTCACTTTTAACTCAGCGACGTCTTTCCACTTTCGCAAATCAAGTTCAAGCTGAAAGATCGAAATGAATAAAATTTGACACCGATATAGAATAGGCTAGATTACTAGTACGGTACCGGTATTCGGAAAATATCTCATCCCTAGTGAGCAAATTTTATTACAGATATATGTTGCAATGTTATATTATAAGTATACAGTAATGTTATTACACATATGTTATTCAATAACGGTTTTACAATCAATTCATTACATATACTACACAAAATGATGTAATCTTACATATATCTGACATTGTAGTACAAGTATAAAATGATATAAATAAAGTAGAGAGGATTCTGTAAAGAAGTCTTAAATTGATAAATGTGAACAAAAGAGTTTTTTTTGTCAATACAAAATACAATAGTGAAATTAATTATTAAAAATTATACGATGAGTTAACGCATATAGTGATGTCAAAAATCAAAACCAGCAGTAATCAACGGCTGATTGTGACTGCATTTATTTAAAAAAAACATAATAATAATAATAATAATAATAATAATAATAATAATAATAATAATAATAATAATAATAATATAATATAAATACTGAATTTATTTATTTGCTGAAAGAAAGAAAGAACGAGTTCCTCCTTGCCCAAGTTTTCTTTTCTTCACTTAATAATAAATAAAACCATTTCTTCTCTTCTCTTCGATTCTCCAATTCAATTCAGGGTTTCGAATATCACTTCACTCATCAATCAATCAATCACTCACTTCTCCAATTCGATTCAAAATTACGATGGGCGGCGGAAGCGGTGATGAATCCAACGGCGCCGATTCCGTTAAAGTTAACGTCCGGTGCTCTAACGGCAACAAGTTCTCCGTCCAGGCGACTCTGGACTCGTCTGTTGAGTCGTTCAAGTCTGTTCTCGAACAGAATTGCGACATATCGGCCGCACAGCAGCGCTTGATTTACAAAGGACGGATTCTCAAGGATGATCAGACTCTTAAGAGCTATGGTATATTGTTCATTTCTTATATTAATTCATTGTTTACTTATATTCACTGTTGAATGTTGATGATTCAACTGCTAGGTTTTGTGTCTTAGTGACTTACTTTTGTGTGTTTTATATACTATTATTGATGAGGTGAATGTGATGAATTTGCTAGAGCTAGTGGTTTTAGATGTAAATTTGCGTAAAAGTTTGATCGAATAGACAGAAGCTTAATATTTTGTGCTAATTTATGTCGACTGAAGGAGTATCAGGCCTGATTGTTATTTATCTAGGGGTTTTTTTACTTTGAAGAGTTACTAGGTTGAAGTTTATAAAGAGGTTATAATACCATATGAAACAAGAGAAAGAAAACGAAGTTGTTTTACTTTTTGTGAAATGAAAGAAGTATATTGATTTGGAAGATAGGAAGAGATTGATGTTTTGTTTGGCTTAGGCTGATAGGATATGTTTACGAATTCACGTGATGAATATATCTGATAGTATGGATATAGATAAGTGGTTATATTTGTCTAGCAAGTATTTGGATTAATAGCCTTTGATATCATATGAAGAACCACAGATGGTTTGGAGACAGAAAAGCCAGAAGCTATGTTTTGTGCTAATTTATGTCGAACAATGGAGTATTAGGTCTCATTGTTATTTATCTAGGTGTATTGAGATGTTCTTGCAAAGTTTGTAGGTTGATTGGAAAGAAAATGAAATTGTTTTACCTTTGGTAAGTTAAAAGAAGAGTATTGATTCGGAACACAGGCAGAGATTGGTGTTTGTTTGCCGTAGGCTGATAAGATACGTTTACATGATGAACATATTTGTTAATATGACATGGTCATATACTTTCATATAGATAAGCGGTAATACTTATCTAGGAAGTATTAGAAGTTAGGATAACTGTTAATGTTGATCGAAATATGTATTTTTATGTAATATCTTGATTTTAGTCTGCCTCATGAAGCAATTGGATGGTAGAAGTAACCTTTGATACCATATGAAGAACCATAGACGGTTTATGTAAATGGATTATATATGTAAAAATGAAACATAAAGGCAAATTAGGGTAGAACTAACAATGACAGTAATTGCATGTTATCCGGAAAACACGGTTTTGATAGATCATAGAAGCTATATAGAAACAAAATCACGTGAAGGCAACATACTTAAGAGGCCACGGTGTCGGTAATCTCATGCATCTGAAGATACTTTATTTAAGCAGACATTTAATTATATCGTGGTGCAAGTCATTTTTATTGGTCTCCAAAGGAAACGAATAAAGAAAATCAATAATTCACTATCTTGATGAAATAAGCTTTATATGTTCTTCTATGCTAACTTATTTGATTTTTATGCCTGACGCTTCTGTTCTGTGATTCTTCTATTTGGTAGTAACATATTTTCTATTATATGGTATTAATTATTTATGTAATTTATAGGTATGGAGGCAGAGCACACTGTTCACTTGGTGCGCGGTTTTGTTCCTGCTACAGCTACTCCAGCAGGTGGGGCCCCTGCCGGAGCAACTGCTACTCCACCTGCTGCAGAGCAAACTGGCTCGGTTGGAGGTGGAACCACAGGTGGGCCGGGTGTTGGTGGCTCACTGTTTCCTGGACTCGGTCTGGGTGGTTTGGGAGGTAATGGTGGTGGCATGTTTGGAGGTGGACTTCCAGATTTGGAACAAATGCAACAGCAGATGACTCAAAACCCTAACATGATGCGTGAAATCATGGATCTGCCTCTTTTTCAAAATCTGTTAAACAACCCGGAGATCATGCGCAACATGATGATGAATAATCCTCAAATGCGTGACCTCATCGATAGGAATCCAGAACTTGGTCATATGCTTAATGATCCTGCAATTCTTCGTCAAACAATGGAGGCTGCAAGAAACCCTGAACTCATGCGTGAAATGATGCGTAACACAGATAGAGCAA
This sequence comes from Bidens hawaiensis, assembly GCF_021521415.1. NCBI lineage: Eukaryota > Viridiplantae > Streptophyta > Magnoliopsida > Asterales > Asteraceae > Bidens > Bidens hawaiensis. The sequence goes on along the minus strand of NW_027491983.1, from coordinate 103,189 downwards.
TGAGCAATATTGAATCGTCTCCTGAAGGGTTTAATATGCTCAGGAGAATGTATGAAAATGTTCAAGAGCCGTTTCTGAATGCTACCACAATGGGCGGTGGCGGTGGTGATACAACCAATGATTTGAACTCAAATCCGTTTGCAGCTCTTTTGGGAGGTGGTCAGGGGGGGCAACCACGTGGCCAGGTAGCTAACCCTACCACCACTGGGGCTGACACCACTACTGGTTCTCCTGCTCCAAATACCAATCCACTTCCTAATCCTTGGGCTGGTGGTGGTGGTGGTAAGCTTCCAAACCTTTATTCTGACATATACATATGGGCTTACTATATTATGATGAACTAAATGCGAGTTCACAGGTGCAGCTAACCAAACAAATGCTGCTGCAACGAACACTGGTGGGGCTGGTAGGCCGCCACCTCCAGTTGGCGGTCTAGGTGGACTTGGTCTTCCGGGTCTCGAGGGATTGTTTGGTGGCACGAACCCTGATCCTAATTCAATGAGTCAACTTATGCAAAACCCTGCTATTTCTCAGATGATGCAAAGTCTACTGTCAAACCCACAGTATATGAATCAGGTGATCATTTTGCTTTTTTTTCTTTAACCTAGATTTTGTTTGTTGGGTTGTGTACTTACTAAACAATCATATTGTCTAGATACTTGGTCTCAATCCACAAATGCGAAGCATGCTTGATGCAAACCCTCAATTGAGAGAGATGATGCAAAATCCGGACTTCATTCGTCAGCTAACTTCTCCGGAGACCATGCAGGTAAATCAGTTAATAACTCTGAAAAAATTTATAAAAAGTTTAACTAAATGGTGATAAAGTATAACTATGAAATATATTTTGAATGGTAGTTTTTTATTGTAATAACTTGAAGAATTATGCTAAATATATCTGTCCATTTTTAGTTCATAAAATATAGAAATAAGATGGTCGTATGGAAAATTATTGAGAAGAAAAGTAGTGAGTAATTTATTTAAAAGCCCAAGTGCAGAAAAAGATCCAGTGAAATTGCCTTATATGGCATGGCATATAATAAGTTGAAATGCATTCATAAAAAGGTGTATATCATGTATATGGTAGTCTTTGTTTGATTTTGTTGGTCAAACTACCATTTAGGGTTCATAACTGTTGGTATAGGAACATAATTGTCACAATCAAGAGAAGAAATATAAGAGAAAATGGTTCACTTGAATTCATTATCAGTAAATGCATACATGAACAGGAAATAGAAAGACTTTTAAAATGGGAAAACAAATAACAAAGCAACAGAATGATCCGGGAGACTCGGACTATAACAAAGTAGCAAACTACATTGTCGAAGGCTTCATTCAAAATAATTCAAATACCAATGCGATAAACCAGATTGACTTCACATGCATGCAACATGTTGAAGGATGATTCAAAACTTGGTCTCATCATGCACATGGGTTTGAAGACTTTGAGCATGTTGCATCCATGTGAAGTCAATCTGCTTTATCGCATTAGTATTTTAATTATTTTGAATTAAGCTTTTGGCTTATTAGTTTGTTAAAGTGCGAGTCTCTTGGATTAATATGCTGCTTTTTGTTATCTGCTTTCCCTGTTTAAGAGTGGTTCTATTTTCTATTCATGCATGCATTTTCTGATATTGAATCCAAGTGAAACACTTGCTCCTAAATTTTTGTTGTTGATTGTGACAATTGTGCTCTGATACCAACAGTTGAAAACCAAGCAGAACTTTTAAGGTACTCATCATATGATTATGGTTTGTTAACCACTTAACCTAATTTAAACTTGTTGATGGCCCTAAAACTGTATACAGTCTGATATAACTGCACGTGTAGTGATCAGTTTTGTTTAGACCTATGCAGATAGTCGTTAAACTTATACAAGTCATGGGTTATGTATTTTAAAGTCAGAAAAGGCTATATTTTTTAATATCATTACTCTTATGAGTTGAGGTACAGCTGAAATTTGAGGATTTCGAGGGTCATTAGTCAACAGTCATGCATATCCATTCGAGTGTTTATATTCTTTCATGCATTTCTATTAGTACCACACAAGTGGCTTGCATCTCAAATTTATAACATATCCCTCAAGCTTTTAATTTGTCATCTTATGTTATTTTAGTTCACTCATTTCCTTAATCCTATCATGTTTATTCCTATTACAGCAAATGATGACACTGCAACAATCTCTTTTCTCCGGACTTGGTCAACAACTCACCAGGTAAATCACGTTAAAATTTTGATCTCGTTTGATTTAAATGCGAAAGATCAATCATGTGGATATGCGTAACATATAAAGTAAAGCAATGAATAAAAAATCATATGTTTAAGATACACAGAATACAGCATAAAGCCGGCTACAAGTCTTTTCTCAAAAAATTTTCACTTTGAAGTTTAAAATGCTCTCTCTCTCTCTCTCTCTCTCTTTTTAACTTTGTTTGGTATGTGTGGAATAACTCCACCTTATGTTTGATTAATATATGCTGCTCAGTATTTAACTGGAATACCTGTTATGCAGGGATGCAGGTCAAACTGGTGGAGGGACAGGTATCTTTTTGTTCATAGTTTCATGCCTTTAAATTTACTTAATTTATAGTTAAAAAACCTTCTATAATTATTATTACAAGTCATATCAGTGAGTTCGGATCGATATTTTTCCATAAAGGGAAATAATGCAATTTTTAAACATTCTAGAAAAGGATCTAATTTTTGATAGCAGGTGCTCCCAATAACCCAAATCCTAACATGAATATGGAGATGCTTATGAACATGTTTGGTAACCTTGGGACTGGCGGCTTTACAGCACCAACCAATTCAAATGGTAACATCTCACCTCATTTATCCACCATTATTTTGTCTTATCTTTGTTCATTTACCCATAAATTCACAAGGTTTATGTTTTTTTTCAAATACTAGTGCCACCAGAGGAACTGTATGCTACCCAACTCGCGCAGCTTCAAGAAATGGGATTTTTCGATACGCGTGAGAATCTTCAGGCACTGACTGCCACCCGAGGTAATGTTCATGCTGCTGTTGAGAGGCTATTGGGAAATCTTGGTCCCTAAGAATCTGTAACCGCATATATATAATATGATATATTTACATATATACCGTATCAGTGAACAAATGTGGAATTGGTCTGTTTGGATCGGAGCCAAATATGTTGAATTATGTGCATGAATATTTTTTTCTGTATGGCTTTGGAAATTGCCTTCTCTGTTATCCTTATTATGTTGCTCATGTGGTGTGATTTGATACCTGAAACAGCATTTTGGTTGCACATACTTTGTCATCTCTAAAATTATTACACTTTAAAACAATACAAAAAGAACTAGGCTTTAGAAAGATTTTTAACCGGATATCTTTCGAAAACCAATTTTGTTCATAAAATTATTGCCTGGTGGTTACTAGACATCAAATTTTATTATTTTACTGTTTTAAGTTAATTTATTTTGTTTGTTTGCTTTTCTGTGTTATACATTTTACATTATATTAAAATTCAATTTGATAAAGTACTTTTCTACTTTGGTCCCTTAAATTTGTTATTTTAGTTTTTGCTTATATTAAAGTGTAATTTGTATTCTAATTTTTGCCACAAAGGTTAATTAAATATTAACTTGATAATTTTTTATTTTTATACTCTCATCATAAGTTTTTGCGTTTTATACTTTACAAAACATTTTGCCTTGTAAACTTTGGCTACCAAAAAGTAAATTTTTTGTCTTTTATTCTTTGGCTATTAAACTTTTAATTTTTCACAATATAATATATTTTTTGACAGTATTGTAACTAAACCAACCGACTGAGTTTCCATTGCGTTTCTACCGCAACACGCCCTGGCTACAAAGAGTGGGTTTTGATTATTTTGGGTTTTTGGTGAGGTAATCGGTGGAGGCAGAATCAAGTTTGAGCGGCAGCAATATGTGGGGTCTTTTAACTTGTTATATAAACAAAACTACGATTTTGAATATAAATTTTGGACAAGTATTGGTTTTGTTTGCGGGTTGAATCCATAGACATCTTTAGTTACATAGGTTGAGTTATCTAGAGGCTTGTTAGTTTTACCTATTTTTTGTATATTCATTATGGTTATGTTATGTTAGAAGTTAAACTACTTGCGTAATTTGTTTAAAGAAATGGCTTCATTTTTGTTTTTGGGTGTCAATACGTAATTTTAGAGTAATAGCATTATAAAATAAAAATAAAAGTTTTGGGGTCATATGTTTTATTAATTTCTCCTTTCTTACTCTATACTTTTGACAAATCTCATTCTTGGATTGTTATGTTCTCTTAACCCTACCTAACATATATAATTTAACGTATAGAAAAATGCTTCAAGTCAATCAACTTGACTACAAACAAACTTTCAATTTCTTTAAATCCAATATTCTATTTGACTAGTTAGTTTTTAACCTTAAAATCAACTACTCTTTTGAAAAACCTTGTCAGGTATATTCTGCGTAATTTCGGGTATAGATCGGGTATTTGAAAAACCCGGTCTCGGGTATTGGAAAAAACCGGTTTCAGGTATGGAACCGGTTCCGGGTATTACCGGGTATAAATCGGGCCCGGTTCCGGGTACGGGTTTTGGTACTAAAATGCATACCCTATCCGTACCCTACGGGTAGGATCGGGTACGGGTTCGGGAATTAAAAACCCGGGTATTAAAAAAACCGGTTTTGGGTATTTTTTTCGGGTCCGGTTCCGGGTTCGAGCTTTGTTGTGCACCTCTATTACTACCATCGCTACCACCACTGCCGCCACCATCGCCACCTTACAACCAACGTTACCACCGCCACCATCGCTGCCATCATCGTTGCGGTAACCACCGAAACCTTCGCTTAGCCATCACCACCGCCACCATTGTCGCTGCCTGACCACCACTACCTGACCACCACACAACCATCGCCCCTGCCGCTTGACCGCTACCACCACCACCACCACTACCTGACCGCTACCACCGTTGTCGCCACCCTACCATCTCCATCACTACCAGTGCTACCACCGCTTGGTCACTACCAAACCACCCCCCCACCCCCCCCCCCCACATACACACACCGCCACCACCGCCACCACAACCATCGCCCCTGCCGCCTGACCGCTACCACCACCACCTAGGCTTGTAAACGAACCGAACGTTCAGTGGGAAGTTCGTTTATATTCGTTTATTTAATAAACAAACGGACTTGAACAAAAAACTTGTGTTCGTTTAATTAAATGAACGAACATGAACACATGTTCCGTTCGTTCATTTATGTTCATGAACGTTCGTTTATGTTCGTTTATTTATGTTCATTTATGTCTGTTCATTTATGTTCGTTTATGTATTAATAGAAAATAATTAAATATTATCTAGATAGGTCATCTGGTTAAAGGTTTTATATTTGTTAATTTGTCTTCATTTAGGTGTTTTTATTTAAGTTTGTTTATGTTTGTTTGTGTTCATCTACATTTGTTCATGTATGTTCGTTTATCTTTGCCTAGTTATATTCGATTAGATTTTAAACAAACAAACACAAATATCCTTTTTCAAATAAACGAACATGAACATAAATATTTGTTCAATTAAGTGCCTATGTTCTTTTAAAATTAAATGAAAGAACACGAACATGCCATTTTTCGTGTTCATTCGATTCGTTTACAGGCTTTCATTATTCACATTGATTAATACATCAGTCTCAATCTGTAGGCTTTTCCAATTTTATTTGTGTTCGTTTGTGTTCGTGAACCGTTCGTGAACACATTAATTTCCTTAATGAACGAACACGAACATAAAATCTCGTTCATTAAGTGTCCGTGAACCGTTCGTGAACACATTATTTTCTTAACGAACGAACATGAACAAGGCCTTGTTCGTGTTTGTGCAGTTCGTTTACAGCCCTACCACCACCGTCCGTTGCCAATGTAATTTTTTCTTGTAAAAAAAATTAATTTGATAAAAGTGTTTTTTTTTATTATTTTCATTTCATTCCTATAATTTTTTTTGAATACCAAACAACATAAAGTAATAATTCATTTCATTCCTCTAGGTTAACCAAACAAGACAAATGAATGTTAATGATCCATTTCATTTTCTTGTCCATTCAATTTCTTCTCCCATTTCATTCCCACTTCATTCCATTACCTCCAATCAAACATACCCTTAGGGCGCGTTCGTTTCACAGAATTCGTGGGAATTCAAACGAATTGGAATTAAAATACCATGACATGGTGTGTTCGTTTCGTTGGAATTGGAATCTTAATTCGTGAGAATCTAAAATGATGTGTTCGGTTGTCAAAGAAATGGAATTGGAATTGGAATTCAATTCCTTCAAATTCCTTTAAATAAAGGGATTCTAAATCCTTCCAAAATGTGGAGGATTTCAAGTGAATTTGTTGGAATTTTTTTCTCAAGTTTTATTTTTTTTATTTTTTTTACGAGGATAACGGCGGAAACACTTTAGTTTTTTTACTTTTTTTTTGTTTTCAATTTATATTTTGAGCCATGATTTTTTTATTATTATTATTGAATATTTTTTGAGGGGTTTTAAAAAACTAAAAACCCCTCAAAAAAATATTCAAAAATAATAATAAAAAAATCGTAACTCAAAATATAAATCGAAAACAAAAAAAGTAAAAAAACTAAAGTGTTTCCGCCGTTATCCTCATTAAAAAAGAAAAAAAAAAAACGATTCCAATTCATTTGTCAAACGAACACATCAAGAATGGAATGAGATTTCAATTCCTTCAAATTCCAATTCCTATTGGAATATTTAGATTCCAAATCCAATTCCTTACAATTCCAAATCCTATGCAAATTTCAATTCCATTCCGTGAAACGAACGCTCCATTGATTCGATAATTCATTAATTAGTTTGGTCAGTTAAATGCCTTGTACACGCTCATGGGCTGAACAACTCAATTGTTTATTACTTATTATTTGAATTGGGCCAATAAATTGCCATGGAACGTTCATGGGAGGCCAATTCACAAACTTTATGTTGCTTGTTTAGTTGGGCCATTCAAATTTCCATGGAAAGCTCATGGGAGGTCAACTAGTTTGATATGCTTGATTGTGTTATTCTTGGAAAATCTTATAAAAACATTGTCCAGTTACTTAAATGCTTCAAACTCATACATATTATTTTAATTCTTGACTCGTCCTCGAGTTTTCACTAGTAACAATTCATAAACATACATATACATATACATACGTATCCCCGTGATTTCATATCAACTCATTCCTACAACTCATCTGTCATCTTACACATTTTTATCCTTGGTCCTCGTAGAATGTCTTCCTTAGGAAATCATAGTCGTAATCAACGTCGTTCGTCGGCTGCCCGCGATCACCGTTTGACTGCTAGGATCACTAAGGAGATTGCTGCCGCTATGCCTCGGATTGCTACGAATATGCCATGGGAGGAATTCAAGGAAGCTATTGCTCTTGCTGCCTCACGTCCCGATGACACTGTTGAAGATGGAACTCCACCTCGCACGGACTCTAACCCTACCTCTGAAAACTCCAAATCCAAATACTCGACTAATGCTAAGGCTAAACCCAAACCCACTTCGCGTAAAGACAACTCTTCTCGTCACAAACGTAAATCCAACACTGCTAGCCAAACTAACCCTTCACCCTCCACCCAAAATGCTCCTAACGTTATTGTGGATTCAACTACTTCAAGTGCTCCAAGTCAAGTGAATCACATCTACCATAACTGAAGATGCTTGAAGACTCTGAAGATTTTTGTTGCTTTCCTATCTTAAGTTATCTTATCTTTTCGTTATTGCTTTGTATCGACTCTTTAGTTATTCGTGACATTTGATGATTTCAATTTGAACTATTTAAGCATTTCATTCTATGAATAAAGTTTCCTTTATCAAAATTAAAACTATTAGGATATTGTATCTCTATCTCATTACCTTATCCTCGATTATCTTAATAACACCTAAATCACCAAATCTGTTTCCTTTAATTTTCAAAATTTTACTTTTAAAAGCAAAAGATGTTTTCGAAATCTTACGGTTTTATTAATTCAACTAGAACATTTACTAATTAAAATTTGAAATCATATTTAGAAATTATCAAAAATAATTGTTTTCTTTTCAAAATTTTATTTTAAATGTTTTACAACCCACATAATGGAGCGGGTTATGCGGACCATCCGACAATAAGAATAATTATGGATGCATACGTAATTATTCAAGTCCTCGCATGGAAATTATAATACGTAAAGATTGTGTGTCATGATTTAGAAACTAAGGTAGCTAGGGTAACGGTACGAATGATGAGATGATAAGGACATGGTGGATACGCCGCTGGTACATCATATATATAAGTGTCCTTATCGGATTGCCATTTGAAGTGTTGCTTCGGTTATTATAAATTCTATGTTATGATTATTTTCGTTAAAAGTATAATTGTTTTCAAAACGATGATGTTATGGTTTTCCTTAATTTTGGGACGACATTCCCTAAAGTAGGGGAGACTGTAACAACTCGGGTTTTCCACGTATGAATTTATATCCGTTACTCGACCCGTTTTATATTCGGGAAATTTTAATAATGAAAATTATCGCGGTTATCGAGAAATTATTTTACAATTTATATGTATTTATTATATTGATTTAATATATATTTAAATTTGAAAGATATACGTTTTTAACCCGAATAAAAACTTTTATCCATCATTGTTCCCACCTTCAATCTATAGGGACTAAAATGCAATTTTTAACATTTCTTTATGATCCATTTACTAGACCCCGTACCCATGACCTGTTAACCCAATTTCGTGACCTGTTTAGTTACTTGAGCCTAAATTAACGATCTAAGTTAGAAATTGGATTGTGTTTATGATTAATCTTGCCATAATCGGCCAAACCGACGTAATTAATTAGGAAAAAAAGATCAAGACGATACGAATTTGATTATAAACTCAAACCGCCGTGACCTAAATTCTAATATATAACCTAGGATTGATCATTATGCAATTAATCGCGTCTGCACACCGTTAATATCAGCGCCAACAAGAACCCTATGATTATTATATTTTCGAAGTTTGGTGATATACGTTCGTCATCTTTGCCCGCCGGTTCTGTCGATCTCAAATTGGTCTGCGTTTAAACCTAAAATCAGGTAATTAAAGTATATGTACTAATCGTCTATCATTGATGATCATAAGCCCTAAATAAATTTAAAGAAACGATTAACAGATTGAGGGTTGATGAATTAGGGTTTATATTCAGTTGGATCTTGATCTGTTTCTGTATATAATGTGCTGTTTCCAAACGTTAATCAACTGACACACCAGCACGCATGGCTGGTGTGTGTGTGTTCTAAATTCTGGTCACAGGTCGCGGGTTCGAGTCCCAGTTTTGCAGGTTTTTGTTATTTTTGGTTTTCACTTGTTTTAATGGTTTTTAAATAAATTATAATATATATTACATATTAAATAAACGATATTTTGTTAACCCGACATCCTAATGCTAAACGTTTTGTGTCAATTAGTCTCGTTAGAAGTTTCGTGTATATATATAATAGTGTACAAATATATATATATATATATAGGGTAAGGATCCTAAGAGAACCATTGGCAAATTGAGAACTTTGAGAACCATTTTGGACCACTAAAAAAACCCTCTAAAAAATATTAAAAAAATAATAAAACAAACAGGACCGAAAATTTTAAAAAAGTAAAAAAAACCAAAATTATTATATTTCATTCCGGTTTCATTAAAAAAAACTGAATTTTTTTTTCTTTTTAATTCGTATTATACCTATACGCATATGTATACTTTCATTTAATCTCTAGTTACGTAATATACACATATGTACATTATCATTTACCTTAAATTATACATATATGTATATGAAAAAACATGTTTGTACACATTATACATATATGTATAATAAAAAAAACCGATTTTTTTTCTTTTTAATTCATATTATACCTATACACATATTTATACTTTCATTTAATCTCTAGTTATGTAATGTACACATATGTACATTATCATTTACCTTAAATTATAATATGTACATATATGTGTACATATATGTACATATTATACATATATGTATATGTTTAATTTAGCTAAACCGAGAATTTTTTTTACGTTTTTTTAGAAACCGGGATGATAAATAAGAACTTTGGTTTTTTTACTTTTTTTATTTTTGTGTTTTTTTTGTTTTATGATTTTTTTTATTTTTGGGTTTTTTTGTTATCCAAAATGGTTTTCATAGTTCTCACTTCCCAAAAAGTTCTCACATGATCCTAATCCTATATATATATATTATTAATAGAAAACCATCACTATTTTATTAAACCCGACCTTTATATTGAGGCTTTTTGTTGATTAAAATATTTTTATAAATTTGTTTATCACATATATATATTATATGTATATAATTATACATACCTATATTATTTTAAACAAAATTATAATAAACGTAGTAAACATATTAATATATTTTTATCATCGGGTGTCGTTACAAACTTCAAAATATAAATTTTACGATAATTATATATTTAGACGTTTATTAGTATATTATATCTTAACTTATATTTAATCAAATTAATTGTACTTAAACCCGATTTTATGGCAAACAATGATTTTTATAATAAAATAATACTAATAGTTTGTAGAGATCAATCGTTCAATCCGTAACATACCAAATCGTAATTGTAACTCAAATCACATCGAAATCTGAAATTCGTTATACATATTATATCATTATAATTCACTTATAATATTATTTAATTAGGATCCTTGTCTCTCGAAGAGCGTGATTATTGTTCTTGTTGTAATCATTCCCGTTTGGCTTAATCGATAAGGTGAATTTTATCATTCCCCTATTTTACTCGATTTTTACAAACGTTTTGGGGACATATGCGTATATCATACTGTACATACATATCTATATATACATACATATCAAAAATAGCAAACGTGTAATTGTGTGTGATTAATCAAATCTACTTATGTGCTTATTTGTCTTTGTATGCAATCGTTTGACATATCCCCTTGGAAAGGGTTCTCATTCTATTGACCACCACCCAATTCGCTTGGCAACGGTTATTCTTATTTGCTTATAGTGATTTAATGGCGCCCGATTCACTTGGCAATGGTTTAATCGACAACTTACTTGCTTATGGTTTGATTTCATTGCCGCATTTATTACTTTTTGCTTATTTATTATATTATCTTTATTTTATTGCAAAAATGGTGGTAAACTTACTCAACATGTGTTGTTGACCAAAACTCCATTTTCTACGTATATGCAGGTTGACTGATTTGAAGGATGGACACCTAGAAAGACCTTAGGGTTATATTGAAGACAAACTTGAATTTAATTGATTGTATTTATGTATTTACTTGAATTGTATTGTTGTATTTGAATATTGTTTATTATTTGAATTAAATAATTAATTAGATATTGTCACATTTTATATATGATAGTATCTTCGAGCTGTGAGCAATCGGATCATGCCCCGACATTTCTGCCTTAGGTTGGGGTGTGACACGAGAGGGGTAGCGGTCAAAGTAGGTATAATCAAAGTGAATCGTGGGGTTATAAACAAGAGTTATCAGAAGAGCTATCAGCAGGGTCAGCAAAATCAAGGGGGACACAAGGTCAAGGAAGTTCTTCGGGAAACAAGGAGGAGTCGATTAAGGATGTGATGGATTTTCTAAAACAGATGAAGACTGATCAGGAGGCTCAAAATAAAAGTGTAAATCAAAGGTTAGAGCTCCAAGAGAAAGCCAATGTTGCGAGGGATAAACAGGTGAGCCAGCTTGCTGAGGAAGTGGCGAGTTTGAAGAGAAATCCATCCAAGTTGCCGAGTGATACCTTGAAGAACCCGAGCCATCAGAGTGGTAGCTCTTCGAATAGTAAGAATGCCCATGTCAGCCAGGTAAGTACCCTTAGAAGCGGTAAGACATATAATAATGGGGTAACTCCACCACCTTCTGTTGAAGGTGTGGTGGAGGACTTGGGGGAAGATGGGAAAAGTGACGATGATGTTGAAATTGAACCGAAAACTAAATCAAATCAAACAAATAAAAATAAAATTGAAACTAAAACTATGACGGGAACACCAACCGCCAAGGAGACGGGTTCAACGAATAAAACCGTTCCGTTCCCTCGGGCATTGGTGAACCCTGAGACCTCATCGACACTTAGGAAGAGGGGCCCACAGCAGGAGGAAATGTGGGAAATATTTAAACAAGTAAAAATTAATTTACACCTCATAAATGCAATTAAACAAGTCCCTGCATATGCTAAATATTTGAAAGACTTGTGTACTCAAAAATGAACTCACAAGTTGCCCAAACAAGTTGATTTAACTGCAAATGTGAGTTCGGTTTTGACGGATATCCTCCCACCCAAGCTACAGGATCCGGGAACGCCAATTATACCCATTCAAGTGGGCGATTTTAAAATGACTAGAGCGTATGACCAGTACAACTTTGGTCCACTTAGAAAAGCCGACACCCCGTGGTGTTGGTCGATTTGACACTCAAGCTTCATAGGGAAATCGTGACCAATGTGATTGTGATGATAGAAGATTTCTATTACCCGGTTGACTTCCTGGTTCTAGACTACGTGACAATTGACCCAAAATGGCAACCGAACGTGATTCTCGGTGGGCCATTTTTGGCCATCGTGAATGCTTTGATTAATTGTAGAACTGGGGTAGTGGACATGGCATTTGGTAATAAAAATCTTACGCTTAATGTGTTTTCAAACGTGTCTAACCCTCTGGTGAGTGATGAATGCTTTGCGGCTGAAGTCATTGACGGATTGAACCCTCACGAAAGTGGGGATGATGCCACAGAGGAGTGTGCTATTTGTTGCAGGAAAGCAGTTGAGCATGTATTACAGTTACAAGAAGAAGAGAGAGAAGTGGAGTTGTATGCGGCAATTATTGGGAAACCGCTATGGTCTCAGCAAGTGGAGCGGTTGCCCGATACGATCGGTTCAAAGTTGAAACCTTCATTGGAGAGTCCGCAGGCTGTTGAATCGAATGAGCTCCCGAAACACCTGAAATACGTGTTTTTGGGAGAATGAGAGACATTACCAGCCATCGTCGCTGTAAATTTAGAAGACGAGCAAGAGAAGGCGTTGGTGGAAGTCTTGAATAAGCATAAGGCAGCGATTGGTTGGACGATAGCAGATTTGATAGGTATTAGCCCATCCATTGTCATGCATAAGATCATCACCGATCCCAAGGCAAAACCCGCTCATGATGCACAAAGAAGGTTGAATCCAAACATGCAGCAGGTAGTGAAGAAAGAGGTTTTGAAGTGGTTGGACGCGAAACTTGTAGATCAGAAGTTTTATTGTTTTTTAGATGGCTATTCGGGGTACAATCAGATTGCTATTCACCCCGATGACCAACATAAGACCACTTTCATGTGTCCATACGGCACTTTCGCATTCAAGCGAATGCCTTTTGGTTTGTGTAATGCTCCGGCCACCTTTCAAAGGTGTATGATGAGTATCTTTTCAGATATGGTCGGGGATTCACTCGAGATTTTTATGGACGACTTTTCGATTTTTGGATCATCTTTTGAAAAATACTTAAATGAATTAACAAAAGTTTTAAAAAGATGTGTGGAAACGAATTTGGTCTTAAGTTGGGAAAAGAGCCACTTTATGGTTCAAGAGGGGACGGTTTTGGGACATGTCATCTCAAGTAGGGGGATTGAGGTTGACCGGGCGAAAATCCAAGTCATATCTAATTTACCACTGCCTACTAATATAAAAGGGATAAGGTCATTTTTGGGTCATGCCGGTTTTTACCGACGGTTCATCAAGAATTTTAGTGTCATATCTAAACCGTTGTGTAATTTGTTATTAAAAGATGTACCATTTGTTTTTAACGAAGAGTGTATTAATGCATTTAATGTCCTAAAAAACAAATTGGTTGAAGCCCCGATCTTTTTTTCACCCGATTGGTCACTCCCATTTGAGATTATGTGTGACGCAAGTGACTACACGGTCGGGGGCAGTGTTGGGTCAACGGGTGGATAAGAAGCCCGTTGCCATATACTACGCAAGCAAATCCCTTTCCGATACTCAAATTAATTACACCACTACGGAAAAGGAGTTTCTCTCGGTAGTATATGCACTTGATAAGTTTCGATCTTACATTTGGGGGAGCAAGGTTATTGTTTTTTCAGATCACAGCGCAGTCAAGTATTTGATGGAGAAGAAGGACGCGAAGCCGCGCCTGATCAGGTGGATTTTACTGCTCCAAGAGTTTGATGTGGAGATCCGCGACAAGAAAGGAAGCGAGAACGTGGTAGCGGATCATTTATCGAGACTTGTGGGACAAGAAGAAAAGGAGAAAGACGAGAGGGCCATCATTGAGTCTTTCCCGAATGAGCAATTGTTTTCTGTTTCAACTTTGCCATGGTATGCTGACATTATTAATTTTCTTGTTGCAGATACAATTCCGGAATTTTGGCCAAAGAAGAAGAAGCAACACTTCCTCTCGCAGGTGAAGCACTATACATGGGAAGATCCGGATCAAGTAATGAGGCGGTGCATACCGGAGGAGGAGATGCGGAGTGTTTTATATCATGCCCACTCATCACCTTGTGGAGGCCATTTCAGCGACAAGAAGACAGGACATCGAGTGCTTGCATGCCGATTCTATTGGCCTACCATATTCAAGGATGCCGCAGCGTTTGTCAAGAATTGTGTTAGATGTCAACAGATGGGGGGGGGGGTATTTCAAAGAGGGACGGGATGCCCATGCAACCAATCCTCGTTGTCGAAATCTTTGATGTTTGGGGGATTGATTTCATGGGCCCGTTTTCTAATTCTTTCAGTAATCTTTATATCTTGGTGGCGGCCGATTATGTGTCTAAATGGGTAGAAGCAATCGCCACCAAGACGAATGACCATACCGTTGTTTGTAAGTTTGTCCAGTCTAATATTTTTTCACGTTTGGTGTTCCCCGCGTTATCATTAGTGATGGGGGTTCACATTTCAAAAACTTTAATTTTGGCAAACTACTTAAACGGTATGGCGTAAACCACCGTATTGCCACTCCATATCACCCTCAAACGAGTGGGCAAGTGAAGGTTGCTAATAGGCAGATAAAAGAGATTTTACAAAAAACGGTAAGGCCCGATCGGAAGGATTGGTCAAATAAACTAAATGATGCTTTATGGGCTTACCGGACCGCTTATAAAATGCCTATTGGAACCACCCCTTATCGGTTGGTTTATGAAAAAGGTTGTCATTTACTTGTCGAGCTAGCCCATTGTGCGCTATGGGCGGTTAAGAATATTAATCTAGACTATGAGTGTGCAGGTAAACAAAAGAAGTTGAACATATGCGAGTTGGAAGAGTTGAGAGATGAAACTTATGAATGTGCATTCACTTATAAAGACAAGATGAAAAGAGTTCACGATGCTAAGCTAAGAAGAAGGACGTTCGAGGAGGGGCAACGAGTGTGGTTGTACAACTCGAGATTGAAACTTTTTTCGGGCAAATTGAAGAGCAAGTGGACGGGACCTTATCAAGTCAAGAGGGTTGGAAAATTCGGTGAAGTTTACATCGAAGATTTTGAGATCATCTGAGGCAAGTGGTGAATGGTCATCGGTTGAAGCCCTATTTGGAGGATGCGGATTTGAACAAAGAGATATATGAGTCGGAGGTTTGCTTTTTGGCGGACGAACCGACTTATTCGGTTGATTGAGGAACCAAGGAATGTCGAGCTGTAGACATTCAATTCAGCGCTAACCGAGAAGCAACCCGTCATTTGTAAGTAGTAAATTTTGTATATTGAGTCTAGTTAGCTAATAGTTTTCCTCAAATGGTGCAGTGTAGAGCAAGGATCGAGTGTGGGGAAGCGACACGATGATTAGCATTGGAGTGAAATTGGTAAGCACATGCGTCGCTAGAGGGAGCCCCAGGTACGTAGGTGATTGGTATGTGGCGACCGAAGCGGGTGGCGGAGGAAATCAGCTCGAATAACACTTAAAAGATTAATATTTTAAAGCTAAAATCTGTTAAAATATGTTGCTGAAAAGGTGCATCTTCGCGTATCGCGAAGATGCAGGCCTTGCATCTTCGCGTATCGCAAAGATGCTAAAAAGTCAAACGGTCAGCCAAAGTCAAAGTCAATGGTCAACAGTCAAGGTGCATCTTCGCGTATCTGACGAAAATTTTTATAAAAATCCGATTTCCCATCACTTTCACCATATCTTTCTTATCTTTAACCCTATCCACACATCAAAATTCCGGCCGCCACCACCCCTGTCACCACCGTCGCCGGCCGCCACTATCGTTACCATCACTTTCTTTGTTTAATTTCATCATCTTTGACAAACCTGATTGGAAGGTATGTGTTTAATTTTGTTAGCAATTGGTTTGCTTCTAGTTTGAATGGTGTATCTTAGATTGTTTAGGGTTTGATGAATGCATGTTATTGGGTGTGTTTGTGGTCGGGATTAATGGGTTTATTGATTTCGTGGGTAGTTGATGTCGGATTTTCAGGGATGGGTTTGCCGGATTATTGAAGTTTTGGCCGGATTTTGGAAATTGTTACAAAGTTGTTGATGAATGATAGTGTTTTCAAAAAAAAATTTGGTCACCAGAATAATTTTCCGGCGAGTTGTCGAGTTGAAGTTTTGAAAAAGTTTAACAAAAGTTTGTGATTTTGGGTCGGTATTTTAAGATGTCGGTGATTTTGTGTTTTTGAATGATGGGATTTTTTCCGAAAAAGGGATCGTAACAAGTTTTTGAAAAGTAACAAGTGTTTGTGGAAGAGAATGAATTCCAAGTGTTTTGCCGGTTTGTTGGTTAATAAATTTGTCGGGTGTGATTCTGTCACGTTGTGTCATTGCACATGCGGTTTTGAGGAATTTATTTTGAGTCTTTTTGGATTATAAAAAAAAAGTTAAAAAAAAAATTTTAAAATTCAACAACAATTTTTATTATTTAGATTATTGAGGGCAACCGCGACCGAAAATGCTATACGGTTTTCACTCTTCTTTGTTTTGACATGAACTTATTTGGTATATTTATTTGCAAATGTCGAGGAAAAGGTCCAAATAACAGCAAACGTTTGACTCTACTTCTCAGCAGTATACACGCGTGCCGATCAGATATACAGGTAATGAGATTGAGGTTTTCGGGGCCGCAGTTGTGTAAGGCCCCGAACCCCGGGAACCCCACAGTTGGTATTCATTCAAAACACTTATAAAAATATTTAAACTTGGATTAATTCATTTCATCAAAATAACCAATTCAGAGTATAATTCAGCGGAAAACATAAATAATAAAATAAGTTCCCAAAACCCCGGGAAATTATGCCCAAAACCAATTTAAATGTATTTTATAAAGCTTTTTAAAATAAAATGTTCAATTGTAAAATCTTCCATCCACGTATGCCCTTCACCGTCCAAGTAGCTTCGTGCACGTCCAAGCGATAAGACATCCTCCTCCTAACCTGAAACTCACACCAACATGCACACAAAGTCAGCTTGAGCTGAGTGACTTCAAGTTTTTAAATAAATAACATCTATAATAAAAATCATAATAGGCATTCCAAAGGTTCTAAAATATAAAAGGAGTACACCAGTTAAGCCATCATCATTGGCAAATAATCATTCTTATGTATATACATACATACATATATATGAACATCCTTATAAGTACATTCCTATATATACATTATTATATATATAACATCCAGGTAATAACATCAGGGTCGAGCAAACGTACAACCCAAACACGTAACATCCGTAGTCGATACAACTACAACATTGCCAAATATTGGCCATACAATAATATATATATATACATACCATAACATCCCAAGGCCAACTATATACTAGCAAGCCTATATAAAATAGTTTAAACGTTTCATCAAGCAATTCGCTTAGGTGTGCATGCTAGCCCAAAACTTAAAAAGAGTTAAAAAGGGGGGCATCATGAACTCACCTGACACGAGACACGGATTCACCATGAGATAGAGAATCCCTAAGTAATCCCAAAACTCAAACACCTGCCGGTTTACATTCAATCAATACTAATGACATCAAGATGACTCGTTTATCTTACGAGACGTTCTAACGGGGCTCGGGTCACATAAAGCCTCGACCTCATCAAACTAAATCACAACAGCCCCCGAGGCCTCACATTCACCAAAAAAACCCTTAGATACTCCCGGGAATAAAGAATTCCCAAATTGCCCTCGAAAGCACTAGGCGATACCAATACGCGCGTTTAAGAGTCGTTTAGGCCATTAACATCCAACTCAGCCCCGTGTGGACCCTACATGATAAAATCACAGCCAACAAGTTCACACGACGTACGCGAGTCAAATGGGTCGGTAACTCGCAAGTACAACGCACCAACTATTCAATAAACGCAATTGCGCGTTGTACCGACCCGTTGGAGTAACAGACAACCAATTCAACCCCATAACTTATAAAAATGATTTTTCAACAGCCCGTACATCAAACCAAGTGTCCCCGAGCTGAATTGGTCGTTAATCACTTCGACACTCGCGTTAAACGCATCAAACTACAATTATAGTCAACCGAACACTAACTATCTAACTACAACTAGTTGACCATCTAACGAACACCAATGAACATGACTTTTAAGTATGTTATACTAGACATACCTAAGAGGATTTTGGTACAAAAACCCCACTCAAAACAGTCCCGGATATGCTTGTTTGGACAAACACCCGGTTAGCCTGCAACACGCAATTTAACGATTAATACGCGTGATATAACGACCAATTATGGTGTAAAAGACTTGGGGAATCATAGTACTAATCTTTAATTGATGTTTTACGCTCACGAATTGGCCGGAAAAAAGAAAAATGATGGTGGGGTTGGGGCTGTTGGGCGCCGATTGGACAAGAGCAAGGGGGTTAGGGTTTTTAGGTTTGTGTTATATTATAAAAATATTTCATCTAAGCCCCTCCAATTTGAAAGGTATGGCAACTTGAACGGAAAGTTAAATGTTTTAACGTACCGGGATGACGAAACGGCTTCCGGGAGATGTCGGTTAAACCCCGAGAATTGTACATACTTTACAAGTTCCGAATCCTTGAACTGAAATTAACAGGCGTTACAAGTTTGTGACATCCCACATCGGTTGGGAAGGAGAACAAAGCCTTCTTTATAAGGAGGTGGATACCTTCCTTATCATAACGCGTTTTGGGCGCTTAATGGTAATGGGTGAGAGGAGAACTCAACAGTTAAGCGTGCTCAGGTGGGAGCAGTATCAGGATGGGTAACCTCCTGGGAAGTCTTCACCTTGGCAAACAAAAGCAAATCCGTGAGGCGATGGTGGTACGTCCCGGCCAAAGCGGACAATATTATGGTGCGACGGTAGCTGGGCTGTTACAGATGGTATCAGACACAGGGCCAAACCGGTAGTGCTAGGTCCCGCGAGGACGCTGGACCCCTAAGGGGGTGGATTGTGACATCCCACATCAGTTGGGAAGGAGAACAAAGCCTTCTTTATAAGGAGGTGGATACCATCCTTATCATAACGCGTTTTGGGCGCTTAATAGTAGTGGATGAGAGAAGAACTCCATAGTTAAGCGTGCTCAGGTGGGAGCAGTATCAGGATGGGTAACCTCCTGGGAAGTCTTCACCTGGGCAACCAAAAGCAAATCCGTGAGGCGATGGTGGTACGTCCCGGCCAAAGCGGACAATATTATGGTGCGACGGTAGCTGGGCTGTTACAAGTTGAGGATATCACCGGGGGAGATGAAGATGACCACATCATATTACGATTCCTCCCCGATACTCCAGAATATGAGATGTATAGGCAGATTCGTGACATGGAGATATTCCGACATCGTACGTTTGATTGGGAGGCGGTGGAATCTATTGGGCAGGTTCTGAGACTTAATAGTTTGTTACCGGGATGCTGGGGAGATATTCTGAGGTTTGAGAAGAAGCAGTATGTGGAGCTGATTTACTAGTTTTACTCCACTTTCAGACATAATCCGAAAGATTTTGATGAGCCATACGCGGTTAGTTTTGCATTGGGGAGAGAGTTGTTTAAGTTCACAGTGCCCCGGTTTGCTGTGATTGTAGGTTTGTATGGGGAACATGAGGTAACTGGTCCCGAGTTTTGGGAAAGTATTCGGGGGTTTACTACGGGGTCGACTGCTTCTCGGCCTCACTGGATTTCGACTACCAATTTGACTAGATTTTGGAGGACTATTGGAGATGGCGAGCATACGAGTTCTGTTATCGCGTCGCAAATTCGGGATCCACTTCACAAGTATCTACATATGGTAATTGCTTCCACATTCGTGGGCCGAAAGTCGGGAAAGGATAAATGTAATAATATTGATCTGATGTGTTTAATGGCCATGGTTGGGGGTATGAATGTGAATCGAGCTACATTGTTGTTAAGTTCGTTTGCAAGGGGAGGTCGTAGAGCAAGTGGAGCCACGACTCAGTTGGCATTTGGACCTATGATTACTTGGATTGCGCAGTCGTTGGGTGTGTTTGGACGATTTCCGGTAGATTATTTTGAGGAGGGATAGGATACCGCTGTTGTGACGATTGATGATGCTCAGAAAGCGGGCATAATGACTTATGGAGATCCACCGCGGATGGCGGATGTGAGAGCAGAGGGTAGTTCGAGGGGGCATCGTGTGGAGAGGCCACCTGCCCGACCACGTCAGAGGAGACGACCCAGTCCACCACCGGCACAGCACCCGAAGCCCATGACATTAGACTACATGTTTGAGCAACAATTACAGGTGCGGGATGAATTACATGGGTATCAAAACGAGTTCAGAGAGTACAGAAACAAGTCGCGGGGTTACTTCAGGACCATGTTTGATCACTGGAACATTCCATTACCGGGTACTTTGCAGCCGCCGCCGCCTGCTACTAGTGGTTTTGATATGGGTGGCACTGGGCATGTATATGGAGGAGGATCTGGTGGTTATGGATATGGTGAGGTTGGTAGTTATGGTGGAGATGCTGGTTATAGTGGTCATAGTCAGTATGGCACGAGTGCATTTTACGATGCAGGTGTAGGAGGAATAGGAGCTGGTGGAGCTGGTGATGATGATGACCAAGAGGATTCTGATGAGTAGTCGCTGTTGACGGATGCAGCTGTCCCGATCAATGTTTTGGGTCTTATTTTCTGGTTTATTTTATTATGTTTTTATTAGCTTATGGGTTGTACTGATATTATTATTATTATTTTGCTTATGGGTGGTTTGATTGAGACACTTGATGTGATTTATTCTTTTGGGTGGTTGCTTGTGTATATTATTGTTGTAGTTGAACTTTGTGGGTGTAGTTCACTATAAACTCTCACGAGACCATACTTATCCACCCGGGCTACCGGGGGGTTTAAAGGGCTTGTTGCATACGCTAAATGCAATCGTGATTCCTACGAAAGTGAGTTAGGTCTTTTAACATTTTTACTTGTTTAACAAATTTGGTTATGAAATTTATTAATCTCGGTCGGTAATTTAAAATTAATGGTTTGCAAACGGTTTAAAAGACCTATATTTTTAACAATTGTGAGAAGCTTGCTTCTACATGTTTGAGAGTTTGCAGATTTTATTTCGAGAGTTGAGGAGTTAAGTTCATCGAGAGATCACCGAGGGCACGAGAGTTGCACATGAGAGTTTTTCTTATTTATCAGGTGATTTCGTTTTCATAACCTTATTTATTTTATTAGTTTTTGTGTTAAAAGTGTAATTGTATAAAAGTATAACCACCATCACATTAGGCCGGTTTTTAAAATTGTCTAAGTTATTTTAACCTTGTTCCTATTTTTAATTGTTAAATTTTAAACATTGAGGACAATGTTTGCCTCAAGTGTGGGGATAGGGGAGAAATTGAAATATTTAAAAGTTTTAATGTTCCTTCAATTAAGATTTTTACACAATAATGGAAAATGATAGAAAAATTGGAGGTTATTTTTCAAAATTATTATATAATATGAGATAAATAAAACAGGAACACACGTAATTTGAGATGTACTAGTAGGCTCCGCCTTGATAATGAAAGGATAATTTGGTTGTTGACTTAATTGAACCTTAAATGCTTTATTTTTAGTGGGAAATGCCTTCAGGGTTTTGTTTGTTTAGCTAAGTCTGTGTAAGGACTGGAATGAAATATTAGGCCATACTCAAGCCTTACTATTAGATTTGATCACCAAGAATATATTTTAATATGAATAGTATATAGTACAATGGTTGGATAGGCTTAACATTAGAGTATGCTAAATGGCTTGTGATATAAACATAAATGAAAAAACTGCTAGTTAAGTGGCTAAAACTTCATAGGCGTATGGTTTTATGACCTTAAATCCTGTATTGATGGGATGCCCCGGAGAACGGAGACCATGGGTCGGTATGCAGTTTATCATCTGGTATGCGTAAATCCTAAGTGGATTTATTCATATTAAAAAGAGCTCAAAGAGCAAACCCGCAGTTTATCCAGCTAATTCATAAGTCAATAAACATGATCACAAAAAGTGCTTTATTAGTACAAATTCACTACTGACTTGATCATCCACGCTGTTAGTCATATGGGGTCCCTGTGCTCGCGTCTCATTACCATTAAGAAACGGACCACGCAGGACACGTCATATGTAAGCCCTACAGATGAATTCGTGCCTACTCACGTATGGTGATGGACTTCGGGGTATTACTTGATAACGGAGGTATGTCATGTAGTGGGGGCTATTTACTAGTTGGTTACCTAATTGTACCTAATCATATCTAATAGCCATTTTGGTAGACTTTAATACTTAAATTTGGGTTTTGGTTTCGATAAAATATCAAAGATTGTCTTAGCTATTACATATGAGCTTGAAAAATTATACAAATGTACAAAATTTTGATCGTCTAATTTTAAGGTTTAAGTCAAGTTGGGGTGGTCTGATTTGGTAAAACTATAATGAAGCATGGTAAGGCGGCTTTAGGGCTTTGAGGTGTGGGTTCCATTTTAATCATATGAACTAATAAAACTGTCGCACCATATTTTTCCTAGTGAGTATTAAGGCTTTGTGCTTAATTAAGATAATCTATGAAGTATTTTGAGAATGATTTCTGATTCTGATTCCATTGCAAAGTTTTTTTCGGGACGAAAAAGGATAAGTGTGGGGATGTGATGGTTGGGTAAAAGTTAGTTAGTTTTATATATTAATTAGTTAATTTTAGTTTAATAATCGAATGAACATTGGTACTTCAAGTATGTTTATGTGTTTTCAGGAACTTGGAAGCTATGGAGCTTAATGAGGATATTTACGGGCTTGGAATGAAGATCGAGAAGTGACAGATTGGAGTGCACGCATCACGAGGCAATCAAGAAAAGAAAATAATAAATATGAAAAAGTTGCATCTTCGCGATACACGAAGATGCAGGGAGACAACTTCGCGATACTCGGAGTTGCAAGAATCTGACCCCGACTATTTTGTCCTTCGCGATACGCGAAGATGCTCAAAGTCGGCAAAAATTAGGGTTTGCCTTATATAAACCCCTTAACCTCCCAATTCGGATTTTTACAACTTCCAGAGGCAAAAGAGGCTGTGTTGGGCGACTTTCTACTATTCCAAGGCTTCCGGTTCATCTCGGGTTTGCATGTTCATCAAGATAAGTGATATAATCGATATGTCAATGCTTGGCTAAGTTTTCGTGTTCATTCTAGGGTAGGTTTTGTGTATTTTAACTTCTGACCAGATTCATATGCTTAAGGTTTATGAGCTTGATTGAGTTGTTGCTTTGGTCTTGCTTAATTTTTGATTGATTATTTAAACAATTTGTGTTTGGGATTATTAATTAATACATTATTTGTTTGGTTGTGTTCATCAACATTTAGGGTTTAAGCTCTTTTGTCATTGACTAGTTATCATCAAATATTGTCTCTTAATTGGTTTTAACAAACATAAGTTGGTAATTAAGTAAACCGAGTTTAATTGTGTCATCAATTCGGTTAGGGTATCGTTTGATATCACAATCCAACTACTAGGTTTAGTAATTACTGTGTAATCAATATAATTGAATCTGTGATTAAGTTGAATGTCACATTAACCGAACCTAGAATGAATAATTTTCATTAATATTATTTACAAATCGTTTTTAAGTAATTGTTAGTTTTAATTAATCTTTTGTCTAAAAACTGCTTGACATTGTCTGTCCGACTTAGTTAATAATTAAATTAGTAGTAACTAAATTAGCACTTTCCTTGAATCCCTGTGGAGACGACCTTACTTACCTGTACTAGTTATAGGTATTTAAGTCCTTAATTAATTTTTTTAGTAGACCGCGACAGCCTACGTCAACATACGCTGCGACACTTGGTATGTGTCGTTGTGCCACATGTTGACACATGGTACAACACGTCTCAGATTACTTAATGTGGACATTGCATACCGCAAAAACCCAATGGGTAAGTTCGTCCCGTAGAGCGACACCGACCATTTCTCTGTTTTCTCCCAAGTCCTTCGCGTAGTGTGATAGGTTTAAAATTTTAGATTTTTACATTTTGATCTTTCTACTTTTATTACCATCAAAAATTTCCTGAAAGTTTCAGGATGTTACATATATCTTTACAGCTGCAAGTTTAGAGGAATTTTAGGTAAAAAGAATTGCTATTAAAAAAAGGGTAAAACACCATAGAATAGTAACAAAGTTTTGATATTGTTTCAAGTAAGTCACTAATTCTTTCTTTTGTTTCAATTAGGTCACTCAAGTTTTATTAAATGTTCTAATCCTATGCTTTTTACATGTTAAACAAGTTACCATTCTGCGTGATAATTCTCTTTTTCTTTTCTTTTCCCTTTTACTTTTCTAAATAGATGATGTGGAATTTTACTAAATGTAATCCATAAGAGCACTTAAAATAAAACGATTTTGAATATCGTTTCTTTCACAGTATAGCATAGTCATAACGAGTTAACAAACAAGAAGAAACTCCATTATTACCATTTGTAACCTCGAGAGTAACATCTCGGAAAAACTCATATATATTTTGGGCTAAAAAAATGAAAAATCTGAAAGTTAAAGGACTAAAATTGTCAAATCTGGAAATATAGGGACTGAAAATGAAAATTTGATTTTCATGCATCTTCGCGCGGCGCGAAGATGAAGGTTGAGCAACTTCGCGCGACGCGAAGATGTTGGCACACATTTCAACGTTATCCGGTTACGTGTCGACACGTATCACTCCAGGATTGACATGTAAAATTGCACCTCCCTGCACTTTCGCGCGGCGCGAACCGCTGATGCGATCTAAATTATTCATATTTTATATAATATTTCCTACACTTTAAATTGGTTTTGAGTTGGTTTGCAATGAATATTATTTTTAGCTGACTCATATTTTAATTTTAAAGGTTTCAAGATAATATGAGCAAAGTAGGTTGATTAAGTAATAAAACATGTGTCAGTGATCATATAGCGTTCTTACCTCATTACAAATTATTATGCTTCTTAATTAAATGAGATTCATGTGTTTATGAATTATAAATAAAATAAATGAAAAAATGAAAATAAGTTGAAAAAAGAAAACTGTGGTTTCGTGGATGACAAAATAATTAAATGATTATTAATTAAATTGAATTATGAGTTAATTGATTAGAAAATACGTAAATGGTTTTTATTGATCCAAAAATTTGTTTTGATTTAAAGGTCATGGTTGTGGGCCTAAAAAGGCAAAGGAAACAAGATTGGTAACAATTTGGTCCAAGTAATGTCCGTGGAGAAAATAAACCGTCATATTATCTTGTTATAAAAGAGGGATCATCATTATTGTTTGGAAGATACGGACAAAAAGAAGAGAAAAAAAGAAAACTAGAGCCGTGAAGAAAGATATATCAACCGGCAGAAGGCAGCGGCTGATATAATATTTTTCTTTTCGTACGTTTGAGTTTGGAGCAAGACAAAAGGTTCATATCAATATTATTTATATTAATCCTTAGTGGTGGAGCATAGGGAGAAGAAAGTGGCAGGGCATCAGTCGTCGTTATTATTATTTTCTGTGGACAAGAAGCAGCCATCAAATATTCTTTAATTGGGAGCAAACGCCACAAGTCAGGAATATCTCCGAGAGCATCTGGGTTTAACACCTACTCATCCGAACATCACTATTATTTGGTTTGAATCTATTATTTTCGTCATGAATTTATTGTTTAAACATATTTACTTTCTTTTGGTCATGAATATGGTTGTTGGCTAAACCCTTAGACTGCCTAGGTTATGATGAACCTACTTTGATGTTTTGGTTTGACTTGGGATTATTTAGCATTATGGTTTTTATGGTTTAGTAAAAGATTTATCTATATTAAATTGATGCGTATGGATGCTTAGGATTGCTTGATGAGTTTTATTCCATAGTTTTCCTTGATTATTGTTTGTCATATGATACGTTGCTATTAGGTCAATTTTTTTTGTGTTCTTGATTATTTTATGGTTGATTTCATGATAAGATCATAGGAATAGTATTGTCAAATAAACCTGAGTGTGCTGCTAACCTAAAATCTGTATAGTGCTAGGTTATTGATAGATCTTTATTATTTAATCTTGCTAGATTTAATTCTTCGTAAGGAGTCCGTCTAGGGTTGATTATTTATTATTGTCTATTAAGTCAATTAAATATTTTAAATTGCCTTTGATTTCCGCGCTGTAAGGTAGGATTTCGTTATAAATGAACTAGATCATAATTAATTAGGTGACCGTAAGGGAACTTGATTTTTAATACTGGTTTGCGTTAAAACTTGTTAGAAACCCATAGGTGTCTCTTGAGAAGGGTCAGGGGTCCTGTTCGGGTTTTCTTTTAAGTGTCTATTTTACGATCCCAGTCCATAACTAAATATTTTCCCGGGTTAAGTCATAACTGAAATTTAGGGGATTCTAGCCTAGGTAGTTTTCTCATCATCGTCTTATTTTCACAACAAACTTTGTTTTCGTTTAAATTACTTGTATTCTTAATTAGTTTTTAGTTATAGTATTAAATTAGTATTTTAAATAAAACCCCCCAAACACATATAAATTAATAAGTCATGTTTGTAGTCGAGTCTAATTAGCTAATAAACATAATTTAGAGAGTCTCGTGGGTTCGATATCCGGACTTAGCTTTACTAGAGTCGATCGGTTCACTTGTTGGTTAGTAGTTTAGTCGAGTTTTAGAGAGTCTACAATATTACTTAGTGTTTATTTTTAGTTAATTTAGTTAATAATTATTAAACTACTTTTAGCACATCAACCGCCATACCTTGCATCTCCGCGCGACGCGAAGATGCACGAATCGTGCCTATATAAAGGCATATACGGGTTCAAGCCTAAACCATCCCATTTCACTTTCACTTTCACATAGTTAACCTAGGAGTGCGTGCCAAGGTGTTTCGACGTTCTGAGGGTTTGTTTTCGTGAACAAACGAGGTGCCGAAATGCTGTTAACGATTTATTGCTCCATTAAACGAAGCACGAGCTGAGACGCTACCGATTTTATTCATTCTTATTCCTGATTAGCCGACTTCGTGGAACGTGCCAAGATCCGAAGCTCGGTTTAAGCTCTAGTACGCGATATAGAGTAGAAGTGCCGCTCGATCAGTTATATGCATTTAACTCCGAATACCCGTGCGAGTTAGGGGTTATGATTAAGTTGTTATTTTATTATTATTATGGCTTAGACCATAGTCGGCGGTATAGCCCACACCTTGATTACTGATAAGCATAATATAATTTTTATAAGCAAAGGTTGTAGACAAATTATTATTTCTTCATGATTAAGAAATGTAAACGTTCTCATACAACGGTTATAGATAAAGTAATGTTTCTTCCTGAAGAAGAAACCTGGTATAGATGTTTCTTCTTGAAATCTGACAAATAACTGATAAATAAATAAAAGGGCTAAAAGTCCAAATGTTTTATACAAACAAATGATTTGTCAAGGTTAAAGCTATGCAAAACCAGACTTAAGGTCTGCTGAGTTAAATCAGACTTAAAGTCTGCTGATCAGACCAAGAGTCTGCTGAACTGAATCAGACATAACGTCTGTTGATCAGACCTAAGGTCTGCTGATTAATCAAAATATATTTATGCAAACCTATTACAAATATAGGTTAACAGCATACTGACAGGAAACATTTTCAAACGTCACCAAACCAACAACAACAGGTGAATACGTTAAACCTTCTGAACTGATTTTACTCTTGTAGGAAACAGGTTGTTTATTGCAAAGAGTCTGACAAATGTTTGCATGAGATTACGTGTCTCTAAAATCATTACAATACAAAATAGACAATAAAAAGCAACTCAGACCGAATACACATGTGTCTAGATCCAAACATAACTGATAATTGACATACAAAACCAAGTCAGACATAACCAGTTCTCCAACAGGGTCACATAGCCTAGGGGAAGGCTGTCTCTGAACAGGGGCTATGTAACTCGGGGAACCTTTAAATTGTGTGTGTAGGGCAGTGGTACAAATTCCAGGAATGACAAGCTTTCCTGCTGAGCTTGTGAAACAGAAAACTACGTTTGTATTTAAGGACTGTTATAAACTGTTTTATTGAGTCAACGTTTCACCAGCTGTGTGCTGATGTATTTTTGTAGGTTCCCGGACGGATCTTACACGGGATATCGCTATCTGCGCAGGTGCGGAATCCCTGCGTAGGTAGTTACGAGCGTAGAATATGTAAAACACAAACACACGATACAAACGAAACCACGTTATATTATAACTCGAACCACGTCTATTACAAACACTTGACACGTGAAATGATCACAACTATCACGAACTCTAAAAACGAACTCTCCAAAAAACCAACACTTAAACAGTAACCCGTAGGTTACTTAAATACACGACAACTTCGCCTCAGGCGAAGTTGTCAATAACTTCGCTCGTTGAACAAGTTCGCCTAGGCGAACTTGTCAACAACTTCGCTTGTTCAACAAGTTCGCCTAAGCGAACTTGTTGACAACTTCGCTTACATACATAAAGATAAACTTAAACACAATTACATTACAGACTCGATTACAAACGCTAGACTATGAACTACTGACATCTATGTACCAACAGACTCCCCCTTGGCAGTAGCTTCATATCTTGATCTTCATAGCTTGTGTCTTGTAATCTCTCGTCTTCTCTCTGCATCCCCTCAAGCATGCACTCCCTGTCTAACACATACAGAGACCAGCTTCTGGTACTTCTTAGCTTCCTCTTTCCAAGCAGGAATGTAGAAAATCTTCTTAGCGTGTAGTACCTGCAAGTCAGCTTGAGACAGATTGACCAAGTGCATAGGATCATACACCCTCATAATCTCTTGCTCATCTTCATCCTCCATGACCGCTTCAGCAGTCTCACAGTCCACGTACCACCATTTCAAATCTTTTAAGACATTCTTGGGCATCACCTTCATTGGCACTTCTTTTTAATTACGGACTGGTTTATACTTCATAACCATCCATGGTTTGCCGTCTGCCCTCATCCCTCTATCTTTATCTTCCACTAACTTCCCTTTCTGAGGCTTCAGAAGTTCAAACTTTTTATCTTTGATGGCCTCCTTCCAAACAATTTTCCCAATCATCCTCGCCATATTATCATTACTTCTATTTATCAGCCCCAGTCTCGCTAAGTCTTTCACCTCACACTCCGGTAAGGTATTCAGGGATCTTAACATCCTCTTGAAGTACTGAATGCCGTCGTAACGTTTGATCACAAATAATCTCAACTCTTCATCGTACAACCAGCATATGATTCCTTTCTTCGATTATGCATATCCCTTTATATTATATGACTTCTTGAACATCGTTGGTACTGCAGGCTTCTTCGTCTTTACAAACCACTGAGCGCAGCCTTCCTTCCAATTTGGCTGTTCTTCCCACTTAGTGTTGTCAACCTCAGCAGCTTCACATATAGTAGACTGTTCAACCACAGGGATCTCATGCTCGACATTTTCTTCAACAATTTCTCCTTCCTCTATCACATTCTCAACCACAATTTCTGCACCAATCTTTTCAATCTCACTGATTGGCAGAACATCTTCATCAAATAACACATCGTCGCTGAACATGTCATCATCAAGTTCCTTCAGCGCATCGATCACGTCATCCTCCACCATCACTACATCATCACCACCAGCCGCTTCGGTAGACTCCCCCTCAGCTGTGGAAGCCCTAAGAGCTTGAGAGGTTCTTGGCAGCTCACCACCTGCACCTTCCGGTGCATTGGGATCATCGTCTCGGTCTTCTCGACGCTTGGTCCTCAACTCATATCCTCTACAGCTCATCTCCCCCTGAGACGCCAAGAACACCTTCAAGGCATCTATTATTTTCCCGTGCTCAGCCAGGAGGGATGCCTGCAGTTGATTTGCTTCCACTAGGCTTTGAATAGTCTTGGACTGCTCAGCTACAATCCGCTCTAGTGAAGCTATACGTTCAGAGTCAGAACTGGGTGTGTCCGCAGGTGGTACCGTACCCGATACTCCTGCAGTAGTGGTGACCGTAGACTCAACAAATCGTGCTACTACCACCGATGGAGTAAGCGTTGGAGGTGGTAGAGACACAATTGCTGGAGCCGACGTCTGGACGGCCGTGACCGATGGAATGTCATCCGACGATGTAGCCACTACGGGAACAACCGTAGCGCTTGTACTCGATACCTGCATAGAGGTAGGAACAAGGGACATACCAGACAAGGCAGGTGGAGCAAAACGTGCAAACCTTGAAGTCTCTCCGGCTCCTACATCCATACCTGTCGTTTCCCTTCGTGAGCGCTTTCTCACCAGCTGCACAGCTTCTTCTTCATCATCTTCCTCATCGTCGTCGTCAACAATTCTCTTCTGCTTACCCATCGTTCTCTCATGCCTCACCATCATCCGTCTGGCCTCTTCCATCACATCATCAAAATCAGCTTGTGGACCCGAGACTTGAATATTCTCATGTGGATCAAATCGGTCCATATCAAACAATCCTTGCCCGCCGAACATGGCGTCAAGATCAATCTCAGAAGCTGGCACAGCAGCAGATACAGTAGTAGATACAGCAGGCGCAGCTGATACAGCCTGGGGTGCTGCCGCCTGTTGTTGTCTTGGGTCCCTAAACTCGTCCCCTGCCGCAGGCACATACTCCGGGTTTATAAGATACCCAAAAAGCGGAGTATGCCTGGGACGCAGCTCAGGCTTGCTTCGTGCGCTGGAAGTGCGACACTGAGCAAAGATACGTTTCGTCACACATTCCACGTATCGAATAGGGCGTCTTTGAGGTAGCGACGGAGCCACATGATTTAAAATCATCTGTAGGAATCGTGGATACATTGTAAACCGCTCACGCGCCACAGCCCTCCTCTGACGATCGATCTCGTAAAAGATCATCTGACTAAAAGAATATCTTTTATTGTAAGTCAGGGCAGTCATAGCAGACTGCATCGTCGCACCCATTCCATCAGTGCCCGCCTTCCGTCCTGACATACAAACTATCATGACGTGCATTAGGAAGCGCCACTGATCTAATAAAAATCCTTTCCTTCGCTGTGTATCCCCTAAGAGACCTGAATACCCATCCTGAGGAACGCGCCATCACGAAAAGGAGCAACAAACTCCGTTGGGTCATCTCTTGTTTCTTCTCCAAATTGCAACGCCACCCGTATGTGTTCAGAGGAAAACTGAACAACTTGACCATTAACGGTGGCTCGCATCACCGGGGGCTCAACCCGGCAATCATACTCTACCGTCTGCCAAAATTCTTCAATATTCGATAGTGAAATAGGCAGGGTAGTTGTGATAGCGTGAAATATTCTTGAGCGCAGGAGGAAAGTAATAATCTCCCTGTAGTCCTCCACGCCTTTTGCATCTGGATCTAGAGTGATGAACTGGTTATGAGCTGGAAAGAATTGCCTCTGATCGTCACCGTCATCACCACCAGCTCCTCCAACAGCAGCCATATCTGCACTAAACGAACCAAGTTAGATAACCGTTAAGCAACTCACAAGTTCGCTTTATACCATGAGCGAAGTTGTGATCAAACATGTATAGGCGAAGTTAAAGATGAGGCGAAGTTGGGAACAACTTCGCTTCATCTGTAAGTTCGTCTAATTAATTTTAAGTAAAATGGTCTAGGCGAAGTTGATGTTAACTTCGCCTTATCACAACATCGCCTCAGGCGAAGAAAAGTGTTAGGCGAAATTAAGCTTCAGGCGAAGTTGCGGATAACTTCGCCTCAAGCGAAATTAAGCCCCAGGCGAAGTTGCGGATAACTTCGCCGAAACCCTAACTTCGCCTACATCTGAATCGGCGACTGTTAGGATTCCAACCACCGGAAATCCGGTGATTTCGGCTAAGTTCGACGATCAAGGACATCAAAACACATGATATTAAGGATGTTTAGATGAGAAGGATGTCCATGCACACGTTAACACAAGTTTTGAAAGTTTCGGTTTTGAAGGTCCGACGACCCGAGGTCTCGAACCGGGTAAAAACGACCATGAAAGAACATGTTTGTGAGGAATATCGACAACACATACCCTCAACTGATAATAGAAACTGGAAACGAAGATCGAGATCGGAAAAAGATGATAAGTTCGCCGGAAAAGCTGAGCTTAAGTTCGCTGGATTAAGTGAAAATAATGAATGTCACTGTTTAAAAATCCTTATATAGGGTCAGTGTAGTTCAGGCGAAGTTACGGATAACTTCGCCTAGGCGAAGTTAAGCCCAAGTTCGCCTGATTCAACAACTTCGCCTATAATTTCAAAATCAAACCTTTAAGTTTGAACATTTTGCAATTAACATTTGAAACTTCCAAAAAGAGTTAAACAAATATGATCATGTCTAAGTAACCAGTTATAAAATAATACAACTACAAAAATAGGAAAAACTTATAAAAATTTAACGAATAAGGGATCAAATTTCAGTCTAGTCAGGGACACCACGTTTCAGAAAAGATCCTAACAGGAATCATACTAACTACGTGACTGTTACATAGATCCGTGTTTAGCTGTATTATGACATATAGAGACAGGTTGTAAGCAGGTAATATGCTTAAGATGGTTTTCATCGTTTCTGTGATACGAGTTAGGTTCAATTAATCCTTAAAATTTAAGTGGGCAACAACTCAGAAATATTGATGCCTCCTATCTATCCTCAAAGCGTATTTGGCTTTCCCCAAGTCACCCCGAATTGACTTCGACCCATAGTGTCTGATTAACTTGTAAGTATTCTATGTCTGGATCCCGTATTCATTCTTACTCCATGATTGAGAAGTCTCGATATCTTGAACTCTCGAATGTTACAATAACTTCATAAGTACCAAAAATATTTTTTTTATTTTATTTTTTTTTTATTTTATTTATTTTTTTTTTCAAATAACTTATAGACTTCTGAGTAATAAACAACTGCAAGTCCCGAATCTGGATCACTGCAGTGTCTTGAAACGCCTTCTTTACGGGAATCAGAACACTTACGGGCTCGTTTATGACTGGGTAATCACTTTTCTGCCTATCATTCGGAAAGATATATATGAAGACACACAAAACTCTTAAGGAGTTTCCACATAAAATCAAGTAAAATTTAATTTGTATCACATCTACTTTTACGCACCATAAAAAGTTACCATGACATACAATGATTGTCCTAAAGCCTTTTAAGCCTAATAACTTCACTAGTTAAGCACACAAAGTTAGTATATATATCATTTTCCAAGGTTGGATCAATTTTCTGTTAAACATAGCAAATAACTTCTTACGAAGTATTAGACTTGAAAAGTAATTTCATTTCCCCTAAAAAAAATTTTGACTTCAGTCACCCCGATCACGTCAAAGTCTTCAGGTAAACGGCAATCCCGAAGATCCAATGGATCAACTGGACCGACCACATACACGTATGTGTCCTTCTCACTAAGAATGACCGACTAATTTTCAGCGACAGAAAGAAAACACATCTTAACTGCCCCGGTCACTTTCAGTCATCTGGTTAATGGCGACCCTCATTCTCTAAGTAGAAACGAGGACCAAAACATATCCGAGGATATGTCCATCAAACTGAGGTAACCGACTAATTTTAAGCAATAGTGATGTTTTTTTTTTTAAATAAACACAAAAACATGGTTACTCGGGATTGATCATCCCGTTCAGCTCAATTAGGTTTTGAAATCTGGATTTATCAAACGCTTTTGTAAATAAATCAGCGAAATTTTCCAGCGTATCGACCTTTTCGACCTTGATCAGTTTCTTCTCAGCACAATCCCGTATGAAGTGATGACGAATGTCAATATGTTTAGTTTTACTATGTTTCACGGGATTGTTAATTACTGAGATGGCAGCAGTGTTATCAATTAAAATAGGAGTGAGTAAGAAATTCAGACTATAGTCGCGCAATTGTTGCTGAATCCACAAAACCTGAGAACAGCAGTTGGATGCTGCCATATATTCAGCTTCGCACGTTGAGATTGCGACTGACGTCTGTTTCTTGCACTGCCATGAAACTAATCTTCCACCGAGAAACTGACATCCTCCTGTTGTCGACTTCCGACTCTGATTGCATCCTCCATAATCAGAATCCGTATAAGCAACCAGTTCCACGTCTCCTCCCTTCGGGTACCACAACCCTAGCTTCGGCTTGCCTTTAAGATACCGCAAAATCCTCTTCACACCCTTCATGTGAGATTCCTTTGGGTTTGCCTGAAAACGAGCACAAAGACAAACAGCAAACATTATATCAGTCCTAGAAGCAGTTAAATACATCAAAGAACCTATTATAGCCCGATACTGAGTTGGGTCCACATCTGCGTCACCGTCTATTTCAGCTCCCAACTTGTGGTTGACGCAAATTGGAGTGTCAAATGGAGAAGAGTCCTCCATCTTGAAGCGCTTGAGGACATCATGAACATATTTTGTTTGATGAATGAACATCCCATCCTTCTTTTGATCAACCTGCAATCCTAAAAAGAACGTTAGTTCACCCATAGCACTCATCTCAAATCTTTTATTCATAACGGCCTCAAAATCCTGACACATGGAGACTCTTGATGCAGCAAATATGATGTCATCCACGTAGACTTGAACAAGCAGGAAGTCACTTCCTTCTCTCTTCACAAACAAAGTACTGTCGATCAAACCCCTTTCAAAACCATTTTCTAGCAAGTAGTCCGATAACGTTGAATACCAGGCACGAGGTGCCTGATGTAATCCATACAGCGCCTTGCTCAACTTGTATACGTGATCAGGAAAGTCTGGGTCAGGAAAACCCGGAGGTTGCTCAACATACACAACCTCATCCACTTTCCCATTGAGGAACGCACTCTTCACGTCCAACTGAAACACTTTCATCTTCTTAGAAGCAGCAAACGCCAAAAACAATCTAATCGCTTCCAACCTGGCCACCGGAGCGAACACTTCATTATAGTCTATCCCCTCTTGCTGATTAAATCCTTTAACGACCAGCCTCGCCTTGTTTCTTATGATAATCCCCTTTTCATCTCTCTTGCACTTGAACACCCATTTTGTGCCTATCGCATGCACATTCCTTGGTTTTTCAACCAAAGTCCAAACTTCCATCTTCTTAAATTGAGCCAACTCTTCTTGCATGGCCTCGACCCACGAGCTGTCCTTAAGAGCCATTTGATAATTTTTCGGTTCAATCTGGCTAATAAAGCATGAGTACAAACATTCGTTCATAATACCCGTTTCTTTAAAGCTTGTATAAACACAGGTGTGCTCATTCAAGCTACTTCTGGTTTGTACACCGGAGGACACATCACCTATAACATTCTCCAAAGGGTGATCTATGTGAATTCTCGTGGTCGGCACAGCACCGACATGCAAATTATCTTCTAAATTAGTAGAGAGCTCATCAATGGTTGTTTCTGGCTGAGAGTGAAAAGGATTGATAAACTCATCTTCAGGAGAGACAGCAGGGGAACCAATAGAATTTGATGAGGAAGGTTGACAATCATCAAATAGTTGTCTATGTGCCAAATTTTCCTCCTCATCTAGAAACATCTTCGTAGCAACACGTTCTTCTTCTTCTGTACGAACCAAATTAGGTATGTTAAAAGACTTGAAGAGCCTATCATAGTCGAAAATCCCAGGAGGTCCGATGCTCGGTCTTGGCGATCTGTAACTCGTAATGTCGGTGTTACATACCACTTCAACCTTGCCGTTCGTTGTATTAAAGACACGCCTGTTGGGAGTCCCAACTTCATAGCCGACTAAGATTCCTTCATCGGCTGCTTCACCAAACTTTGAATGTGCCTTTAAAATTGAACACGGGGACCCGAAAGCTTCAAGTCCACACAAATTGGGCTTTCTTCCATGCATCAACTAGTAGCATGTTTTATTAAGTCTTTTTACCGTTAACACTCTATTCAGGACATAGCAAGCTGTAGAAACAGCTTCAGCCCAGAACACCACCGGAAGCTTCGAATCAGCCAGCATTGTTCTGGCTCCTTCAATTAAAGTTCTATTCTTCCTTTCAGCCACTCCATTCTGTTGCGGAGTATACGGAGCGCTGAATTGGTGTTCAATCCCTCTTGACAGACAGAAGATCTCCATTTCAAAATTTTTAAACTCAGAACCATTGTCACTTCTGATGAACTTCACTCGTTTATCCATAATGTTCTCAACTTTGGTAATCAGATTCTTCACCAGTTGAGCCGTTTCGTCCTTTGATTTCAGGAAGTATACCCACGAGTATCGTGAGTAGTCATCAGTAATCACCAAGCAATAAGTTGTACCACCTAGACTTCTTACATTCACAGGACCGAAGAGATCCATGTGAAGCAGCTCTAGTGTACTAGCAATTGAGTTTACTTTCTTGGTGAGATGGGACTTCTTGTGCTGCTTTCCCTTTTTGCACGCAAGACATTTGTCTTCAAAATTGAAACTTTTTAAGGGAACACCCAACACAAGCCCATGTCTGACAATATGGTTCATCTTCCGAAGATGAATGTGCCCCATTCTCCTGTGCCACAGTTCAGATTCCGATTCGCTTGCTTTTGTCAAAAGGCACGATTCTTCCGTTGACATTTCAGTTGAACTTAGATACATCATATACGTATTTCGATCACGTGGAGCCTTCATTACTATCCACTCCTCTGGTATTTGAAAACCAGGCTTCAACACAATAGCATCAGTCTTCGTGAAGTGTACGGTATAATCTTTATCACAAATCTGCGACACACTCAGCAGATTGTGTTTAAGTTCTTCAACAAAATTCACATTTTCTAACGTCATTTTCCCGTTAGTTACCGTACCCCTTCCAGTTATTCTACCACCACTCTCACCGGCAAAACTGACTCTTGCTCCCTGAACAGGTTTTAAATCTTGTAACAAATTCTTGTTACCAGTCATGTGCCGGGAACAGCCGCTGTCCACAACCCAAAGATTATTGGAAGCCCTGTTCAACTGTTCCTGCACAAACAAAAGAGATTATTAAAATTTGGGGACCCAAGACCTCTTGGTCTTGGGTCGACTAACCTTCTTATCAGAACTCACACACCTTGACTGACCACAGTTAGCATTAGGAAAATTTTCACGAGTCCTAACAGGATACCTCCTTGGAGACTGATAGTGAGGCCAACCAAACTGACGAACATTAAGAGAATTAAAAGAATTATAGCAGTTGGTTTGGTTATTAGTAGTGTGAAAACGAGATGTGTTTCTTTGAAAACCGGTATTATATCTCAAATTTGAAAGGTTTTCATTTTTAACATTTAAACGATTCCTAAAAACCTTAGTCTCAGTTTTCGAGGGCCTCACCTCTCTGAAACGCTGCTTCAGAGGGCAATCAGCAACAAGGTGCCCTGTTTGATTACATCTAAAACAACATCTATATTCAGCTTTCTTTTCAGCAGATGTTTTAGATGTGGAGGCAGTATTACCACCCGTACGTCTCACATAAGGTGGGATATATGGGTTGAGTGGAGTACTCTTTTGAGTTGATTTAACCTTTTCTCCACTAGTGGGTAATACTTCCTTCTCTTTTGTCTTACCCGACTCGGATGACTTATCCGAATCAGATGAGACTGGACTTGAAATTTTAATTTTTGAGACAGGCGAACTTGTTTCGCCTTTACTAACTTCCGGTACTTTACCAGTTTCCTTAGCAGTACCTGTCTGATCAGCTACAAAATTAACAGATTCATGAACACTAGGATTGAAAGTATAATTATGGTTATATGGTGGTGGAACCTCATGGTAACCAATTCCTCCCCTTTTAGGTGAGGAACCTTGATCACTGATAAGGTGATCAAGAATAGCAGAGGAATTCCGGAATTGCTCCAGTTTCCTATTTAGTTCCACCACTTTTACCTGGTGATCAGCAATCTGCTTTTCTTTCTCAGCTATTAACTTGGTTTTCTCTTCTAAAACCTCGTAGCTTAGATCGATCACATCAATTTTTTCAGCTAATTTTGTTTTTAAACTTTTAACGTCCTTTTCACACGCTTTAATTTTTATTCTATAATTATTTTCTCTTGTCTTTGTAAAATGATGATCTTCTTTCAAGGTTTTAAATTCGGCATCCAATTTAACATACTGATCAGTAATTGTTGCAAGCTGTTCAGACAAGTTCTCACACTTAGTACAGATAGGTTTAGTACATACCTCGGTGTTCTGATCATCAGCCATGAAGGCTTTTTCATTTTCAGCAGCTTTCACACATTCTTCAGCTGCAACCTTCGCCATGTGAGCTTGCTCAAAGAGTTCTCCAGAGAACATATTCCAGTTGTATTCACCAGCATCAGACATCATGGCTCTATTCCCATTGTTATTTCCACTTTGCTGTGTAGTCCTCCCCTGACTACGTTCTACCCGTGCATTAGTGCACTCTTTTGCAAAGTGTCCATTCTGTTGGCAATTGTAACACCTCACCCTTGACTTGTCAAATCCTGGCTTTCCACCTACGAACTTTCTGCCAGTCTTCTTCATGAAACGCTTCACTCTTCTGACTATCATCGCCATCTGCCACTGCAGATCCATCTCCTCCAGATCGTCAGGATCGATCTGGTCATAGTCTTCTTCCAAAACAGCAGGGTCCACAATCTTCCCTTGTATGTAGTTCTCGTAAGAAGCAATAAAAGATGCATAGACTGCAAACTGCTCTTCAGCAGATTTGACACTCATTGGCATCTTAGTGTAGTTATTGCTTGAAGCACTGGGAGAGAAACTACTTGTGGATGCTTGAGGTTTCGAAGCACTTGATCCTCCAGCAACAAAGCAAACATCACCGTTCATGTTTACTGACACATTTCCTTCATGAGAAGAGTTAGAACCAGACTCTCCTTTGGAGTAGTAAGCAGTAGATTCAGACTTCGAACTTGAGCCTGAGTTAACTTTGGCACCATACATACCAGGGTCTTGAATCTGATCTGTTGGTGTCTCTTTACGAACCATATTAAGCTCAAAGGTTCTGAGCTTGTTTACTGCTGTCTCCAAATCATAATTAGGAAAGTCTCTGTCTTCCCTCATTAGAACAGTGTACATTTCCCACTTCGGTGGGAAAGCATCGAGAAGCTTCTCA
The DNA here is from genome assembly GCF_021521415.1 of Bidens hawaiensis. Classification (NCBI taxonomy): domain Eukaryota; kingdom Viridiplantae; phylum Streptophyta; class Magnoliopsida; order Asterales; family Asteraceae; genus Bidens; species Bidens hawaiensis. The sequence goes on along the minus strand of NW_027491983.1, from coordinate 63,725 downwards.
ACTATTTCCTCTTCTCTGTAAGCAATTGAATAGTTGTTCAGCTCTGTCATTAGATGATAATATCGGGTGATAATATCATCGAGTGATTCGTTCTTCAAATGCTTGAATACAGAGAACTGGGTCTTTAACAGCTTAATCTTCGAGGCACGAATACCCACGTTCCCTTCGAATCTATTCTCAAGAGCATCCCAAAGCTCTCGTGCAGAAGTGTACTTCCTGAATGTATGGAGAACCTCTTGAGGAAGAGCCATAGTAATTGCAGCATGGGCCTTGCTCTCGGCCTCATACATTTTCTTCTCTTCTTCCTCCATCTTGCTGTACTTCTTAACCACATCACGACCTTCGTCCATTGTTGGTGGGATATATCCATCCTGGATGCACACCCACATCTTTGCATCCTGGTATTTAATATACTGAATGAATCTATCCTTCCACGCCACAAAGTCAGTTCCTTTCATCAACCTTGGGGCCTTAGTAGCCGACCCCGCTTCTACTTCCATTTTGAATAACTCTGAGATGTTAATTGGCGACATCTTCGCGAAAACAAGAAAAACCCGAAAATTAAAAAAAATCTTCCAAACAGTACTATAGGCGAAGTTAAGGCTAACTTCGCTTAAGTGTTAACTTCGCTGGAAAATTCTTAAATTCGCGTGACTTGGCGAAGTTGAGAATAACTTCGCTTAAGGTAAGCGAACTTAGGAGGTACGCGAAGTTGAGGATAACTTCGCTTAGGCGAACTTATGAGGGGGCGAAGTTGTGGATAACTTCGCTCAACCTTATATCTTCGCCGAAACCCTACTTCCAGTGACGGCAACTTCGCCTGAAGAACGACAACTTCGCCCGAAGAACACTGAAAATATTCAGATCTGTTTTCGACGATTTAGCAGTTTCCGGTCGATGTAACGGCTTGAATATAACTGTATAAGGTGAGTATAACACAATCCCAACGAAAACGTGTCCCGCGAATAGGTCAAACGAGACGTTTTCTACACCCGCGTGAAATCCCGAACCTCACAATCGAGCCTATGCTCTGATACCAATTGTAGGTTCCCGGACGGATCTTACACGGGATATCGCTATCTGCGCAGGTGCGGAATCCCTGCGTAGGTAGTTACGAGCGTAGAATATGTAAAACACAAACACACGATACAAACGAAACCACGTTATATTATAACTCGAACCACGTCTATTACAGACACTTGACACGTGAAATGATCACAACTATCACGAACTCTAAAAACGAACTCTCCAAAAAACCAACACTTAAACAGTAACCCGTAGGTTACTTAAATACACGACAACTTCGCCTCAGGCGAAGTTGTCAATAACTTCGCTCGTTGAACAAGTTCGCCTAGGCGAACTTGTCAACAACTTCGCTTGTTCAACAAGTTCGCCTAAGCGAACTTGTTGACAACTTCGCTTACATACATAAAGATAAACTTAAACACAATTACATTACAGACTCAATTACAAACGCTAGACTATGAACTACTGACATCTATGTACCAACAATTTTTCCCCCATATTTTAGGGAAACAGCAAAGAATAGAACTTACAGGCAAGACAGACTAGAAGATTGGAGATGTAATCATTAGAGGTGATTTGATGGCTCAGATATTTTATTCAGAATATTATTAAAAATCCATATTTTAAAATGGCAGGTATTTGAGATATTAAACGGGTATTCAAATCCCGAGTTTTCGATATAATATTTTACTAAAAGGCTTTGAAACCATTATTTTATTATAAGAATATTATTTAAAAGACTTCCACTAAAACAAACCCACAACTCTGATATATTTTCAAAACAGATACTAACAAACGGGTGTCGCACCTAGGCCCTAAGTCGGGGTGTGACATCGGGAGCTGCTCAGTGAGTTGTTTTTCTGTGTCGGTAAAGGGATCTGTACTGGTAGTAATAGTGGTATGACCGTCGACAGGTTATTTCCGACGTAGTGAGCATGCAAAGGAGTTATTTCCGGTTATTGTAGTGGTGGTTGTGTTGGCGGAGTAGGAGTGATTTGGTGGCGGCGATGGTTGCTGGTCTACCGGAGAGCAGTAGAGTTCAATCTTCAAAGAACAAAAGGTCCAAAAACCATGGCAAGTAGGCCTTCCAATTTCAAAGTTCAATTCCACATAATAATAAAAAAAAAGTTAAAGATTTGCCAATTAGGATTGCAACCTTTTGAAGAGGTAAAAAAACATAGGATCAAAACATTACTTAAGGTAAAGTAACCTAATTGAGACAAAAAAGTTCATGAGTAATCTAACCGAAAATTTGTTACTATTATATAAAGTTATCCCTAAAAAGATAATAATTTAGAACATAAATCCAACATACACAAACACTAATGCACGTTTGTTTTCTTTATTATCAAGGCTCGTGTATTACATTGGTTGAATAAAATAGTCGTCAAGATATGTCTTTAAAAATGAATTTTGACGTAACGGTTATATTATGTTAAGCTAATTTTTTAAACACATTTTCTTACAATCTTATCTTATTACTCTAATAAAAGAGTACCATATTTGTCACTTTTCATGCTCTCATGACTCCTCCCTTTTTCTACCCATATCCACTAAAATGGTATTTATTTCGGATTCAGGTCAACCCGTGCAAATAATTTATTCCGGATCCGTATTTTATTAATACCAATTGTTTTCGTCACCTCTCCCAAATAACAAACCCTAGATGCAGCAGAATCATCCCTCCCAAAAGCAACGCCGTTATTAGCTCCCAAATATCAACCCTAGGCTGCCTTCTCCCATATCCAATTAAAGCTACAAGACCGTTCATTCCCTCTGTTGTGTATCTGGTCTTTTGAATTGGATCTGGATCTGGTCTTTTGACTGTTTAAGGGATTTTTGCTCGATACAAAATATAACATCTTATTCCTTCACACAGAGCGATTCTTTCCTCCGATTTAACCATTGCAGCAATTCCTTCCTTCGATTCGAGCGTTATGACGATTTCTTCACAAATTTAGACATACTTTTTTATGCTTCGTTACAAATTCGAAGCACATACAGGTAAGTTTGTGTTTATTGCAACAATGTGAGTTAATATTTCAATATATGTTTTAATTGTTGTGAATTTTGGAGTTTTGTATTTGAATAAGCGGTATGGAGTGAAATTGGAAATCCTAGGCGCCATAGTGCAGAATAGTAACAATGTGATTTCCTATTTCAACTATTTTTGTTCTGTTTTCCGAGTTCTAGCGGTCAATTTTGATGTTTGAATCTTGAAGCTAGGAATTACTGCATTTTTGTTCTTCATGATTGTGAATCTGATTCTTAAATTATTATTTCACACACGGACACTGTGAATCTGTTTCTCGTATGCATATATGTGAATCTGTGCATATAGTTAGGAAGTTAAACTTGTCACTGTTGCTATTGTTATTATGTGATTGATGTTGAGATGATGACTAAACATGTTTATACATTTGATAATCAGTTTTATGCCAATTCAATTGTTGAATTAGGTGTTAATCTACTGATCCTAATCCCTACTTGATGAACTTACTCAAGCATCCTGTATATTAGGTGTATTATGATACACATATATGTAAGTAAGACTACAACTTAGAAAAAAATATGTTTTAATTAAATGTCTAAATCATAAGTTGTAGCGCAATTTGTCTTGGTTCATATAGGCTTAGTCTAAATAGAACTGCAAATCAATTTGTTATGTATTTGTATGATATGTGTTGTTGATTGTATTTTGCTTAATGTTTAAATATTATAATTTTTATTAATTTCCCGTGTAATACACGGGTCTCAAACTAGTAACTCATAAAATACTATTATTGTCATTAATTTTATAAAATATTTCAACAAACATAATTTTAAACTTGGTGATATTCGGAGATCTAAAAAAACTTTTACTCATGACCTAGTGGTCTAACGGTATAGTGTTTGTCTTTTCAAATAAATAGTGATGGGTTCAAATCTATGCAAATGTAAGATTGATTGATGGATTTAAGAAGGAAATAAATGGGAAAATTCCCAAACTGACCCTTTGAAGAGAGAATGGCCCACAAATCTTTAATATTTCAAAAATGACCCAAGAAATTTAGATTGGCGACACTTTGGGTAGTGTTCCAACGAGATTTCTCGACAAATCAAAATCTGACACGTGTAAAGAATCTAACAAGTCCGGCCAAAAAGTTTAAAAAGTTGAGGGATCCGTTCATATTTTCTCATTAAATCTTTTCCTCAAAAGCAGTCTTCCCGAACGGTATTTATATGTTTTCTACCTGATTCTTATAAATTCTCAAACTTTTTGAAAAAGGTGCCTCTTGAATTCCGTCTGCCAAGACGCATTTGAGAAACATTTGTTCTAAAAAGACCAAGATTGTTATGTTTTCTATTGATCCATACAAATATTTTATTTTTATAATTTTATGTTTAATCTTCCAAAATTAGTGTTACTAAAAGTCTTATCACCATAAAGATGTTTCTCCACTAGATACATAAATTTATATAATTAGTAGTATTTTGTGGATGAAATGAAAATAATGTTTAAAAATGTTAGGATTCTTTTATTTGGTTTAAAAACTATCTTAAAAATATGTAACTAGATAACTTAGACAAACTGTTATAAATAGTTTATTTGCAATGTTATAATCAATATTAAAAAAATGTTTTTTATAACAATATATAATAATATACTATACTTGACTTTAGATAAAAAAAAATCATGAATATTTAAGAGGGTTATTGGTGTTAGAAAGCAAAAAAAATTAGGAGTGTGATCGCATGTGTAAGAATAATAAAATGCTAGAACCTTAAAAATAGTTCTCCACATAACTTATTTGTTAATAAGAACACATAAAAATTCCGTCTCCTTGAAACAAATGTTTCTCAAATGCGTCTTGGCAGACGGAATTCAAGAGGCACCTTGTTCAAAAAGTTGAGAATTTGTATGGATCAGGTAAAAAATATAAAATACCTTCTGAGAAGACTGCTTTTGAGGAAAAGATTTAATGAGAAAATATGAATGGCTCTCTCTACTCTTTAAACTTTTTGGTCAGACTTGTCAGATTCTTTACATGTGTCAGATTTTAATTTGTCGAGAAATCTCGTCGGAATGCTATCCAAAGTGTCGGCCCAGTCCAAATTTCTTGGGACATTTTGGGAATATTGAAGATTTTTGGGTCATTTTTTTTTTCTCTTTTCAAATGGTCTATTTTAGGAATTTTCCCTAAAGCTATTAAAAGAATAGAAGTTTCAAGTAAGTTCTACTTGTTTTAATTTTCATTAATAGTAAAGAAAAATGAATTTCAAAATTGTAATTTGGAAATTTGGCATAATTGTATTTGTTAGACGAAAATTAAAAATGTTATAAAAAGAAATGATAAAAATGAATATGCTGATAACAAGTGAAAAAGAAAATCCTAATTGGATACTCTTATGAAGAGAAAAAATCAAATTGGATACTGTATGAAAAGGCATGTGACATCAACGTTACGTATTTATATTTATTAGTATAAGGATTAGTTATTATAAACACCTACCATTTGTTGGTATGTCCTGAATTGTCAACCAGACACCTAATTAGGCATTTACAAGATCATGTGAACACTTGACATATAATAATTTAGCCAAGTCTTTATATTTGACATTTTTGTTTTTAAGATGTGAACACCTAAAATAAAGTATAACTGAATGTCTCGTAAATTACCAACTACAGGTGATGAGTTAGGAAAGTTGACTGTATATAAATGGAGTGCATATTAAAATGATCACACCACCCGATCAAGGCATTTTGATTTCATTCTTCGTTGAAACATTCATAATAATCGTTCGCTATCTCCTCTTGATCCCACACAAAGGTATTATCAGTTGCATTCGTATATTATAGTCATGTTTCAACCAAGTTTAACTCTATCTCTCTGTGTGTGCAGATGATGAACCAAACAGGCCCATTCAACTCTATTAAGTCTCCAATTGAGGGTAATTTCTGTTTATTGCAACTTACACCATATATTTTTAGAGCATTTACATATATTTGAACTGAAAACTTCATTTTCCTCTGTCTTTTATTTATATTTTAAAACATACCGCATCCCACCCTTTATTTCTATTTAAATCTTACACACAAAATATTTATTTTATTATTTTTTCTTTCTTTTTACACACTCACTTAATTATATAGAATGATGAGTAATCTTCTATTAATAGAGAGTTACTATTAGTTTCTACAATATATTTTAGAGGGGGATGTGGAAGCTAGATAAGTATTTTTCTTTATATATTAGAGAGAGAGTGTGGGATGTAAATGCTCTCACAAAGAAAAGAAGGTGACTTGTATGCACAAACTATCATGGTAGGCTGGAGTCAATTTAACACTGTCCTTATCAGGAAGCCTCACTCTTTTTGAATCTATAAAATTTAGGAATTTTTATCCATCCTAAGTCCCGATCCATCTTTCATCTCTTTTCTTCTCCATGTGAACGCCATCGTTCCATTCCAATTCGTCTTTCAAGAGGTGAGGTGTGGTCTCGTTCCATCTTTCACCATTAAAGTTTAAAATTAAAATAAACTAGTATTCAGTACCCGCGCTTTGTGCTGGGTTAATGTCTAGAAATTTGAACCTTGTAGCCGCACGTTGTGGCAAGTCTGTGACAAAGGAAAACAAACTCGTGGACATCCAACTCAAAGGACAAATGAAAAAAAAAAACATATAACAAAGCTATAAAAAATCAAAGATGTAAAATTCTCTGGGAGCAGATCTCCGTTATGGCCGGAATATAAGTTGCCACACCAAATAACGGAGGTCATCACAGCTAAACCAAAGATTCAACCAACAAACTAACAACTTTTGAACGGTAATTTCAAGATATTAGTTGATTTTGATAATTCAATTGTCAATTAGAGGCTCAGGTTATGATGGCGGCCACACCAAAAACCGAAGCATATTAGCCACAAACTGATCTCAATAGGTGATATCACAATAGGCTCAGATTCGCATTATGACTGCAACATAAGTTTCCACGCCAAAAAGCGAAGCATCATCATAGCAAAAAACCGATCACAATAGCCCGCGTCCACAACAGTTGCATTACATATTTGGCAAGTTTTTACAGCCCGCGCGTTACACCGGGTTTGTGACAGTAAAAAAAGTGCTAGCGTCATAAAACTACGTCTCAGATCTCCACTATAGTTGCAACATAGGTTGCCATGCCAAATAATGAAATGTTAAGCGAAAGCGACCATACCAAGAACATAAGACAGCAGTCCTCTGCCATCATGCTGCTCTACATGTCATCAGAATATAGATTAAAAATAGCAAACGGAAACACTTCATTTCCATCACCAACTATAATAACAATCAGATATGTACGCCAAAAAAGAAGTTAATAATCGTTCTCGCAAAAAAGTTGCATGCACAGGTTTGTTTTGACCCACAATATAATGCTATCCATACAAGGTTATCTTTTTAACTCATATACTAAACGGCAACTGTTTGTTAGCAAGGCCAAATGCAAATCAATATGTAATGTAACAATTATAGGTCAACTAAACTCGATCTGGCACATTTCAAACTGAACCCGCTTCAATATGTAATGCAACTGTTGTAATAGATTGTGTATCAACTTCTGGCCCGTTTCAACCGAAACGAACACGCGCGAGGAGATGCCCCAAAAAAAGTGCAACTCTGTTCAACATATACAAACCACTTAAGCACAATACAAAAGTAACAGTGAAAAGCACATTGCTCAGATATCTAACAATCATCATAACCTCGAACAGCAACAACAGAGAAAAGAGAGAGAGAGAACGCGCCAAACGTTGCAAAACCGCCGCCGTGCAACACCCTTAATTTGTCTCTATGTTTCCGCCGCGATAGACGACCAGAAAGTCGCTGGCAACAGCAAGCATCCGACCACCGCCGCCGCCACACAACCGCTATCTTGGGTTTCTAAATTGAACCCGGCAACAGCAGGTGGGCGTACGGTTAAAGACGGGGGTCACTGTGGCAGGGTAGTACCGGAGCTCGAAGACGACGTGATGGTGATACCGGAGGTTGAATGGTGGAGTGAGAGAGGGAGTGTACGTACTCACAAGAACTTCCACACACACCAATAACACGTCGCCGGAGACGACGTGGGAGCAATGTACCGGTCACATTGTTTTCAAGAGAATAAAAGAAACCAAGCTTAATAAAGCTTTAGCATCCACCCACACTTCCTTGGATTCTCACACACCATTAATTTTTTATATGGCTCGTATAGGACTATACAGTCGTATAGCACCTGGATCATTTCAGTTTGTGTCGGAGCTTGTTGTTCATTGTCTGTAGTGCCTCGTATAGCCCTATACAACCGTATAGACCTCTACGGCCCGTATAGGACTATACAGTCGTATAGACAAATTTTTAATTTTAAATATTAATATGTTAATATGACCGTACAGACCTATATGGGCCGTATAGGGTTATAAGGCCATATAGACAATTTTTTTTACACAAATTTAAATGTTAATATTTTACATTTTAATGTATTAAGTACATAACATACTTGGAAAGTATAATGTACACACAACTAAAGCATATAGGACTATACAGTCGTATAGACAAATTTTTAATTTTAAATATTAATATGTTAATATGACCGTACAGACCTATATGGGCCGTATAGGGTTATAAGGCCGTATAGACAATTTTTTTTACACAAATTTAAATGTTAATATTTTACATTTTAATGTATTAAGTACATAACATACTTGGAAGCATAATGTACACACAACTAAAGCCCTTACAATTCGGAAAGTACTGGTATACGTTAAGTAGTTGCAAATTAAATATGTGTATAATAAAACCTAAATTGACATTATTTTTTAGAAAAAATTAAAACTTCTTTAATAATTTAAAAAGTGCAAGATTTTGAAATTAATAAAAAAACATATAAAATATAAATAAAATACTAAAGTTCATATAACATAATTAATCAACATCGGATGAGCCGGTGGCGTAATTTTGATGTGAAACCGGAATCGTCTGCCAGTTGGGATGAATTCTTAGAATGTCCATCATCGTCACCTGATTAAATCCATTTTCTCTGGTAGATTGTTCCATACTCATGAAGGGCCTGGCCTTGGCAATTGCCTCCACCTTAGTAAGTCCGTCAAGTGCACGGTTGATTTGGGTAAATTTTAATTTTAAATCCCTCCATTTGGTGCACTGCGTGATTGCTTCACCAAATATTTGTTGGAATGCCGCTAGAATTGTCATCCCAAGTTGGCAGTCTTCTGCCGTGTTGGCCTCCGACACATTCATCCAAGCTGTTGTCTAGGCCATTTCTTCATCATCGGTCTACACTCTCAGTGGTAGTCTAGGTTTCCTTTGTTTTTTCAAACAAAATTTTGAGATAGAAAGATGATAATTTAAAAGAGATGTAGGTGTTTTGGGTAAAAATAATATTAATTTGGGTGTGTGTATACATACTGGGAAAAAAGAAAATATTTTTATTAATTATTTATTTTTGATTTTTCACCCAACAATAATAAGCGCAGGGCGGTGTTCTCGCCAGTACCGCCCCACCCACTCTACTCACCCTTAGAATTTATGCTAATTAGCTCTAGAGATAAATAGAGTATTGAAATGAATACAGTTTGAGTACTAACACTAGCTATTCACATTGGAACTACATTAAAGGTCCTAAAGAAGATTACCATAAATTTGCTATGAGGCATCGATTAAATGTGACTGGAAAGCTGCGTAAGCTATTTTTAATGAGAAGCCTGAGTTACTAACGTCTAGAATAACAAAAAATGGGGAAACCGCGCTTCACACGGTTAACGAAAGCAAACAGGTGGGGAAGTTTGTGAAAAATTTGGTGGATAAGATGTCCAAGGAAGACTTGGTACTACAAAACCTAGATGGCAATACTGCTCTTTACTTAGCAGCTGCAGCCGGAAACATTGAACTGGTTAAAATCATGGTTGAAAATTGTTGACCATCCCTGGTGCTGCAGGAATGATGCCATTGTACGTGGCTTCTTCATTTGGAAATTATGATTTGGTGAAGTATCTGTATGAACAACATTCAGACGAGTTGAGTGATGGTTATGGTTGGAATTCACAGAATCGTGGTTGGCTTCTTGAGAAATGTGTGGAGGCGGATATGTTCGGTAAGCATATCTTTTGGATAGTAACTGGTTGCTACACGTACATTTACATATGGGATTTTTATTTATATCCCATTGCTAAGACCCATTATTACGTGTTTACCCAGCACTTAAACTTAAATTGCATATTTCCCCTTTTGGTATAAAATTACTCATTACCCTCTTTGTAATTAAGATCTTTGGCCATGTCCATGGAAATAGAGATTGATTTAAAAAAAAATTCCTTAGAGCATTCTCATCCAACCCCTTTTATTTGAGAGGTGTTTTTATAATTTAGACAGTGATTCATGGTGTTCTGAGTGAAAAGTTTTTATATTTTAGAAAAAATAGTGATTTTTCTGTATATTTGAAAAGTTATTGTTCATCCCCTATAATTTTTAATATATTTTGAAAGTGGTTGTGAGTGAAGGAAAGAAAAAATGTAATGATAAAATGTAGAAAAAGTATTATTTAATTGAAATGGAGAGAGAAAATAAAGTGAGTTTTAGTATAATTTTTTGTTTAGAGATAGAGGGTGAAAATGCTCTTAAAACTTATTCAAATAATTAATTTCTTCAAAATCTGGTTCAACAATCTTAAATTTTCTACACCACCAATGTTATGTTTCTTCTTCCTCTATTTTTTTTTTCTTGAACTAAGGCAGCCCGACACTCACCATTGTCATCTTCTTCGATTACACCACCACACAAAGTCCACTACAGTCACGCTTTCCACGTCTTTTTTCCGACACCGCTAGGTTAATGGAGGGAGATGGTGGGATTAAGATGAGTAGCCGTGGAGGAGGTAAGAGGTGGAATTAGGGTTTGCATAAATTTCCCCATTATTTTAAAACGTCCATAACTTTTTTTACGACGTTTTTATTGAAAAACAAATTAACCATAATCACGAGTGTCTTTTTATCTTTTATATGAGTACCATATTGTAATATAAAAAATAAAAAAAAATTAGTGGGTTTTTTTACAAATTGTGTTTTACCGAATTGTGTTTTACAAAATTGTGTTATACAATAGTATTTTTCATTGTGTTTTTTTTTCATTGTGTTTTTTTCATTGTGTTATTTATATTGTGTCATACAATTGTGTTTTTTATTATGTTTTTATCATTGTGTTTTTTTTTCATAGTGTATTTTTCCATTGTGTTTTTCATAGTGTTTTTTCAGACTTTTCCGACGAGGTGGTGGCGGTGGGTGACGTTTGTGGTGGCGGTGGGCGGTGGAGTGGTGGTGGTTGTAAGAGATGAGTGAAGATGTAATTGGGTTTTATGTAAGTGGTTTTTGAAATTAATTTAAGTGAGTTTTGAGATTAAAGTAAGTGGGTTTTGATATTAAAGTATTAGACTAAAATACCCTGCTTCCTAGCCTTCTTAGGAAAATCAAACTTCTTATTTGAACCTAACCCTATATATTGGTTAGGAAGGGGAAATATGTAATTGATTTTTAGGGTTGGGTATGTATGTAATAAAAGATCTTAGCAAGTGGATATATGTAAATGCCCCTTTACATATTATACCTAGTTTTTATTAGGGGTGTCAATCATGTCTGGTTGGAGGGTTGACGGGTTAGCGTGTTGAAATTCTTCAATCCTAACACAACCCGTATTTTTATTCGTGTCGCGTTATGTCGACCCATTTAAATTCGTGTCGTGTTCAGGTTGTGTTTCGGGTCAACCCATTTTACGTTAATACACGTATATGAGTTATATCTCTTGACTAATTAGTAATAAATTAAACAATTAATTACTCTTATTCATATAAACTTGTTAATAATTTGTGATAAATCTAATTGTTTTTGTGTATTTATCTCTCATTCTCAGTTAACAAACTTATGCTCATATATTTAACTCAAAATAAGAACAAGCAAATGAAATAATAAGAAAATAGATAGTTAAAGCTGATAAAATAAAAATAACGAAAGCAAAAAAGTAGATAAAAATAGTGTAAAATTTTAGTTTTACTTTTAAAAGTTAATTGATATATGAAAAATAAAAATCCGAATATTTACCTTTAAAATTTAATACTTCTTATCTTTAAAATCAAAATATTAACTTTTCTACAATTGTTAAACGGGTTAACAGGTAAACCCTCTTTTTAACAGGGCGAGTTCGGGCTGAACTGCTTTTTAAACGTGTCGGGTTCAGGTTGACATGTTTAATAAAATGAGTCACGTCATCCAACCCAAAATGTATATTTTTTCATGCCAGGTTCATGTCTGGTTTCGAGTTGTATCGAAAATTGGCACCCCTAGTTTTTATTATTTATCATATTCTTGTTAACATATAACTTGATTGTTGAGACGTTTAAATTAAGAAAAAGGAATTGAATATGTTATTTAACGTGTTTTTACTATTTATTTACAATTCTTTTAAAAGAAACCCATTTATTATAGGGAAAATTCCTAAAATAAGCATTTATGAAAATAAATTTCTAATTTTAGGTCTCATTTGTAAAAACTTCAGAAATAGGTATTATAAAGTAGTCGTGACGAATAGTTTGTAGAACCAATTAAAACTTACCGTGTGTCCTTAAACTAATCGTAACGAGCACGTTCACTAATCATTTACTCGTCACGACTAAATAAGTTTCATGTATCGTAATCAACGCCCACGAGTAATTCATAAGTACTTTAGTCGCGACGACTAGTTTACCCTGTTTACATTCCCTACACGAGTAGTTTATTAGTAGTTAACTCGTCGCGACTAGTTTAACCATATAATTTACTCGTCGCGACTAAATGACTTATGAATTACTCGTGGACGTTAATTACGAGGCATGAAACTTATTTTGTCATGACGAGTAAATGATTAGTGAACGTGCTCGTTACGGTTAGTTTAAGGACACATGACAAGTTCTAATTAGTTTCCACAAACTACTTGTCACGACTAGTTTATAATAACTATTTATAGAATATTTACATATGATATCTAAAATCAGAAATTTGTTTTCATAAATGCTTATCTTAGGAATTTTCTTTTTTTTATAATAAGAGATAATTACACCTATAGTTCTTGTAGTTTGGGTAAAGTAACATTTGGGTCTAGTGTTTAAAAGTGACAAGTTTAAAGTTTGAGATTTCAGTTTTGTAACAAGTTTAAAATCTAAGGTTGACTTTCGTTAACATTTTCGTTGGCTTTAGGACCATTAATGTAACAAAATATATTTCAATTTCAGGGACCATTTTTGAAAATTACTATATATACAAATTACAATATGAAGAAATTACAATTTTTATTCATTAAACTTGTAAAAATTACAGAATGGGTCATTTACAGAAATGACTTTCTGTTTGTTCCATTTATTTGGCCTTTAGCTACGATTTTCGTCCTTTTGTCTACCTTCCATGTGCTAAGCATGTGATGCAGTAATTTCTCCACTGAACTAAAATACCATTTAAATGTAAAAACAAAATAAATTAAAAAAAATATCTAATGGGACTCATTTTTGTTAATTAATATATATATATATATATATATTAAAAAAAAGATTTAATCCTCTTCACATAACTACTATTAATTTTTTTAATATTTTATTAATTATTATTTCCACTAAATCAATACCCATAATTCCATAAATAACACTAATGATTATTATTTTTTTTATTATACTTTTTTTCAACTAATTAAAATATTTAACAAACTATATTTTTAAACACTAAACTTGGACAAGTGTCGGCTTTACATGTTTTATTTGTCGGTTAGACGATTTTCTTAAATTTTGCTTTCATATTTTTTATAGTTCGTCTTTACAATGACTAAACTTTTTTCATGATTTAAAAATATCTCATTATCGCATGGTTTTATATCCACATTTCTACGTTTGATATTAAAATATTTTTTTGAATTACTAATTTATGTTTAAGAATTTGTGTTGGTAACGCTGATACTAACCGAATTTGTGTTGGTTCGTAATTGTAACGTGCCGGTTTTTTGGTCCACATGATAATTTGTTGCATTTTGGCATTGACGGGTTTATTTCTTTTGTTTAGTTTTGATGTCGTAACTTGATACAAACTAACTTCGCGTTGACTTGCTGCGAGTTTATGGTTTAACGTTTTTACTTATGTTTTTCTATTCGATTTAACGGTCCCGTCGCGAAGCATGGGTCCTAAATCGTAGTTATTAATTAACGTGGGTCTCACCCACCATCACCACTCTACTAGTATTCGCCACCACCATCAAACCATTCATCACTAAGAACACTGGTGGTCTGTATAGAGTTGACGGAGTATGCGTTTTTTTAATAGTCACATGTGTGTAAAATTACAAAATTACCCTCATGTACCATGCACATAACTATATTTAGTGAGAAAAGTTACCTGGGTTAGGGTTAAAGGACAAAACGGGTAAGATTTGGAAACGTTAAATACAAATCTTGTCAATTTTAAAAATAAATGACATAAAATGAAATTTGAATTTGGTATAAACATAAAGTTTTGTTTCTTTGAGCCTAAATGCTTACTAAACGAATATTAAACAAATTATTTTTTGGTGCTTTAGTTTTCTTAGCTTAAAGCGATCACACTGGGCTCCCTACAATGGCTGAAATAAAAGAATTAACCAACTTTTAAGCAAAGAGCAGTTGGAAGCCATCTTCAGGATCATTAATTGTTTCAGTTCTACAAATTATATCATATATGCTTAATTTTTGTCAACACTTTGTCGCACACAACTTGATTGCCACAACCTTAATTTTCAGATGTTGCACTGAAGATACTGGACAAATATCCAGGACTCAGTGGTGGATATGTACTTGAAATTTTGTCCCGGAAGCCTAAAGCGTTTACTGACACAGAATCAAATGTCATCGAAAGAAGCATTTATTCATGTGAGCACTCTACTCCTTGATGATCCTCATCATGTGAGCATCTTTTAGATTTTATAAAATATATAATTTCCTCTTCAAAAAATATTCTAAGAGAAACATTGTGGAGTGGACCACTCCTCTCTCTCTCTCTCTATATATATATATATATATATTTGTGGACCAATGGGTGGGGAAGGAAAGGCCGTGGTCCGAGTTAAGGGGACGGATCATCTGTATATGTAGCATTGAGTTTGGGCTCGGTGGACGATGCGAGGGTAAAGCATAAGTACTCGTCAAAGGTGAAAAAATGGCTTTTCCTATGGAAAGCTCAAGACAGCGTAATCACGGTAAGGAAGGCACAGAGGGTGGATTGTACGTGGTTCAAGCTTGTGATAGCAGGTAGTGGACACGCTTGGGTAGCATGTACCCGAAGGAACGTCGTAGCTAGGGCTAGGCTGTCGTTGGTATAACTTATAAGATTGTAGTGGGTGTTTTGTAACCAAGGGCATTAGTGGGCAGGATGTTATGAAGATAACAATAAATAGCTTCAACCCAAAACCTCGTAGGGAGAGAAGCATGGACCAAGAGAGAGAGAGCTTGATGAGCGATCTGCAGGGTCATAGGTTCGATTCCCGGCTTATGTGCCCGCTCTGAAATATGGGAAACACCACTGTATGAGGGATTCGAAATCGAGTAATGGGGATGACTTTCCCTTTGTGAGAGACACCGCCGCCAGTGCTGCGACAGATGCCTTTCGAAAAAGAAATCTATCAGGGCATCAAGGTTGATTAAAAATTTAATGCTAGCAGCAGTGGAAATGTGCATCTTAAAAGGTGAAACATGATATGTTGGGTGAATGTGAGCGTGAGCAGGCAAGAGATGTTTCCAATGAAGTTTGGATGTATTCGAACACCTGACTAGATTCTCCTAGTTCTTTCGAAATTCTGCAGAGAAGACTGATTGCGTTTCGCCATCGATTGTCTTCCATTTGGCAGAAATCGCTCGTTATGATACCTATGATAAGGACAGAGATAGAGAAGAGAGTTGATGAGGAGTTATAGGTCGACTTGATTGGGGGGGGGGGGGGGGGGCAAAGGGTCTAAATTCCATCATTTTTAAGCCTCCAATCGATTTCACCACAGTAGACTTTTCGTTCAAGATTCGTAGCATTCAAGAGCTTCAATATTTTATTTACAATTTCCTATTATCGTTTTGTAATTTAATATTATAAAAATTATTATTATTTATTTTTGTTGTGTTTAGCACTTGCATTTTTTGGTTTAACGGTGGGAGCTTATGAAAAGGAAAGGGAAGCATTGCGACTACTTAGAATTATTTGGGAAGATATTGTCAAAAGGCCTAAGCAAGAAATTGATGATATACTAAGAGGCCAGCCCAATTCAAAAAAACCCATTCAAGCATTGCCGCTACAAACACTCATTTATGAACATCTTGGCAAACTAGAGGTAGACACTGAGAACATAATGGATGGCCCCCCAGATGTCAGTAAGCTTGATAAAGCTAACAAATTACGAATACTAATTTCTAATCATCTTGGCGAACTAGATACGAAAACCGAGGAAGCCATGAACCAGTTAAATTCTCGCAAGGGAGGTCGAACTCTGGAACTACAAAAGCTCATTTCTGAACATACCATGAACATCTGTGATGAGTTCCAGAATATAATTAAACAAGCATCTCAAGGAGAAGACCAAGCAGGATACCTACAAAAACTCATTTATAAGCATATTACCGATATGCATGCTCTATCAGGATTAAATATAAAACAGTACTCTTCTCGGATACTCTTTATTGCTGCAGAAATGGGCAATACCAATTTTTTAGTTGAGCTCATCCGTAAATATCATGATCTTATATGGAAAGTAAATGATAACAATCAAACTATATTTCACATTGCTGTCAAGCATCGTCATGAAGGTATCTACAACCTGTTGTACGAGATAGGCGGGATGAAGAATTCAATCACTTATCTCACAGATCAAAACGAAAATAACATGTTGCACTTGGCCGGACAAAGGGCAGCGAAAGAGCGACTTGCAGTTGTGTCCGGACCTGCTTTGCAGATGCAGAGAGAACTATTATGGTTCAAGGTACACACACACACATATATATGTATATGTTCTCGCGCCCTTTTTCTTTCACAATGATAAGATTGTTAGATTGGTATGTGTGTGTGTGTATACATATATAGGTGTGTATAACTTTAGTTTGTTTGTGTTGTAGGAAGTTTGGAATACGATCCCCGTTTCTTATAGGGAACGGAAAAACAAAGATGGTCTAACACCACGCGAGTTATTCTCCAGGGAGCACAAAGAACTTATTAGAGAAGGTGAGAAATGGATGAAAGATACGGCTAGCCAATGTATGGTTGTTGCGGCGCTTATTGCCACGATAGTATTTGCAGCAGCTTTTACAATTCCAGGTGGATATGATCAGGGCGATGGTCTACCTATCTTCTATAAGAAACGAAAACGAATCTTTATTGCTTTTGTAGTGGCAGATGCCATGTCCTTGTTCTTATCATCAACTTCCATACTCACCTTCTTATCAATCCTCACATCTCGTTATGCCGAACGTGATCTTGTGGAATCATTACCCACAAAGTTTATGATAGGCATATCAACTCTTTTCCTCTCTGTAGCAGCGATGATGATCACTTTTAGCATTGGCTTCTTCATACTATACCATAGCAAAATGGAATGGATACCTATCTTGATCAGTGTGGTTGCTCTTGTGCCCGTCATCCTATATGTGATATTGCAATATCATGTGCTGACCGATACAATTAACGCAACAATTGGTTCAAAGTACCTCTTTCAGCCCAAGAAGCAAGTTCTTTACTATGCAAACCCCAGGGTCTAGACATTGCCATTTTTAAATGGATGTAAGTTGCATGTAAATATATTAATTTTCCCAAAGACGACTATATTTTGTTAGCATTCCTTTGCGTTTTACGAGTGGAATTGAAGGAAAACTGAAAAAGAAACATCAACATCTTCCTATTAATTTGTTTACTCGCTGGATTGTTTGGTCCAGTCTTTCTTAAATTAGCCATGTATGACTAGGTATCACTTTCGGTCAACTTTTGTTTTTGACCCATGGATCTCACATTTACTTAAATCGCTAGATTTCACTCATTTACTTATTACTTTGTTGAAGATAAATCACGTTAAAAGAAATTCAAATGACTATGAAGGGATTTCATGTTTAACTTTTGCTGTTCCCAGGTGTTTAGAAACTCCAGAATTGGTACTAGGGGTGTAAACGAATCAAGTCTTTTGTGAACTACTCAAGATCAGCTCGTTAAAAACTTAAATCAAGCCAAGCTTAAACGAGCACGAGCCTAAATATTAAGCTTGTTTAATAAACAAACCGGAACCCGAGCTTCACATGTCAATGGGTGGTGGTCACGCTTACAAAAGTCAAATCAATACACCATAAGATTGTAAAAGTATATATTTGAATATCAATTTCATAATATCATCGATCTCACAAGTATCATACTAAAAAATTTAAATCAATTCACCTTTTCAAAAGAATACAAAAACATCTAGACTTTAAATAGCAAGCAATTATATTTTCTTAACCCAACTAAGCAAGAAAAAGAAAATATTAAAAGTGAAATTAACTCCAATATTAATACATATAGACTTTAAATAGCAAGCAATACATCTTTTAACTAAATTAACTGTCTACAAACCAGTCATTGTAACACGGCCAATTATTCGAAAGATGTAGTTAGGGTACCTCATTATTGGTTGGTTGGTGTCACATTAACCTCTAACCCAAGATCAAGCCTGCTTCTTTTTCTTCTCCAAATACTTATAACTCCTCTGAAACTTCAAGACCCCCCAAACAACCTCCCACAGACCCATCTCCGGCCACAAAGCTTTCGGTGAATACAACACACAGTTAACGGTTTGCCACAGCAGAAAGTTACTCAGCCTCGTCTCACCAGAACTCCTGACCAAAACATCTGGATCCGGAGCCACCGCCATATACATATGTTTATCAAGATCCACCACTTTAATTTTAGCACCCGCCTCATGATCTCCATTAGTGTAATCTCCATTACCATTAACACTCCCATTTCCATTCATCATAACTCGGGTTCCACTTCCACCACTCTTTTCTTCACAAGCTTCATAAATGGCCCTTGGGATTTCGTGTGAGGAAGTGTAAGCAACACATACTAAAAGATACGTATGCGTGTTGTTAGCAGTGGCTTCCATTGCTTTCTCGGCTGCAATCCTAACCGGCTCGTACAACCTTTTAAGATCGCCTATAAACAACACCCTAACACCGTATTTATTAACAATTGTTAATTCTTTCAAAAACCCTTCAATCTTTTCTTGCATCAAGTCCATTACATACTGAACTTCATTTGGGCGTCTATTGAAGTTATCAAGACTGAATGCGTATACAGTCACATACTTCACACCTATTTCATAGCAGTACTTCAGCACCGACATGAGCGCCAAGAATCCGGCTTTGTGGCCCCCGCCTTCTGTGAGCTGCCACTTTTTGGCGAACCGTCGGTTTCCATCCATGATGAATGCCATGTGTTGTGGGATTGGGCCGGTGGATATGACCCGAAAAAGGAGTCTTCTTGCGGTTACATTTAAGCCTCCCAAGAACCTGGTGATGATATTTTCGGGTATTTCTAGTTTGGTTTCTTTCCTGAAATGATGAGTTGAAAACTTTAGATTACAGTTGAATTTTGGAAACAAAGTTGGTTGAGGCATTTTATCGAACACCTAGAGTGCAACTGAAATACTAAGTAAAATGTTAAAGGCTTACAGTGAATGATCTGTTGTAGTGATTGGATTGGCTTCCATCTGGGTTCAAGAAAGAATCAAATTGCGTAAATAAATGAAGTTTATTATTAGTATAAAATACAAATAAATAAATAAATATATGAATTAGAAGTTCATACTTGGGAGTAAGAATGCTTGAGTGAGTGTGGGTTGTGTACAAGAACATCTCTTTATAGCAATGGTGGCCAATCCTAGCAAAAGCAATTGTGGTTTGTAACAACTGCCCTATATTTAAGAACGTGAATGAGCTGACACATGTATATATATTTTTTTAAGGTATCATACATATAAGTTAGTTGAGGTTATGGTGCCTAAGGTGACATTTAAATCGCAGATTTTCAATCATGTATGTGGTGGTATTTTCGTAGATAAGACTTTTATGAATGGTCCTTTTTTTTACCTTTTTTTTTTGGTAATTTGGGTTTCTGTTTGTTTAATCGTTTGTTTAATCGTTAAATCTAGAGGTAAATTCGTCTTTTCACGCATAATAATAATAATAATAATAATAATAATAATAGAAACATGTTCATATCCATCTCATCCACCTACAAACCCATCTTCATCAAGTCACTCCACCAACAAACTCATCTTCATCATAACACATCTTAGGGGTTGTTTGGCAATTGCTGAACCATTAAGTGCTGAATCATAAAAATGTATGAATGGTTAAGAGAATCTGAACCATTAAGTGCTAAACCATTCAAGTGTTGTTTGTTTGGACATCTGAATGATTGTGCAGAATGACTATAAAGCCCATTTAAACTTTTAGCAAACAATCTGTTTAAACCGGCAATTTACCGAATATGTTAAACCAAATTGAACAAAACAACAAACAACAAAATACATATTGTAAAATAAAAAACCAAAAATCGAACAGGTTTATTTGTTCTTCTTGGATCTTGAATTGGAACAAACCACATAAGTCAATTACATCCAAAAAAGGTCAACTATGTACTTCGACGAGAACGTTATTTCCATTTATATATTAGAAACAAGTCCAACAAATAATAAACAAGTTACAGGCCAGTTTGTTCTCCTTTGTAGAGCAAAATCCAATCTGTCCAAACCTTCCTAGCTCAATCTAACCCGTAGCCCAAGAAAACTGACGACGTAATCAAATATTCTTGGTCGGCTGTACCTGTACCGATTTCTCCCCCTAGTTCGCTGGGTCTCGACGGGGCGACGGAGGGTTCTTTTGTCCAGCTTCCACTGGCCAGGTAAAAAAAGATATATCAAAACATGCCTACCTATCTAGTCCATTGCATATACACCAAAGTTGAATGACTTGAGTTGTCTTTCAAAATCAGCATACCTCCTACTATAAATATGCATCACATGACTAATTAAGCATATGATGATATTTTATTATAATCTTAAGACAAGAAACTTTCAAAATGTGATTTGATGAAGTAAACAAGATAAGTTGTAAGCAAAACAAAGTTGTAAAAGAACGACCACCAGAAAAAACAAAAAGCTTTCTTACCGGTAAAGTAAACGCAAAAAACAAGCGCAACACGGCACCGGATAGAAGAAAGGTTCCAAAAGCAATAACTTCCAAATGCAACAGGCAGCTTAAACCATCTGCAATAAAATGAGATTTAAGGTAGTTCATAGGTACCAATTAGAATTCACATAACTTATTGACATGAACCAAAAGCCTAAGCTACAAATACAGCAAAAGAAGCTAATATAATAGGCATGAACATATAATACCGGGTACCGGTAACGAGCCAGTACGGTACAAGTTCGTTACGATTACCGAGTTGGTCTGTGCGTTTTAGTAAATTCAATTAAAATCATAACCTAGCGTGTTCCTTAATGATTTACATTGTCACAAATGTATATTTGGCCACTATAATAAACTTGAAAAACTAAAACTAACAAAATTTTCGCTGACATTGTGCAAACAAGTTTCTGATAGAAATGAGATCACAAGCCAACCCCGCAACTAATAAGCGATACAAAGCAAACTGTAACAGTTTACTTAAATCACCCCCCAAACACACACACACAAGCATTCCAAAATCATGGCTAAAAAATCTGACCACAAACACACAGGCATCTGCTCAAAATAAATGAATACAGCAAAATGTATTAATTGATTCCCATAACAAAATCAAAAATAATAACATCCTAAATCAAATTAAGAACAACAATGGTAGGGTTCAGTGTCAAATGCTCACCCCTGTGTATTATAATATGCAGAAATTAACACATAAATTCCTAAATCTTATCTAAGTCAAGTAATTAAAATCCAGAAAGCTTCATAACTGAATTGAAACATATTAGCAAAATTACTACCATCACCGCCCATCAATGCCACAACCGCCATCTACCTCCCATCACGACCGCCACTCACTAGGGATGAGATCGGTACCGTACTGGTACCGACCAGTACGGGTACCGAAAATACCGATCCTGAAAATCACATATTCTTGGTACCGGTGCCGAAATATTCGTTCGGTACCGGTATTGAAGGTAAAAATTCGGGAAATACCGGTACCATACCGATCCCGAAACTCAAAACTTTGGTACTGATTTCGGTACCGGTGCCGGTACTAAATTTGCTCATTCCAACCACTCACTACCATTTTAATTTCATTTTTTCTTTTTTTTCCTACCTACCAAACAATTCAAATAATGTCTCATTGGAATTGTAATAACTCATTCCATTCCTTTGTCCATTCCAAGTTTCCAACCATGTTCATTTCATGCCTTCATACATTCCATAACCTCATGCCAAACAAATCCTTAATCTAAACACAAAGCAATTAAAATACCAAATGACTTAATTTCAAACTGTAACTATCAACTACACAGTCTATAAGCAATCAAATAATCAATCAAACTATGAACAATCAAATAATCATGATATTCAAAGTATATTTTTGAAAAAAAACAACAACTTAAAATTGAAACTAATCAGACTCCCGGATGGACTCAAAAGAGGCAGCCAACCAATAAGTGGACAATTGTGAAGGTTAAAATCGGATTGTTCTAAACAAAGGAGTAGGGTAGTCTTTCACAATTTGTTTGGAAGAGAATGAAATCATGTAGGAATTTTTTTGTACGACGGTATTATATACATAAAAAAAAGGAACCAATAAATGCCTAGTCGCCTCAACAAAAACAATGCAAGATATATACTCACACGTTTATTACATCAAATTTGCATCATTATTTTTTTTCAATTTATCCCTAGTGTCTTTGATCTCAAAACCGCCCAAAGTGGAATTATGTTGGTAATGAGTTTAATAGATTATCTATATTAATTAAAATTTAAATGAGGTAAATATTATGTTTATTTATTTTTTAATAAGTAAAGTTTTGTCCAATTTTAAAATTTTAAATTACTTCATTTTAGATGTAATTGGTAAAAAAAGGTTTTATGAATATTGGTGTCAATTTTTAAGTCATTCGTTTTTTTATTATATATGTTATACGTAATAAAAAAGGAATTCGATCATACGGGTACCTCACAACCATATCTTCCTTTGTTCTGCCCCTGAATATAATAGTTAAGCATGTGATAGAATGTTTGTTTTATATAGTTGTGATATTTTGACAATATGTCGTTTGAAATTTGATGTGTTAGCTTAATATTGATGAAAAGTCAACAGATTTACACCAAACATAAAAGTAGAAATGGTACCAGCCCCTCAAATTAGTACGCGTTGGTTTTAAAAGGGTCCAACTAAAGTTTAAAGCTCACACCAATTATTGGGTTGTAGTCAAATTACACTTCTCAAATTAGCCGCTTGAATCTAGAGGTATACAAATCGAGTATTTTCAGTAATTAAAATCGGTTTCGGGTTTGGTAACAAAAGTCAAGAATCAGCTTGGGTAGGAACTAGTTTCAAGTATGGTCGGGTTTTTGACTGAGTTTGCTAGGTCTTTATCGGGTTTTGGCTGGGTTGGATTTGGTTTCGGGTATAATTTTTCTGAGGAACCAAAACTTGGTTCGTACCCTAAGTTAGGTAGGACTAGGTCCGGTTCTGTGTTGGGTCCGAAACTGGGGTTTTTGCCCACCTCTACTTGAATCTGTTTCCATTTCTTCAATACCTCTCCCAGGCCATGTGTTATATAGTCGTTATCGTGGTGTTATGGCTTATGTGGTCAGTCCTTAACGCCGGCTACACCTTGCCCCCGCTTTTAGGGCCCGAAGTTATGGGTGGCCGGTTAGCGTGGTAACGAGTATGATAGCGGATGGAGGGTGGGCCAACCCACTAACTACCAACCAATTTTTTTTTGTTTCTTTATTTTTTCATCATCACTAACTATCTAGTTAAAGCTAGTTAACCCAAAACACTAGCAATTGGTGGACACATTAGTTAAAACCTCATTGCCCATGTGACAATGACATGACGCATTAACTAACCGTTGCTTTAACAACCACGACACATAACCTCATAGTCGTGAAGATAGTGTGCCGAAAAAAAGAAACTGATTGACTCCCTCTATCAAATTAAATCTTCAACCACTTCTCCTTTTCTTGTTACCGTGGTTGCTCACCACCAACTAATCACAATCTACACACATCCTCTCTACCATTCACTACCTAACTACATTATATTTGTTCTAACAAAACATATAACAACATTGCTAATAACAAACAAACCAATGAAGAGGAATAATTTGATAAATTTGTCGAGTTTTTAAGAAATTTAAGAAAACCTCATTCTTAGACTACTACCATTGGTTTGCCCCACTATTTATAATAAAAAAATATAGACAAATGTCATGAAAAACCAACATACTTTTTCATTTTGCTTACAAAAGTCCTTACAAATTTTTGCATATTAAAGTCCTTATATTTGTTAATTTTGAACAAAACCATCATCTACTTTTAAAACATAACTTGTCACCGGATACACCAGTTGTTTTGCTGATATGGGATTATTGTTTTCACCGCTGATAATCCCCTTCTTCTTTCTTCACCCCACAACCAAACACTAGAACCATCAACACCGACTCAAATACCTCATTTTTTGATTTACGGGTCAGGAAACAGATGGCCTTACGGTTCCGACGTCTGGTCCAACCCGCAACTCGTGCCATTTGCACTCCTAACGTTGCTTTTACATCTGATTACGGGTCCCTAATGAGGTTTGTGGGCTTGTTCTTTGATTACCGGCGGGATTTGCAACGGCTGTTTTGTTGGATCTCTATAAAACACAATCTTTCATTTATTCAGCTTTTCATGAAACGGGGTCTCTTTGTTAAACAAACTCAACTTCAGAGTTCAGAGTCATGAATATTAATTTCCAGGAGTGCAGGTAGGGTTGTGAACTGTGTTATGGGGATAGACTTTGGTGCCTTCTTCCCTTTCCCGGATCCTTAAACCCATCAATTTTGGGTGTGTTGATTTCCAAAGAATGATAAATTAAGTCTGACGAAGATGGTTAAACACATGGTGTTCTATTGTTTGTAAAACAACAAATAAATTAAAATCAACTTTCTACTAATTTTAGTCCATGTAAGCGAAACAACCGGTGGATCCGGTAACAAGGTATTATTGTTTTTAAAAGTGATGATTTTAGTCCAAATTAACAAGAATAAGGACTTTAATATGCAAAAATTTGTACAAGGACTTTTGTGAGTAAAATGAAAAAGTATGTTGGTTTTTTATAGTATTATCCCAAAAAATATTATAAAAACTTTGAAATGATGGCAAATTAATTTGCTTTGCAAACTAGTTCGCAACCCATATTGATGTCACATGTCATCATATGAGTGGGCATATTTTTAATTTCTTTTTCTTTATTCTTTCACAATAATTAGTTTTATGTTAACCTTAAGTTTTTCTAATAACTTTTGATAATTATGTTTTAATAAAAATCTAAAAACGCAGTCTTTTTCACGGTTTTTTTTTGTGAGTGTACAGGTATAATTTTTATTAAAAATGAGTTTGTTAAAAAATTACTTTCTGTAATATAAAATTAATATTACTTATTTAAATATGTCTGATGAATATAGTTTTTTTTAAATATTTTTAAAATAAATATTTTGTTTATTTTTAAATAAAACTATTATGTTTTATATTTCTAGCCACTTAAAAAACAAATATAAATTATATCTACTGAATGAAAAATAATGAAGGTGGAAAATTTAGGTACTATTGGATTGGGTAGGTGGAACTGTGAAAGAGAGAGAAATTAATTTTATAATAAAAATTGGGTTTGGTTGGTTTGCTAATGAGAAAGGTCAACCACACATTTAATTAAAGGAATATTTGTCTCATATAATCCCAACTGTGGCTCATTGACAAATATAAGGACCAACTGTCGAAATGGCAAAATATAATCCCAACTACGCATGTGGGTGGAAACTTAATGGAAACTTAACCTTCCATTAGTTTTGTGTGACGTGGCGGCTGAGCTGTCTCATAACCAGCAGACTGGGCTGCCGACGGGGCTATTAATTATAAAAAAAATCTTAAACCACATGATTATGCTATTTGCTATGATCGCCTGATCTGCTCAGTCTTCGACGGCTTCTCCGACGTAGTCGTCGACCGTTTCTCCGACGTTATCACCACCGTCTCTGCCGATGGCTGCTCCGGTGGCTTCTCCAGTGGCTCCTCCTACCGACATCAAAACACCTCCCATCTCCACCGACGGCTGCTCCGGTGGCTGCTCCACCGACAACAGCTGTAGCCTGTTCAATTCCCCCAATCCACTATTAGGGTTTTCAGATCTGAAATCGGCCAGACGTTGTAGTTGCGATTTCGGGAGAGGAAACTGTTATGATTCTGGTGGTTGTCGGAGCTCACGGCGCCCGGCGGGATGAGATTTGTTCCGGCCGACGAAAACCAAGGGCTTAGGCTCTGGTAAGATGACATCCAAATACTTTT
This sequence comes from Bidens hawaiensis, assembly GCF_021521415.1. NCBI lineage: Eukaryota > Viridiplantae > Streptophyta > Magnoliopsida > Asterales > Asteraceae > Bidens > Bidens hawaiensis. The sequence continues at coordinate 37,104 of NW_027491983.1, read as the reverse complement.
ACGATGGTGAGGGTGTACAGAGATACTGGTGATGGGTGAACTGGGCTTATAACGATGGTCAAATCGGATGATGATGGCGGTCGGAGATGGTGAGGTGGTGGTCGGATAAAAATGGGATGAAGATGAAGTGGGTTTGTTAGACTCCTGGGCAATAAAAATTATTGTTATTATTATTATTAATTTTTTTTTGAAATTAATGATAACTCGGCGGCCATGTCAGCGGTTTAATGACAACTCAGCGGCCACGCCAGCTGGTTAATGACAAGTCAGCTGCCACGCCACACAAAACTAACGGAAGGTTAACTTTCCGTTAATTTTCCACCCACATGCGTAGTTGGGATTATTTTTTGCCATTTCGATAGTTGGTCCTTATATTTGCCAATGGGCCATAGTTGGAATTATATGAGGCCAATATTCCTTAATTAAATATGTTAGATTATGTGGTTGAGATTAAATCTGATTAAAAAATTCATTAGAAGAGAAAATAAATATGCACAGTGATTACACTAATTTAAACGTCCGCTACACCGTAAAAAGTCAATTCGGTGCGTAAAAAATGTTGTAATTTTTCTACGTATATTACATATATGTAAAAAAATTTGAAAAAAAATAGTTACGTTGAGTTCTTTTGAGTTCTTAAAACTCAAAGTGGTTCTCAAAAGAAATCAGTCCATGAACCAATATAAACAAACATAAATGGACATAAATGAATGATCACCCACGAGTATGAAGCCATGAAGGAACGAATGTGCACGAGAATAAATGAACGAATGGAACATGTGTTCTTGTTCATTCATTTTATTAAATGAGCAAAAAGTTAACTCATGTTTGTTTTTTTATTAAAGGTGTACTGGTTAATCTGAGCTATCATCTTCTGGTCACCGCGATCCCAACTAATGAGTTGATTACTGACAGTCCCATCTTTTAACATATTTGTTTCGAACGGTCCACAACAGAAACCTAACGCCATTACTTGCAGCTTGTTGAAAAGACGCTTTTGAACAGAAAAGCCACATTTTTGCCGGAAAAATCAACCTGAACACCACTACCACCACCAACCAACAACTACCACTTGAGCACAACTGATTCCGACGATGGTTCTAGGGTTCCAGCGACCTCAATAATTGGTTACTTTGTGACAATCGTCAATTTCAGGTTAACTCCGTTAACTCAACTCCGTCAATTCAAACTTAAGATCACTAAATCTATGACGCACACTTCATTACATTTAAACTAGGGTTTAAATGACGCTTAACACTTACTACATGTGTAGTCTTTCGGAATTTGCACCGAAACGCAAACGAGTTGACACAAACGGTTGATGAATAAACGAAAAAACGTCAACATAATAATTATGTGATAATTAGGTGTTAACATATGTGTTACTTGCTTATATTGTATGTAATGCTAGACAAGAAACAAGAACTAAGTTAGTTTAAGCTAGGAAAAAGTAATACTTGGAAGTGGAGGGGCCAAAGTGTAACATAGTTTTCTATAAATATATCCTTAACAATTAACCCTAACTATTATTATTCTTTCTTCCTAATTCCGATCGCAAACCCCCTCCCCTTGCTCCTTGGCTGCCGTCCACTATACACACACCTACAACCCTCAATTCAAGCTTTTGATTGAAGAACTAGATGCTAGGAAGGTATAATTGATCATCCTTTACATCCTTGTTACTTGATTTTGATGTTTAATGGGTAAATTGAAAACCCTAGCTTGACCGATTTCATGTATGTATAGTTAATATGATTTGTTGTTGATTGGATAATGATTCGATAACTAGATTGAATGTTGTTGCATGTTAATTGTTGTGTCTATGGTTTGAGTTCAAACAAAAACCCTAATCATGTATGTAATGGGTAATTGATGTGCATGGATAGTGTTTATGGAGTCTAGAGTGTTATATGAATGCATGATAGTTCATAGGTTGTTAATATATTGAGTTTGGATGCAAACAGTTTCTGGACAGAATGTGTATATGATGTTTAAGTGACTGTAACGAAGTGTAAAAGTGAAAATTGGTTGAGATTATTGGTACTACAGTAAACTAGGTTGAGTCTAGTTTCTATAAAGTATAAACTTGTAATTTTTGGACAAGTAGAAGTTAACTTTTATGATTTTACAAAAACGTTGTGCAAAGCTGAGCTGTTAGACCTGCTGTTAGGTTGTGTTGTAAATGTTATATCTCATGAACTACGAGACCAATTGGGTTGGTTCCACTTCTGGAAGTTGACTTATTGAGTTAGGAACCTAACCCAAGTGGTCTTGCATTTATTGGATTTTTCGTTTAACGGAAATTGCAAATAACATTCTGTTGCGCATGAATTTGACTGTTATGAGTTTGCTGTAATGGTTTGATGATTGTGAGGAAACTATGTGGAATAAAAATATAATAAAATATGTTCTGAAAACCTAAGACATATGTGCTTCTGTGATGATTTTTGGTAAATTAATTGAAATGCTATGATCGGTGAAATAGTACAATCTTTCTAGTAGGATTTCTGTCTCGGTGAAACTAGCTGCTGAGTTGTGTAAAAATGCATGAAACATGATACTTGCTATATAATTGTTATGTTTTGACCAAAATACCCTTGCGGGGAATAATTGCTAATTGATTGCCATAATTTGACCAAATTGCCCTCATGGGGAATAATGGCTAGTTAATTGTTATTTGTTGACCAAAATGCCCTTACGGGGAATAATTGATAGTGAGGTACTTTATGAATATATGACACGTATATGATTGCTTACACATGTAATGTGTCACAAATACGCTGGTTAAAGTCACACACGATTCACAAACGAAAACGAAACATGTTATGTGCATAGGTATTATGTGCCGGGTCTAGAGACTAGATAATATTCCGACACTTAGAAAAATCTCTTTATTGTTTAGAACGCTAGAGAGAGTTTTTCGGTGACGCGCATCTTGGTGATTTAATTTGGGAAATTCTTCGCAAATAGTGAGTTTCACTTTCCCCTCTTTAAACCGTTTTCAAACGCTTTTCACTTGGGGGAGATAACATACTCCACAACGCATTTAAGATTTTGTTATAAATTATATATCACTTGTAAAGGCTAAGTGGCAAACGAAACATTTGAAGTCCTACACATCGAACCGGTTAATATTTTGAATAGCGAGTCACTGTTGAGTAGTACTACTGGGTTTGACAAACCCCACCCAACGCTAAACTCGACTGGAGGTCGAGCGGGTGTAATTTTGGCTAACACGTACCATGGTCTGGATGACCTGGTGACAAGGCACTTAATAAACGAGTCAGCTTCGGTGTCGAACACTTAGTAATACTTGTTGTATAGACTAGCTACCTATCGATATATAATTGACATAACACTATCTGGTAACGCAAAACGCTGTAACGCAAAACGCTGTAACGCAAAACGCTGTAACGCTGTAACGCAAAACGCTGAACGCAAACGCTAAACGATTTATTTTTATATAACTTGTGAACTCACCAACCTTGTGTTGACACTTTTAGTATGTTATTCTCAGGTAGCCGAGGCGGACGCGCGGTTTAGTAACATGCATTGCTTGAAAAACTTTTAACTATGCAAACTTACTTTTAACTGTTATCATTGGTTTTAAATCGTCCTGCGTGACGTAATATTGTTTTTATGGTTTTACGCTTCCGCACTTATTTTCATTTAAACGTTTTTATGGTTTGATTATAACTGATGATTCCGATCCTGTTAGTTCACACCCTCTGACGGTAAAACTTCGTTAGTGGATTTTGAGGGTGTGACATACTTTTACTAGAAAAAAGTTTCTAAAGGTCCGATCTAAGGTTACAAAAACGTTTTTCCGAAAAAATTGTGAGTTTTCTGGCCAAAAACGTTTTTCCGGCGACCTACAACTAACGACGTTAAAATTCCGTTAGTCACAAAACGTTGGGAACAAATAGGATAAAAGGTGAGATCGTTATCAACTAATTCGTTAGTTGGATCGACAACAACCAAAAACTGATAGTTGGGATTAATAAAAACCAATGCACCTTTATTAAATAAACGAAACAGACAAATATATCATCAAACGGAACTATTCATTGAAAAACCTACACAATTAGGGTATGTTCGGTTGGAGGTAATGGAATGAAGGGGGAATAGAATGAGAGAAGGAATTGAATGAACAAGGGAATGAAATAGATCATTACCATTCCTTTGTCTTGTTTGGTTAACATATAGAAATGAAATCAATTATTAATTTTTATTGTTTGGTATCCAAAAAAATTATAGAAATGAAATAGAAATAATAAAAACACTCATATCTCAAAATAATTTTTAACCCAAAAAAAAAAGAAAAAAAACCTACAATGACGACGGTGGTAGCTTCGGCGACGAAAATGGTGGTGGCGGTGGCGATGGTGGCGGCGGCGGTGGTGGTGTCGGCGGAGTTGGTGGTGTTGCCAATGGTGGTGGTGGTGGTTGTTGTTGAGAAAGTATGGTGAAGGAGGAATGGAATGAAAAAAAAGGAGGGTGGGAAATAATGGTTTTGATGGAATGGGATTCCATGTGTAATGGATGATTCCATTCCATTGAGCAGCCAAACACCAATTTTTTCATTTCCACGTAATGAATCATTTCATTCCTACTGTCATTCCTGCATACCAAACGTTATCTTAATCTTTGATGCATGGTAATTTTTGGATATATTCTGGAAATGGATGATAATTTTGGTTAGAAATTGGTCTACTTTTATTGACACATGAAAGTCTATGAATTGTGTTGAGAACTTGTGGATTTATGCTATAATCTACATTTAACAGGTAAATATAAGTATGATTGAGTTAAAAACATCTTTCCATTGGTAATCCTACTGGTTAATTACTTCATTGATACATATCTAGGTCATACTTATTTGAAATGATAGAAATTCGGGAAAAAATGACCAAGAATGATGGAATTTGGGATTCTTATGTAAGACAAGTTTAGTCAACCATAAATAGAGAAAAGTTGTCAAGACTATGCTATAGTGTGCCATACATTTTTATGATGCTTAGTTTACTTTATAATCAAGAGAAATGGTGCATGGTTGAGTTTTTTGTTCGAATTTGTAAAGAGAAATAATGTTGATTCATAATAAACTTAAGGTTATTGTCTTGTTTTGCAAAAGTCATTAAATCTTCTGTTGGTTTGAGACGCTTAATTTTTCTATGGTTGAAAAGCCCGTTGAGTCTATTTTCTATAGATAATAAATTCATTAACATATTAATTAAAGTTTTAGGAACTATATATTTTTTTATTAGGGAGAGGGCATCCAAAATCATTAACTTTTTCAATTTTTGAAAAAGATGTAACGGTAACAAATTTTATTTAGTAAACTGATAAATATATCTTTTAACCAATTATTGAACGGTCTCTTTGATTTGTGATAGTTGTGTGGGCATGCTTTGTCTTAAGATGATTGGTGTAGGTTTAAATTATAGATAGGGGTTTGTTTGTTTTTGTGGTGTTTGTTTGGGCCGTAGGCTAGTCACTGGCTAGTTAGTCACTGGCTAGTTAGGTTCGGCTAGTCACTGGCTAGTTAGGTTCGGTTTTTGTGTCGTTTGCCGTTCAAAAAAAAAAAAAAGAGGCGTAATATTATAAATTTAATCAGTTTCACCCACCCGTTAAAATAATAATCTAGATAATAATTTTATGATGGATTAATGAGACAAGGAGTAGTTAGGTTATGTTTTAGAATTTACTCATTTTTAAGACAATTACAAGCAAAGTTAAATAATAGCTAATAATAACTCCAAAAAGTGATACAGAATAAGCTAAAGGCTCTTTAAAATATGCTAGATTTAACTACTACTAGTATTATTATAATTTTACACTTGTTATTTATTTTGATTCATATTACTGTACAACTTTTCATATAAATTGGTATTCTAGTTATTTAAGCCGTTGTGTTCTAATGTGATCAATATAATGCATTTGTAATGGTCAATGTGTTCTAAAGTGTAGATTTTTAAGGATTTTCGGTTAAGTGTCACAAAACTACCGGTTAATTTTCATTTAAAAGTTAAAAACAAGTGAGACAATAGACCAATAGTCACACGTAATTATATACATACATGATTTTTAATTTTGGTCTAATATGTGACAATTCCTTTGTCAATAGATGAATATGATGGTTAGAAGACTTTTAAACCAGCCTAGAAACAGAGGGCAGGATAAACGTGCAAACATCAAGCACTTTGGTTCATTTTCACATATAGTTTTCTTATTTGAAAGGTTAATCTGGATCACCGCAAGGTCGTCTCCGAAATATTAAATGCCCAAGACATATTAGAAAAAACCCTTATATAAAAAAATTTCCCCCCCAAAATGTCCCAATAAAACATATTGTTAGGTTATTTACAAGTTCATTACTTCATTAATAACTAGGCCCATATCCGTTAGCATATTATTAGATTGTTTAAGGTTTATAATGGACATGTTCAGATTTTTGAGGCTCTTCTTTATTTCTTTTCGGCCATTTTCAACCAAATTCACTTATTAATCTTAAAAAATATATTTGTATCTATGTGTGTATATATATAACATATTTAAAATTTTATGCCCTTATCAAAACCATACTCTAGACATTGGCCGAGCCCCTGTATAGCGTCAGAGACGGCCCTGACTGGTGGGCCACTGGCCCACCCGCTCATCTTCATCTTTGAGTATCGAAGACGACCCTCTGGTCTTTGTGAGAAACCCATCATAGGTGAGAAACCCCCTAACCCAACCTGAAACTCCTTATTTTTTTGTCACATGTGTGACTTGAATCCAAGATCTACCTCCCCGTTTTTAATTTGCAGTTTTTTGGTGTCTCATCTCAACCACTTAAGTCAAAGATAATTATGGGCGGATCCACCATGTAAATGGGTGTTTTCCTGGAACCACCTGAGTTTCAAAATAATAGTGTATTGGTATATAGAAAATAAGAGAGTGAACCACCTTATAAATAAGAAAAGAACCATCCTAATTTGAATACAAGCTGCTGGTCTGGTGAATAAACCTCTAAGTTGGTTAATCGAAGGTCACATGTTCAAATATGTTTTACGCTACTTTTTTTAATTTTTTTTCTATGCATCCTTTTTGAGTTCAAATCCGTTTTACACTATTTTTTATTTCTTTTTTCTTTGCAGCTTTTTAGGGTTTTATAAACTAAAATTTTAAAACCAATATACAATTACAAACATCGTTTTCTGCCTCTCTCCCCTCTCCACCATGATTATGCACGCACCACACCTCCTTCGTTCGGAAGTCCGGGCATCTGACCAAACGATCGTATTTATATTATATAACAATTTCAAAAGATGAAGACTCGTAAGGAACGACTATAAGTATTGTTTTTAATTCAGAAAGACCATTGTATTTATATTATGTATTATGTGTTTTTTAATTTCGAATGATGGTGTCTTTTTTATTATTTTATCGTATTTTTATTATGTAATGAACCGACCCGAAGTATTTATAAACGCATTCCATTAATAAGCATCTAAAAGTAGTGCACCACCTGAAAAAAAGATAATTTGCTTTGCATATAGTTTTCTAGTTATTATAAACTTTTTGACCATGAAATGTTAAATTTAAATACGATCGGTAACATGTAACTTCTAGAAATCAAATCAAATAGCTTTTTATAAATATATTAATATTCGTTAGAACTTTATTGACCATGCCCAAAAATTTCGATATAATAATAATTAAAATAATAATAATAATAACAATAATAATACAAGTCATAAAACATTTGGAAGGAGAAAAACGTGGAAACCATTGATCAGAAAATAAAAGTACTATACATTTATACAATAACTTTTTAACAAGGAAAAAACTACATTTGAATAGGGACATGGATGAATTTTTTTTACTTGTATCACTGATTTTGTATTTTCTGATTTCCATCATTAGATAATATATTTCTTTTAGGTATGGTTGTTTTTAAAAAGATGCTAAATTCTTTAGTACATTTAATGTACTAAAGACAATTCTCCACGAGCTCTTTCTTCTAGTCAAACGCTCATAAACAATTATTTTCAATGTGACAGATACTACAACCGTTCAAACATTCAATAATAATTCGATTATGCTAGCCGGACTTTGATAAAACTATAATGATAAATGATACCCAAGGTAAATGCAAAATGCTTGTTTGTTTCTACCATCAACCTTACAAAAGTAGATAGAATCATTCAAATTTCAAATCTTTTATACGCTTCAAAATATCAATTTAGTTGGGGAGTACAATATTAAGTTTTCTTTTATCATCATCAACAACATATGGATACATATCGGCTAAAGCTAGTGTCTTTGGTAAATCGAACTCACCAAAAACACAGTTTCAAACTAGTTATACAATTTGATGTTATCACATTAAAACGGTTCCTAAACTCTTTGATTTGCATAGCTAGCACCATGTTGAAACAACCAAATGCAATATTTTTCAATTGTCTTGATTTCTGGGTAAATGTAATTCTTGTTTGTTTTCCCCCATTTAAATATCATGCTGTTCACAAAAAGTGTTGTATACTCGATAGACAATCAAAACCCTCTAATCAATTTCAAGTGTGACGAACACATCTTGCATTACATCGATCATTTGTTGTGGAAAATAGCGAACCTTTAATTAAATATGAACTAGTTTCATCCATTATAAGAAAAAAAGTGGGTTGCATTCGAAAGGATTGATGGAAGATCATCAAATTAGTTTGTTCAAGAGTTCTAGAAGATGATGAATCAACTTTTCTTTGGTTATATCTTTCTATATTCCCTAAAATTGGAAATTTAAGATCAATTCAACTATAACACCCTGTCATGAGGCCTGTGCATGTTATGGATAAATTGGTACCAGTGTAAGCAGCGGAATATTATTGATAAAAATAAGCTACAACGTTTGTACTAAGTATTTATGACAAGGTGTATCTAAACAACTATCTCTTCTCTGACACTACTACAATCTCGTGATAGGTTTTACTAATCTTCGTTGTTCATGTTCGGCATACGCCTCTATCCTTAGGCATTCTCATTACAATTCTAATCCAAATTGCTATCAACGTAGTACCTTAATACATGCTAAAAAGTGTCAGCTAAAAAGTTTGTCACCGTGAGTTTAGCTCACAAGCACATGAAAGAGTTAATTCATAAAAGCGCACGAGTTTGCGTGCATGTAAGTAAAAAGCATGGTGCACATAAATCAAGTCCACAATTAATCCTGCATTCGATCATAAGCACCCCCTCGACTTACAACCCAACGTCACCGGTCCCCGACTATTACTATGCCAAGCAATAATCCAACGTTAGGTCATGTGCCGCAACAGTACGTAGACTTCAGTATGGTTTACCCGACATAGGGTCACTATGCGTGGGGGTCTCCCAAATAGTACTACCCATACAAGTCCTATGCTCACTCACTGAGTTAATGATTGTGCAATTTAAAGTGGGACAAAAATATAGCAAAAACAGTTCTTGATAAACATCACATCATAAGTAAATCACAACATGTATTCAGCCCAAAAAGTTTAAGTAAAAAGGGCAGCTTAGCCCGTATGCAATATGTGTAAGTGAATGACAACCTATGAGCTTGCAACAATGCTAGAGACCACCAAGTAAGCCTAGTATGTATGCATGTATTAGCCAATAGTAAGTTATTTGACGACAACCTAATATTTGGTAGTGGCGTTGTCGTTCGATTGAGCTCTTCTGGTATATTTAAGTGTTACGACTTATAGTCGGTTGTTTAATTACTAGGTTGAGTTTTCTCATGTTAATTTGTGATATAGGGCTCTTTTGGCATTTGATTAAGTTAATATAGGTTCTAATAACCCTCCCTTGTATTGTGTATTATTCGTCTCTAAGAAATAAATAAAGTTTCCTTTTTAAGAAAGTTCATATATATATATATGGTCGTAATTCATGTACAACAAGTAAGCATTATAATCTATCACTTCGTCAAGATTCAACAAAGTTACTATTTTTAGTAATTCGGGTTTCTGTTAATTTTCGGATGCCGAACAGCCAAAACCTGTTTACATTTTACTAACTCCAACAACCTTAATGTTTTTATTTAGGAAAAACAAATCTTCGTTTCACAAAAAACGACAATGCCGGTTATTGCCGATATTGTCGGTTTTAAGCGTAAAGACTTATAATTACGCTTTTGTAAACCAAATCTTTATCTTATGACCCCACATTCATTACTAGAAGATAATAGGCAAAAATACAATATTGTAAGAGTAAGTTTCAAATGTACAGTTTTAGTCCTCGTACTTTGTTTAAATGGCAAAACATAACAACTTTAAGACTAGTAACTTAACCATTTGTTACCAAAATAATTTATTATTAAAATATAAGTTATATACTAAATAATATACTGAAATATTATAAAAAGTTTCTATTTTTATAATTCATAAAACTCTTTTTTCGGTTCGTGTCGGTTTAACCGTAAAACGCTTTTAATGTAGTTTCTTGCAAAACAAGGCAGCGCAAACTTATAAGATATTTTATATAACTAAAATATTTGTGTTACTTTTCTGTAAGAAAACGTCATTTTATATATTCGCACTTTCAAACATCCATTTTATGATTTAAAACATGAATATCATGTAAACACGGATCGTTTAATTTTCTAAATAAGGTGCTTGTAATTTCTTTGATAAAAACCCTTTAAAACATATTATTTTAAGTTATAATAATTTATTTGACTTTAGTATGAAAGTCGTAGTTTCAAACATGGTTGGGTTTTAATCCCGCTTAGCCGTTTGGTTAAATAGTTATGTTTTATTTAAATAGTTTTATTAAAACATTTTCCAAATATATTATTATGTAAACGTAATACTTTTATACATCTTTATAGTGTTAAAGTAATCTCGTGACAGTTAGATCGGTAAAACATAAGTTTGTTGTATTAATCAAAAATAACGTTTTATGTTCGTTTCATAAATATGATTCTCAGAAAATCGATTTATGACCATAATATAGTTTTGAAGTTATTTGAAACCAACGTTACATTTATTTTATCGTCGATAGAAATTAATTGAGACAAGTAATAGTATATCAAAATAGTCGTTACGGTTAATAAATGTTGTTCGTGAAAGTGCATAGTTTCTAGTTAATCTATTAAGGCAATCATTATATTACCAATGACGTTAACACTAACTTATGAAGTCCCAATTAGCATATGTATACAGTTGAAGAGGTAGGTCCCAGCAGAACCTAGTTAGACCCGCAAGACTCACCTTAAAGAGAGACGTCTGCGCAGTTGGACCTGCAAGACTCACCTTAGAGGGACGTCTGCGCAAAGACCAACTGGATCCGCAGGACCCACCATGCTCAGAGAGATGACGTCCTTACGCGCAGTACGCAAGTTGTTCCCGCAGGAAAAGCCTCCCAATGGTGACGTACCCCGCCTGTTCCCGCAGCTGCGGATACTAGCCATCAGGGAAGGCTACCCGCACTAACAGCAAGGCTACACGCACAAGGCACTAACTCTCAAATAATTCAGTAATGTCACCTGAAGAAGGAATGAGCAAGCCGGGAATACTCCCGCCCAAATGAGCCAGTCTGTACGCTACTGGAGGATCTTTTGTACTATACCTGCCAAGGTATGGACAAAAGATCTGACCAAAGCAGCGACAGCTCACTGACAACAGTACGACGAGGAGCACGCTCCAGTACTTAATGTCACTATCAGCCGCTGCCTACTCACCAACCCCTGTCGTGGCACGTACATAGCCTGCAGTTGGTGGAAAAGGAATAGTACACAGCCGGCCATGTCACTATAAGCTGCTGCCTACCCACCAACCACCAGCATGGCACGTGCGTAGCCCACAGTTGGTAGAAAAAGAATATTATACAGCTGGCTGTACCTGCTTGGAAACCTACCTTTGGCTATAAATACTCAAACACCTTGGAACGGTATCATTATCTTATATCTCCATATATTATCTGATATCTGCTCTAGCAATTTCTCTTAATATACACTTATATTCAAGAGCAATCTAGTCTGATTCTCACGCCGGAGGGTGGTCACAAGGAGGTACCCCCCCTTCTCAGTGACGAGCTCACGGTGTCTGTTTTGCAGGTCATCAGAGGAATAACCATCTTTGCCGGACCTAACCCTCGTGGGAAACATCTGTTTAACCCCCAGATTATCCGTAATCTGCCCGGGGTCACCTAGTGTTTCTTCATTGGCGCCATCCGTGCATAAAAGCTAGAACTAATTCTCAGTTTTTTCAAAACTTCTGGAAAGATGGTTAAGGTTACTCCGTTGCCAAGGCCAACGAGTGACCAAGAAACTCCGGTAACCACAACCCCAGCTACTGGGGGGAATACCGGCGAGTACACAAATTTTACGAACACTACCCCGGTTACCCAAGCCGGGGCAAGTGCAGTAAATTTTACGAACACTACCCCGGTTACCCAAGCCGGGGCAAGTGCAGTAAACAATCCTCTCCTGGGATTCATTGATACCCAGGTGGAAAGACGACAGATGAAGCTCCCCCGCCAAACACTTGATCAAGTTAAAGCGTGGGCGGAAGCACGTCAGAAGGAATTCCAAGCTGAGTTGGATGAACGCTTACGTTCACTCCAACAGGCTGACGAATTCAGAAGCACTAGACAACAGCTCAACATGAGCAATGAGTGCGAGTACTGGGACGATGATTCGGAGGAGTCCGACAGCGACGCAAACCCTCGCCATAGGGCGAAAGGGAAGCGTAAGGAAACGGACTTCCAACCAAGAAGGAATTTTGGAGAAACCTTCAAACAAAGGAACGCGGGGGGAAACCCACGTGACTTCTCCAAAACCATTAGACCGACTGTTGCAAATGCGGGAACCTCCAAGTTTGCAAGGGACATTGCGGAAGCAATCGCCTCGAAGAGTGCTAAACAGATGTCCAACATCGGCACTTATGATGGTATATCTGACCCAGACGATCATTTGAAAAGATTCATAGCGGGGGCAACCGTCAGCAATTGGACGGAACCCACGTGGTGTTATATGTTCCAAATGACGCTTGTTGGGGCAGCCAGAGCGTGATTCGACCGTCTACCGGTCCACCACATCTACGATTGGGCTGACTTCCAGCAAAAGTTCAGCCAACACTTCAGTCAACAAAGAAAGTATACCGAAGAACAATGGACGATCCTCAACTGCATCCGAGAAGAAGATGAGTCTTTACTAGACTTCATCACGTGCTTCAATTCAAAGAAACTGAGTCTGGGCACCATAAGCGAAGATCTTGTTAGCGCAGCTTTCATCCAAGGCGCCGAATACCCAGAGATTATCCGCACATTGACGGGTAAAGACGGCATGCCATCCACATGGGATGCCATCATGACAGCAGCTAAACGCTTCGCGGAAACGGAAAAGCAACTGGGTAGAGATCTTCCCCAGAGCACAAACCTCTACACTCAGAAAACAAAAGAAAACAACGTCCTTACCGCCCGACTAAACAAAAAGAGGAAGCTAGGCATTTGGCAGTCAAGGGTAAACTTTGACACCTCATCCGGCTCACACCCTCGGTTAGGCGGAAGGGGTAACATGCAGTTGTCGAACCGGAACTCCAGATGGACGCCACTCACCAAAAGCGTCACCGAGATATTCGCCACCGAGAGGCTCCCATGGCCAAAGGCTCCAATTATCCGACAGCGTCCAAACGCTGATCAAAGCAAATCCTGTGACTTCCACAGGACAAAAGGCCACACCACCGAGGAATTCTTAGACTTGAAGGACGTCGTCGAAGCATTTGTCAGAGATGGGAAACTCACGCACCTCGTGGCGCAATGAACGCTGAGCAGGCTAATGCGTGTAGAACCCCAATTGGGGAAAACACGAATGAAACTGCAGCTTCAATGTTGGAGACTACATACTGCGTAAACAACGAGATTCCGAACCAGGTGCATATCGGCTCGAAAGGCTCGATGACACCCCCATCCCAAGAACATGGAAGGGAGCTCAATTACACAGGTTGCATGTAGATCAATTCCAAACTTGTAAAGAAAAGGCCCAGAGCCACTTCTAATGGAAATGATTCTCCTTATTACATTGACGCTGATGGTCTTACATTTATACTTATGAACTTTCCACACTGATGCCGGTATTCACCGCATAAATAAGTGGGGAAGTAAGTCGTTGCGTGTGGACGGCGGCAAAACCCGCATAAACAACGGCAAAAATTTCTAAGAGATGACAACCTTCACGCAGGTCAGTTACAGGTAAAGTTTGGTCATCTCACTAAATGAAAGTGACGGTCCTACCCGCACAATCATGGTAGAGGAAATTGAACATTAACCTATTGACAACCGCGCGTCGAAAGGTTTAACTTATTCAAAACACTGATGCCGGTATTCACCGCATAAATAAGTGGGGAAGTCGTTGCGTGTGGACGGCGGCAAAACCAGCATAAACACAAAAAACGGCAAAAAATTTCTAACGAAAACCTTCACGCAGGTCAGTTATAGGTAAAGGTTGGTCATCCCACTAAATGAAAGTGACGGTCCTACCCGCACAATCATGATAGAGGAAACTGAACACTAACCTATTGACAACCACGCGTCGAACGGTTAACTTATTCAAAACACTTGGAAAATTGCTAAGTTCAACTAAAGTATGCACGAGCGAATCATATATTGTTTATGAGGCAAAACAAGTGCCAAATTAAATTATAATATGCATGAGCAAGTCATATAACGTTTATAAAGCAAGTCATCCAGTGAAAGTGGCGGTCCTACCCGCACAAACATTTATATTTCATAAAAAAATTCAAACATTACAAGAATGGCCGGGTATCTACCCGCCTACAGAAATATAAATCTATCCTAACGGTGGGAAGGGATCTCAAGGTTCAAACTTCAGGACCACTCCCTCCAAAACCACTTGTACCCGCACCATCAGTTGGCTGTGGCGGTTCAAGGAAAGTCTTGAGAATGGTTGGCCCATCATCAGCAGCAGCAATTTCGTTCACCTTCTCCACCACCGGATGCGGGAAGGCAGCATACTGGTTCACTGCTTGGTCATAGGCAGCTTCAGTGTCCACGTCATAAAAAGGGAAGTTGGAAGGCGGGATGCCCTTCTCAACAAACCCCAGACCAAGCAGGAAACCATCCTTTTCCCCATCCTCATGGGAAGCGTTGAGGGCTGCGCTCATGGCATCGTCATAAGATGTGTTCGTGAAGATCCGATGCACAACCTACAAAAAGAAAAAAAATATATCAAAAACTTTTCTAAGTATAAAGAAAAGCGTAAAGACATTATGAAGCTACGCATACCTGCGACAACGCTTCTCGTAGAAGCCATTCCTTGGTGATCAGAGCTTCCTGGAGGGCAGCTTGAGCTTGGTCACGGGCGCGTTCGGCTTCACTTTTGTTAAGGTTGGCAAGCAACACTTCCTTAGCAGCAGCCTCTTCAACGCCCTTCAGCTTACGCTCAGTGTGGTCAAGCATACCCCTCTGGTCCAAGATCTCTTGGTGCTTCTTGGCGTCTTCCATGGCCAAGGCATCATGAGCCTGCTGGAGCCTCTCTAGTTTGGCTTTAAGCTCCTCATTCTCGGTGCGCAGAGGCTCAGCAACAGCTTCAGCTTTGGTGGCCCTCTTGGTCGCATTCCGCGCAGTTTCCTTAGCCAACCTAAGCTGTTCGTTAACAGCTTGGGTAGCCTTGGAACGGGCCTCGAGCCGGGCCTGAACTTCAACCTCGAGGGCCTTGAAGGCCTTTTCCTTCTCCGCAGCAATGGCGGAAAGTCTCCTGTTCTCCTCCCGGATAGCCCGCGCCTGGGCCACTTCCTGGCTACGCGCCGCCTTTAACTTGTCGTTTTCACGACAAAGCAACTCGACGCGCGGCTGCATCCGGGCAAGGAGAATCCGAAGCTCGTTCGTCAGCCTACCCTCCTGGTAGCTAGACATAGCTTCCCCCAACGCACCACTTGGGGCTGCGTGACGCGCCCACTCGACGCAGTCCACAGCCGTCCGAAGGGTTGTTCCCCGGCGGATGTTCCACCGCGGAACATACACCTCATTGGAATCCGAAACTGTAAAAACAAAAAACAGTTAGAAAAAGAAAAAAAAAATAGGCCAAAATAACCCTACGCACCTGTAGGGTCGACAACAGGCCGATAGCCGCCAAACCCATCACCCGAACCTAAGGGATATCCATCCAAGAGGTCAGGCAGATGGGAAGGAGGCAGAGATTGGCTAGAAGCCCCAACCCTGAACATACCTGCTGAACCGGCCGGGGACGAGGTAGTCGCCGGTGCCGTAGGCACGGTTGAAGCCGCCGCGGTAGAGACCATCGGAGGTGAACTCACTGGGGGTGAACTCACAACCGTGGCCGACGCTGCGGAGGAGCCCGCAGAAACAATCACCACCGGCTCAGTGAAGGATGCAGTAAATATGGCACTGACAGCCGGCGGAGAGGACGTTACAGTTGGAACAGTTGCCTCAACGGGATGAGCAACTGAACCAATGCTGCAAACAAGCGCAGCTGCCTGGGTCATCGCCTCGGGTAGGTTGACCAAATCTACCGTCGTGGGTCCAGAACTGCTCCTTCCCGCATCACTTTGGAATGCGGTTACATCCACGCCTGCATGAAGACAAGATATTAAAACAATGGCGAAAAGAATTGCGGGTAAAATAAATAAAAAGTATTTACGAGTTTTCTTAATCTTGAAGGTTCTGACGGGCGGGGACGAACCCGATGGAACTGGCCTCTTCACGCCAGTCACCGTCGTAGAACTTGGTCGCGCAGAGGTGGCAGCTGTCTCAACCTCTGAGACAGTTGTCTCACCACCACCAGGGTTCCCCGCCGCCTCCTCACTTTCGGTCTCCGAGTCAGACCGGTTCCCCTGATCGGCAGTGGAGGCAACCTTCGCCTTTCCCTTCACGCCGGCAGCTTTCTTCTTCCTCACGAAGAAAGGACCGTCTGCGGATTCCTCATCAGAAGATGACAAAATTAGAGAAACTCCAGCAGAGGTTTGAGCATGAAGAGGGCGAGGGTTAATGAAACCCTTACCTGGCCGCGTGGCGCTCAGAATTTCGTGGCCTGGCGGGTAGACCTCCACAAACCGATCCGTCGTTTGCTCCAAGATGGGCAACTCGTTCTCGTCGAGAGCACGAGTACCCAACCTAGCGGGACCACCGCTCTCACGCGGTTGCAGAAGCGACTGCAAATTGTTCCCCTCTGAAAATAAACAGAAAAGCAGTTAGAAGAAAAACCCTAAATCAGCAAAAAGAGATGGAGCATACCATAGGGAATAGAATTCGAACCATATTCAATAACGATGGGAATCTGTGGCGCCTCTGCCCCAGCATCCTTCTATACCCGGCTCATCCCAAGCATCACCATCCCAGACTCCGCAAAGCGATAAACCGGAGTCTGGATTCGGGAGATCTTGGTAAACCATTCCGCCTCCTGGTAGTTGGAGGCGTGAAGGTTCGGGAGTGCTCTCCCGTTCTTGAATGTCATCGCTATGGGGACGACACGGGCAGAGATATAGAAGAACTCCCGCTTCCAAGACCGAAGACTGCGCTCGGTAGCACAGATCTTCAAACCCTTGATCCGAGTAATCAGGGTATACCAGCCCTGGATGCACCTCCAGGAGTAGAAGGTCATCAGGCGGTCGACGCGAGGCTCAACGCCCAGAATGTGGCACACCCATTCAAAGTGGCGAACCTTTGCGATCGCCATCGGGTGCACCTCCGTCAAATGTACACCGTGTTTCTCCAGAACACGGTACACAACCTTCGTCAATGGGAACCTGAGATTCCCATAGATGAAGAATGCAGCATACACCCCTATCTTGCCCTTGGGGGCATCGTACACCGTCTGGTGAGGCTCAGGAAACTCAGGCTCGAAAGGCTCGAGCATGAACTTCTTGACGATGTAGTGATACAGGTCGACGGAAAGAGCACAATGGCACTCGCCAGCTGTACTCTTATCGTCCTTGTCAGACGCTGACATCGGGTTCCCCGTGTACACGTCAGACTCCTCGGCAGTAGCCTCAGGATCATGAGTAGAAGACATCTTGGAGGTATGAACGATTTCAGGAGAATGCTCGACGGAAAAGTTAGAGTATTCGCCCGAAATCGCTTAGAAGAAGAAGTGAAACTGTGAGTTGAGATGCATCCTCTCCTCCCTTTATATACTCATCACAATGAATGCGATGAATTTAATGCGGAGGAGAGAGGAAAGCGCAGGTGCAATGAAACTATGACACGTGGAAAGAGCACGCTGGCAACAGCTGTTGACAGGACGCGTGCCGTAAACTTCGCGCCCACGCGCCCGAAAACTCGCGCCCACGCGCCTGAAAAAGCGTCTGGAATGACCATATACTGTCACGTCGCCATAACTTCATGCACGTCCTGAAACTGTCAGAAGAAACCGTCACACCACGCTGACGTCCCTTCAACAGTTAGACTGTTCTTATCCTTTCACCAACTCTTCGAATTTCAAAAAGATTCAAAAATAAGAGGGAATACACCCCCTTACCTTGGCAACCAAGTAACTATAAGACGGGTGCGGGTACAGTGTCAAGGCAAAACCCTTCACATACTTAGCACCCGCAGGGAATTGAAGCCAAGAATACCTTGGCAACCAAGTAACTATAAGACGGGTGCGGGTACAGTGTCAAGGCAAAACCCTTCACATACTTAGCACCCGCAGGGAATTGAAGCCAAGAATACCTTGGCAACCAACTATAAGACGGGTGCGGGTACAGTAAGGCAAAACCCTTCACATACTTAGCACCCGCAGGGAATTGAAGCCAAGAATACCTTGGAAGTAAAGTAACTATAAGACGAGTGCGGGTACAGTGTCAAGGCGGAACCCTTCACATACTTAGCATCGCAGGGAATTGAAACCAAGAAGGATCTTCTGGGCCATGCTTGTGGAAAGGGATATAACATCCCCGCATAGCGGGAATATTGAGAACTAGATTGTTTGATGCTCCAAGATGGAATTGGTTGTTTAAACATAATTGATCACTATGTCTAAAACTACCAAAACCTCGTGGAGAACCTATACAACTGAAACTCAACGCTCCTGACTTGCGAGGAGGTTACACACCTACCCGCATCATACCCAAAGATCAAGCAGAAAAGTGGGAAATTCTGCGTGACATTAGGAAACCCGCTGGAAGAATCCTCACGGAGAACCTTAAAACTAAACCCTTTTCGAAACCCCTTGCTTAAGTCCAAAAGTTCACCTCACTTATTAACAATTCATGAGAAGAACATTGGACTGGGGGGACTTGAAGAGGTAGGTCCCAGCAGAACCCAGTTGGACCCGCAAGACTCACCTTAAAGAGGGACGTCTGCGCAGTTGGACCCGCAAGACTCACCTTAAAGGGACGTCTGCGCAAAGACCAACTGGATCCGCAGGACCCACCATGCTCATAGAGATGACGTCCTTACGCGCAGTACGCAAGCTGTTCCCGCAGGAAAAGCCTCCCAATGGTGACGTACCCCGCCTGTTCCCGCAGCTGCGGATACTAGCCATCAGGGAAGGCTACCCGCACTAACAGCAAGGCTACACGCACAAGGCACTAACTCTCAAATAATTCAGTAATGTCACCTGAAGAAGGAATGAGCAAGCCGGGAATACTCCCGCCTAAATGAGCCAGTCCGTACGCTACTGGAGGATCTTTTGTACTATACCTGCCAAGGTATGGACAAAAGATCTGACCAAAGCAGCGACAGCTCACTGACAACAGTACGACGAGGAGCACGCTCCAGTACTTAATGTCACTATCAGCCGCTGCCTACTCACCAACCCCTGTCGTGGCACGTACATAGCCTGCAGTTGGTGGAAAAGGAATAGTACACAGCCGGCCATGTCACTATCAGCCGCTGCCTACCCACCAACCACCAGCATGGCACGTGCGTAGCCCACAGTTGGTAGAAAAGGAATATTATACAGCTGGCTGTACCTGCTTGGAAACCTACCTTCGGCTATAAATACTCCAACACCTTTTAATGGTATCATTATCTTATATCTCCATATGTTATCTGATATCTGCTCTAGCAATTTCTCTTAATATACACTTATATTCAAGAGCAATCTAGTCTGATTCTCACGCCGGAGGGTGGTCACAAAGAGGTACCCCCCCTTCTCAGTGACGAGCTCACGGTGTCTGTTTTGCAGGTCATCAGAAAAATAACCATCTTTGTCGGACCTAACCCTCGTGGGAAACATCTATTTAACCCCCAGATTAACCGTAATCTGCCCGGGGTCACCTAGTGTTTCTTCAACAGTTAATGGTATCGGTTCGTTATATCAATGAAAATATTTACACCCAAGTTTCCAACTCACCGGGCTTCTAGTTAATAATTAACTCTTTGTTTTAACCCTTGCAAGTTTTATATTCGTATGGACGTTCAAGCTTCTATGGGTTGTTGATATTTAACTAAGCACGTATTTCATGTAGAACAATAAGTATGTGACGGAGCCAAAATATTCATGTTCGGCTTATATCTATAAGTATTATTCGGTTTTACTTATTGTTCAAGCAAGTAAACACACCTAACTGGTTTTATTAGACTTATTGATATAAGGCTAAATATATATAAATCCCTTGTATATTTAATATAATATTTTATTAGTTTTCGTTCGGTTTTATTACAATTTGTATATTACTTTAGGTTCCAGGTTACAATCATGTCGAAAAGAGGGCGAAAATAAGCAAAATGGGAAAAGGCCCGTCGCCCGGCACTTTGGGCTCAATTTTCTAGAATTTTCTACAAATATTATGTCTATAGGCTAAGATTTCTAGAATCTTTTACAAGTATTAAATTTATGGGCTCAGATTTCCAGAATCTTCTACTAATTTTAAGTTTATGGGCCTTGAAAGTCTATATAAACACCCATAAACTTAACCCTAATCATAACTTGAATACCCCAGTCGGCCAGAACGAATTTGGGAGCTCAAGACAAGATATTTCCGAGGGTTTGAAGGCCACGAATCAGCCGGCTAAGTGCTTAATATTCAAGAACGAAGACTCCGGGTTTTATCGCCTTTAATCTTCCGTTCTTATTTATTTTCTCCATGATTTCGTTTTTCATTGTTTTGTTTACTTTAAGATGCTAGGCTAAACATTATAGACTGCCTAGGCTTATGATGAACCTATTTTGCCGTTGTGTTTTGATTTGGGATTTATTTATCGTTATGGTTTTTATGATTTAGTAAAATGTTTATTCATATTAAATTGATGCATATGGATATTTAGGATTGTTTGATTAATTGTTATTATTCCATAGTTGCCTTGATTATTGTTTGTCATTATGATAGGTTGCTATTAGGTCATCTACTTTGTGTTTTTGATTATTTTATGATTGATATTTATTAAGATCATAGGAATAATAATTATTAATTAATTAAAACTAAGTGTACTGCTAACCTAAATCTGTAAGGTGCTAGGTTATTGATAGATCCTTATTATTTGATCTTGCTAGATTTAGTTCTTCGTAAGGAGTCCGTCTAGGCTTGATTATTTAATTATTGTCTATTGAATCAATTAAATATTTAATCTGCCTTTGATTTCCGTGCTGTAAGGTAGGATTTAGTATAAAGGAAATAAGTCATATATAATTAGGTCACCATAAGGAAACTTGATTTTTAATACTGGTGTGCGTTAAAACTTATTAGAAACTCATAGGTGTCTCTTGAGAAGGGTCAGGGGTCCTACTCGGGTTTTCTCTTAAGTGTCTATTTTACGATCCCAGTCCATAACTTAATATTTTCCCGGTTAATTCATAACTGAAATTTAGGGGATTCTAGCCTAGGTAGTTATCTCATCATCATCTTATTTACCCAAACTTGTGTTTTCGTTTATTTTACTTGTTTTCCTTAATTAGTTTTAATTTAGTATTTTAAACAAAACCCCCCTTTTTAATAAACAAATAGTCGTGTCAGTATTAGTTGAGTCTAATTAGCTACTTTATGTAATTTAAAGAGTCTCGTGGGTTCGATATCCGGACTTACTTAGCTGTACTAGAGTCGACCGGTTCACTTGCCAGTTAGTAGTTTTAGTTAAGTTAAGAGTCCAGAATTTATTACTTAGTATCTAGATTAGCGTGTTTTTATATAACTACTTTTAGCACATCACTTATTAAATATTCTATTTTTTGAAATAATTTATTATCCAAATTAACCATACTAGTCAATTATCCGGACTAACCAAGCAAACCAAATAGTCCAATAGATCAAATATTTGGTTTATATTGGTTAGCTATTCCAACAAATGTATGTTTATAAGATGTCAGTTGATATCATTAAATTAGGGGCTGTTTGGTTGTCTCTTAACAGCCATTAAGAGGCTACCTCTTAATGGCTCATAACCTCTTAATGGTTAAGAGGTAGTCTCTTAACCATTTAGACTTAACGCTACCTCTTAACCATTAAGAGATTATGAGCCATTAAGAGGTAGCCTCTTAATGACTGTTAAGATACTACCAAACAGCCTCTTAGTTGGTTTATTTTAAAAAGAGCTCAATCGGATGAGTAATCATCAGGTTAATTAGACTATAAGTGATACAATTATTAATGTGTGTTTATACGTCACTCGCGCTTGGTTAGATATGTTGATCAAACCCGAGCCGTTCGCCATCCTCCTCATCATATACCCCCACTATGCCCGCCATTGTGAATCACCGTCATAATTCCATGATCAACGGAGGTCATGGGAATTTGCAGGACTTGTTGTTCATTTTCAGGGACACGTGTGCACCGCCGCTGCCGGAGTTATGGCAGCGGCTCCTGGAGCATCCAGTCACCGGAGTGTTGGAAGTTTTAGTTGTTTCTAGAAGGTTAAAGTTTGCATGGAATAACAAGAATAAGTCAAGCATACACGTGGGTTTTTCTTGGTCGTCCTTTATTTTAGTTTAAAGTTAGTTTCCGGTTTTATTTCCTAGTCTAGCTCCTTTCTAGTTTGTAACGTGTCTTTTAGTTTTGTTTGTGTATTTCATAGTCTTTTTGGCTCAATAATGAATCAAGTATTTGACTAGTATATTGCATACCATTGATATAATTTATCAATTGGTATCAGAGTAAAACTCAAATCTTCATTTATTGAGAAGACGATCGATGGCAACAAGTGAAGATCACATGAAAGTTCCGGTGTTCGATGGTCACTACGAACACTGGAGTGAAATGATGGAGAATTTGCTGCGAGCAAAACAGTTGTGGAAGCTCATCGATCCAGGAATTAAAGAACCAACCGTTGGCATTGCCGTGAGTGATGCACAAAGGAAGAAGTTAGAAGAATTAAGATTGGCTGATCTGCAGGTGAAACACTATCTCTATCAAGTGATTGATAGAGTGGCGTTTGAGCAGATTCTTGACAGAACTTCATCAAAAGCGATTTGAGTATCGATGAAGAAAAGATTTGCAGGTAACGAACGGATCAAGAGATCGATGTTGCAAAAGTTAAGAAGAGATTTCGAAGTCCTCAAAATGAAGAATGGTGAAACTATACCGGAGTACTTTGGTAGAGTTTTGACCATTTCTAATCAAATGAGAAGTGATGGTGAAGAAATGTCGGATACGAAAATTGTTGAGAAGATTCTCAGAACTCTATCCGAGAAATACATGTATATTGTCGTTTCTATTGAAGAGTCAAAGGATATAGAGGACATGACCATCGAAGAGCTGTAGAGTTCTCTTGTTGTGCATGAGTAAAAGTTTAAGAAAAATGAGAAAGAAGATGAGCATGCACTTAAGGTTGATGAACATGAAGGATCCAGTGGTGGACGTGATCGAGGAAGAGGAAGATTTGGTTCATGAGGAAGAGGACGAGGCCGTGGTCGGTCTTCGGTGAATAAAGAAACTATTGAGTGCTACCGATGTCATAAACTTGGACATTTTTCGTATGAATGTCCGGGTGAAAAAGAAGCTAACTATGCGGGGATTGATGAGAATGAGGAGGTCATGCTTGTGGGTGAATCTGAAGTTGAGGAGCACGTTTTGATGGCCTTAACTGATGTCGATACAAAGGTCCCTCTTTGGTTCTTGGACTCTGGTTGTTCCAACCATATGTGCGGGATCAAGGAGAAGTTTATGACCTTCGACCAGAGATTCACAACCAACGTGAGACTTGGAAATAATACCCGCATGACAGTGGGAGGAAAAGGAAATGTGAAGCTTAAAATTGAAAGTACCACTTTTGTTATCCAAGATGTGTATTATGTTGAGGAATTGAAAAATTGTTTGCTTAGTGTTGGTCAATTGCAACAGAGAGGGCTCTCTTTTTTGTTTCAATCCAACACATGCAAAGTTTACCAAGGATAAAGGAGTTTATTGTTCACTAGTAGGATGAGTGCCAATAGGATGTTTCCTATATATGAAGATATCGATGGAAGTGGGTCCATTGATCAAATACTTGAAAGGTGCAATTACACAAGTGATGAAAGTATGGGCAAGTTATGGCATGAAAGGTTGGGTCACATCAGTAAGACTAGCATGTGCACCCTACAACAAAAAGGAATGGAAAGTGGGCTGCCAAGTTTTGATGTTGACAAGGCAATGTGTAGAGATTGTCTAGTTGGAATGCAAACAAAAGATGATATTCCAAGGAAGGCAAGGTGGCGTGCAGAAGACATATTAAAAATGGTGCATTCTGACATTTGTGGTCCCATTTCTCCTCACTCACATTCAGGTAAAAAAATTATATGTTGAGCTTTATTGATGACTATAGTAGGAAAGCTTGGGTGTATCTTTTAAGTGAAAAATCTCAAGCCTTAGAATTTTTCAAAGAATTCAAGGCTAAGGTTGAGAAGGAAACGGGAAGGGTGATTAAAGGTTTGAGAACGGACAGAGGTGGTGAGTACTTGTCTCTTGAGTTTACCAAGTTTTGCAAAGACAACGGTATTAAGAGGCAGCTCACAACCAGGTACACGCCACAGCAGAACGGAGTGGCCGAAAGAAAAAACCGAACCATTATTGGTATGATAATAACACTTATGTCTTCAAAACATATGCCGAAAATGTTTTGGGCGGAAGCGGCCGTTTGGAGCTTCTATGTGTTGAACAAATGCCCAAGTAAAGCTTTCTCATGTCACACCGGATGAAGCATGGTATGGGAAGAGACCTACGGTTGAACACTTGAGAGTGTGGGGATGTTTGGGCCATGTCCATGTTCCTAAAGAAAGAAGAGTGAAGCTAGATGATAGAAGTATGGTATGCATTTTGACTGGTGTTAGTGAAGAATCAAAAGGGTATCGGTTGGTTGATCCGACTACTATGAAGGTTATCGTTAGCAATGATGTTGTGTTTGAAGAACACAAAGAATGGGATTGGAATGGAGCCGAAGAAAGGGTCGAAATAAGTTGGGGAGATTATGTTTATAATCCGGATGAAGAGGTGAATGAAAGTGATGATGAAGAACCTCATTAGGTTGAGGAGGGTTCTAATAATATTGGTAGTTCAAGTGAAGTCACTATGAGAGAATCAAGAGAAAGAAGGCCTCCAAAATACCTAAATGATTATGTCGTTGGAAGTGATCTTGAGTCCGATGATGAAGAAGATGAGATTAATGTAATGGATGTGGTTGACCAAGATCTGATCTCCTTTGAAGAAGCGGCTAGGATGGATGAGTGGAAGAAAGCTATGGATGTAGAAATTGAGGCGATTGAAAAGAATGAAACATGGCATCTCGTTGATCTTCCAAAGGATGCCAAGTGTATTGGAGTTAAGTGGGTATATAAGACCAAGTTAAATGAGAAAGGTGAAGTTGAAAAATATAAAGTGAGGTTGGTAGCTAGAGGTTACGGTCAAGAGTATGGCGTTGATTACTTGGAAGTGTTTGCTCTGGTACTAGGATGGATACCAAAAGGTTAATGGTTGCCATTGCAGCTCAAAGAGATTGGAAGCTATTCCAAATGGACGTTAAGTCGACTTTTTTACATGGAAAGCTTGAAGAAAACGTATATGTTCAACAACCTCTTGGGTATGTGAAGAAAGGAAGTGAGAATAAAGTTTATTACCTAGCCAAGGCTTCATACGGGTTGAAACAAACTCCTAGAGCTTGGTTCAAAAGAATTGATGGCTACTTTATAAACCAAGGCTTTGAGAAGAGTAAGGCCAAAAACACACTGTTGATAAAACGGGGGCAAAATGGTAAAGTTTTGTTTGTGAATATATATGTTGATGACCTTATATTCACAGGCAATGATTGTGAGATGATGGAAGGCTTTCGATGTTCAATGAAGAAGGAGTTCGAAATGACGGACTTAGGAAAATGAGGTTTTTCTTAGGCATCGAGGTGATGCAAACAGAAGCCGGTGTTCACTTGTCTCAACGAACCTATGCAGCTAAAATGCTAAGTCGTTTCGACATGTTGGAATGTAATGCGGTGAAGAATCCTATTGTTCCAGGTACAAAATTGAAAAATGATGATGGTGAGAAGGTTGATGTTACTCTATTTAAGCAAATGGTTGGTAGTTTGATGTACATTACAAATACCCGACCTGATCTGCAGTATGTGATAAGTTTGATCAATCGTTTTATGTCTAATCCGATGGTGGAACATTATGAAGCAGCAAAGCGGGTCACGAGGTATATCCAAGGAACAATAGATTTTGGTGTTTGGTATAAAAGAGGTGGAAAGGGAGAAGTAAAAGTGTTTGTGGATAGCGACTATGCAGGAGACTACAATGATCGGAAATGTACTTCGGGGCACTTAGTTTTGTGGGATGGTGCTGCAGTTACTTGGTCATTAAAGAAGCAAAGTGTTGTGGCTCTTTCATCTACCGAAGCTGAGTACGTGGCTGTAGCAGCATGTGCTTGTCAAGTGATTTGGGTTCATGACATACTAAAAGAGTTCGGGATAATAATGAATGAGGCAACAGAGATTTTGTGTGATAATACTTCGGCTATAAAGTTATCTAAAAAATCTTGTATTCCATGGATAGTGTAAGCATATCAGTGTAAGGTATCATTTTCTTAGAGATATGGTCAATGATGGAATTATAAGGTTGGAGTTTTATGGAACTAAAGAACAATTAGCTGATATCCTAACAAAACCGCTGCATAGAGATGTGTTTGTGAAGATCAGAGAACAGTTGGGAGTGTGTTCTCTCAAGGGCAAACGACATGAATGATGTCTAGTTTGAGGAAGGGTTTGTTGGAAGTTTTAGTTGTTTCTAGAAGGTTAAAGTTTGCATGGAGTAACAAGAATAAGTCAAGCATGCACGTGGGTTTTGCTTGGTCCTCCTTTATTTTAGTTCAAAGTTTGTTTCCGATTTTATTTCCTAGTCTAGCTCCTTTTTGGTTTGTAATGTCTCTTTCAGTTTTGTTTGTGTATTTAATAGTCTTTTTGGCTTAGTAATGAATCAAGCATTTGACTAGTATCTTGCATACCATTGATATAATTTATCACGGAGTCAACACCAATACCATCGCCTTTACTGTTACGTAGTGGATTCGAAAGTAGGAAGTGGTCTCACCGGAAACCGTCTCTTGGCTGGAAGTGGTGTGATCACCTCGCACTCATTGTATCTGGTCATATCAGGCCCACCGCCGTTGTTGTTTTCCACCATTGGTCTGAACACAGGACTTTGTTACAGGTCATCTGGCGGTTACCAGAAATGCGGGTTACTCGCTGAACCCTAAGTAGACACTGCCGTCGCCGCCTTCTGGTTCTGCTCTATCTCTGTCGTGTACCGCCATTATCTTCGTCTACTAATGCTTCTTGGGAATATGGCGATAGCAAGCTTCCTCTCATGTTGCCAGAAAACGCTACAGTCGTCTTGAGGTCTTTGATGCTCTTCTCAACTTTCAATGCTATAGTTTGGATTAGAGATGTTGCTAAGTTTAGGATGATGGGTTAATGAATGCCTCTATAGGCTAAGTATAAAATGAAAACCCATTTGAGTTGTGAAAACTTTAGAAACACATTCTCAACCACATGTTTTTAATTAATGTTTAAATTTTGTGGTCCACAATTAAAGTGAATAAAAAATGTAAATATAAATATAACTTTTTCTCTCTCCTGAAAACATATATAAAAATTAGTAAAAAATGTTAAAAAATAGCAAAACATTTTTTTTTGATGTTTCGATATTTTGTATTAAATGTTACAACATATATTACATGTAACAAAAAAAAACCGATGTTACATAGGGTTTTCGCGGGTTTTCACAACTCAAATGGGTTTTCATTTTAACCTTACCCTGACGAGTATACAATTTGTAGTTGTTTCATGTTTGTGAGATAAAGAATGGGGAGACCGAAATATAGGGAGGAATGTAGGAACGAGATTGAGATAGATTTTGTGAATTGGGAATGTAAACTTGCATGAAATTTGAATGGTGAAGATACGATACGACAGAACAGATAAAGATATGCCAAAATCTTGTCAAGTTCCAAGATATCTTTAAGATTAACCAATGGAAAAATAAAATAAGTAAATGTTGTGTGATGGGTACATGCGGTTAGACAAGAGAAATTACAACAATGATTTGATAAATCTCTAATATTGTAATTCAAAATTTTATTATAAGAGGGGAGTTCAGGGAAGAGGTGAGTGTGGGATGCGGTGTACGAAACCGCTCAATTGTTTAACGCTTTGCTCTCGAGTTAGTGGTTTATATAATCTTTTTCGTTATAATATTAATAAGGGCTAGGTTCAAATAAGAAGTTTGATTTCTTTAATAAGAATAGGAAGGAGGGTATTTTGATCCACCTTCAATTAATTTTACAAAACCCAAATAACATACTTCTGCCTCAACTTCGGCCAATCAATTTATCCACTTAACATTTATACAAAACAATTATCCGATCCATCTTCAACAGCATTCGCTCCATCATCCTCCGCCGCTGCTCCATCGCCCACAGCCAACATCTCTCGTCGTCGCCGGAGAATTTCATCAGATCTGGATGTCAAAAACCTAATCCACGATTTCCGTCAAATTTCCGGTTGAAACGGTTACTGTCATTCCGATCAATCATCATCGGTTTCATCGATTCATGATATCCCAATACATTTTGTCGACGAGATAGCATGTGTTCGCGGAACTCATCGGAAATTTACTCAACGCCGTGGTTCAGGATCTTCAGCTGCATTTTTATTAGGATTGCGTTTTTGGTTAAGGTGTTTTAAGGATATATTGTATTTTTGTCGAGTTGCAAATGAACTGAGATTTTTGTCAGGGTGTGAAATCACATCAAAGCATGAATTGTGACTTTAAGTTGCGTTTTTGCAAATGCATCGTTTATTGTGTTTTTGAATTGTGGTTGTGGTGGTGAATGGTAGTGTGCCTAGACGGAGACGAGAGGTTGGTGAAGGACAATTGCATTTTTCATCATTTGAAAAATAATATAAAAAACACAATGAAAAAAATATATATATTAAAAACGCAATAAAAAAACATTATTAAAAACACAATGAAAAAAAACACAACTAAGTCACAATGATAAAAGCACAATCAAAAAACACAATGAAATAACTTTGTTAAAACACAATTAAGTAACACATTTGTAAAAATCACAATTGTAAAACACGATAAAAAAACCACTATGTTAAACATAATTTACAAAAACACAAGAAACAAAAACACAATACATATAACACAATGTATAGAAAACCCACTAATTTCTTTTTTATTTTTTTACAACAATATGGTACTCATATTAAAGATAAAAAAAACGCTCGTTATTACGGTGATTTTATTTTTTTTTAAATTGAAGTATATAAAAGTTATGAACGATTTAAAATGATGGAGGAATTGACATGTGCCTTGCATATGGAGAGATAAAATCAACAATTATATGTAATTCCTTTTATACCCTTTCTCTAATTTTACACTTAATTTTTCACCAAACTAATCTCAACCCTTTAAATTCAAAATTAACGGTCTAGATTACTTCTTATCCTTCCTACAAAGATCATACTTCTTATTTTAACTTGACCCATATTAATAATATACATAAGCATGATCAACCAAAGTTAAGTATTCATGTAATATTTTAGCCATACTAATAATAATATCATAGTTTTAGACCGCGTGCGCAAGCTGACGCGTTAAATCTAGACACCTCATCTTCGAGTTTTATAATTTACTACCATCGTTTAAATTATTATTTAGTAACAACTATTATTCGATAATAAATAATTATATGTTCATATATTTTATTTATATATTCAGTTCATGTCAAGAGCCGGTATATTTGTACCTTCGATACAAACAAACTAGTGGATTTTACGCCTATATGCATGTAACTACAGTTACTATACTTCATATAATGATCAAGTAGTAAGTATATCACATAATCAATTTTAAGTGCTTACATCGCGTTCTTAATCTCACATAACACCGGGTGTTATTAATATTCCCACTAACAACTGATATTTCTTCAAGACAAATAATAATGGCACTTGTCATAATTTTAGTTTTCATAAGTGCTCATAACTAATACTGTCACAAATGTCGCGTATACTTACTGGCTCGTTAATCTTTAATGTTGTATATAGATAACCACGAAAATATACTTTATTTAACTATTGATATTAGTCAATATTATATTTCATTCGCTATTTAGTCATCTTCTTGTCTCGCGCTATTACTCCACATTGCCATATTAAAAATGTTATATTGACGTTTCACACACAGTATGTGTTTATTTTACTTTAAGAATGAATTATAGCAATTGCTTTAACTTATTAAAATAATCCTCATGATTTATTTATTTCTATTAGTGAACTTTTATTGCCTCGAAAGTTAATACAAGCTGAAGCACTTAAAAAATTTCAGGCCCTAAAATCAGGGTTGTTACATCAACCAATAAGTTTTCTCTCTCTCTCTACACACACACACACATATATATATATATATATATATATATATATAGTAAGGGGGTGGGATCATGAGAAAACTCCTTTTAAAGAGAAAACTAGAGAACTCCACAAAAATCATTGATTTTACTAGATCAATGTAACACCCCGACCGATGGCGGATTATACATCGGGGCGCTACGAATTGTTTCATTACTCGTGACACTATTTGGGTGTCAATATTTAATAAATACATTTCATTGCGCATGCGCATAACACACCATAAAGTAACATAAATCACATATCATAACTCAAAATATTCAAATACATAAATTTGTCTTGTTATATTTTAGACTAGGTCCAAAGTAAAAGAAAACATCCTACGTGTCCTCGAGTTTCCAAAAGCAGCTACAGCAAACCTGAACATGTGTTAAAATAAAACGTCAACACTTGCGTGTCGGTGAGAAATCAAGTTTAATAGATATAAATAGATAATAACAAAGCACTGCGCGCAACATGTGTATAACTGGTGTTCAACATAGTGTGTAAACAGATTGTGATCAAGCCTAAATAGATCATAGCTCATAGTTCATAGCGTGCTCCAAATCGAGCAAAAACAAATAATCATTCGTGTATGTGCAAAGAAACCAAGAAAAAATCGTAACGATAGGTCTCCCGTGTTTATCTAATGGATCCATGAAGACTTCGGAATAGGCCGATCAAAGCGGTTAATGATCAACACATACAAATATACAACACTAGTAAACGTCCATAACACATGGGTTTTGCGCACATAATTTCATAAACAAGTTTAAGACTCAAGTTGTACGAACACATGAACATCCCAAAACGTTAAAAATAAAAGGGGATTAGGTACGAGATTACTCACTTGTAAAAGGTGCGTTGAAAGATAATGCAAGAACCAACTTTTAAACAAGCGAAAGTTAACCTATAAATAAGAGGTTATTGGTTTAACGATTGGTTTTTATGTCTTGAATATATGTAAGTCACTTAAACAAATTATTAAAGAAAATTATATATTATTTATTTACCGGGATTTCTGGGCAGAAAAGAAGAGAAGACGGATAGCAAATCGCTGAGGATCTTCGGCTGAGAGTAAGGGAGAAAGATTTTGGGGAGTGTTTAAGTGTTTAATTATCCAAGAAATTAGTTTTATTTATAGGGAAACCCAAGGGAACACATCCCTTGAATTGGGGAAAAAAGATCTTATCAAATCAAAGCAAAAGATATCAAAAGCAAAAGATATGGTGGCAGCTGCAGGGGATGGGAAAGGCTGACAGGTTACTGTTCATTGCATGGGAGGGGTCAGTCAAAGAACTGTACAAGACATGGAAAAGAAGATTTTAAAAGATTATGCCAGTTACTTTTTCTGACAACCAAGAGGGTTGGTAAGCAAGCTGCGCCGAAAGTGACATTTCGGACAGATGTCAGATCTGGCCTACTGTGCCCATACCTTGGCAGGTATAGCACAGAAGATAAGATATTTCAAAAGCATACAGGCTGGCTTAAACTGGAGAAAAGACTTAAGTGTCTAGCGCGAGAAGGCAGACAGAACAATCCTTAGCGCGCCGCAGGAAGAACTAAAATCCTTAGCGCGCCGCGGGAAGAACTACAATCCTTTGCGCGCCGCGGGAAGAACTACAATCCTTAGCGCGCCACGGGAAGAACTAAAATCCTTAGCGCGCCGCGGGAAGAACTAAAATCCTTAGCGCGCCGCGGGAACAGTTCGCCTCGCGAATCGCAGGAACAGCTGGTCTTCACGCAGGCTTCCTTGTAAGGAGTCTGGCGCGTGGAGCTGCGCAGACATCCTTAGGCGGGAAGAACCAAAGGACGAGCAAAGAGTAAGAGAAAAAGGGGTTCAAGGCTTAAGGGTTAAGCAGAGGGGCGGGACGGCGACAAGAGAGAAAAAGGGGCGGGACGGCGGAAAGGAATTATTATTATTATTAGTAATATATATATATATATTTGATAAATTTAAAAAGATTAATATCAAATTTTAAATCTTAAAATCGGATCCGAAAACGGGTACCTGGGTCGGGTCGGATTTGGGCAGTTGTCACAGTCTCCCCTACTTTAAGAAATTTCGTCCCGAAATTTATCTCGAAGTAGGATGCGCAGAGAAAAGGTGCGGGTATTTGATCTTCATTTGATCTTCCCTTTCCCAAGTGAACTCGGCTCCGCGCTTGGACTCCCAGCGAACTTTGACAATAGGGATGCGACTGCGCTTGGTTTGCTTTACCTCGCGATCCATAATCTCAACAGGCTTCTCAACGAAATGCATAGACTCATCAACTTGAACTTCATCAAGTGGTATGTGGAGGTTCTCGTCAGCTAAACATTTCTTGAGATTGGATACATGGAACGTTGGATGCACATTGCTGAGCGCGAGCGGTAGGTCCAGTTTGTAGGCAACCTTTCCCACTCTCGCAAGAATCTTGAACGGACCAACATAACGAGGTGCAAGCTTACCTTTCTTCCCAAAGCGGACAACACCCTTCCAGGGCGACACTTTGAGGAGAACAAGATCACCAACTAGAAATTCGAGAGGCTTCCGCCTGCGATCTGCGTAACTCTTCTGTCGGCTTCTGGCAGTCAGCAGATGATCACGGACCTTGGCGATTTTATCGGTTGTCTCTTGAATTAGTTCGGGTCCTGTGATTTGAACTTCACCCACTTCGTTCCAACAAATCGGTGAGCGGCACTTTCGACCGTAAAGTGCTTCAAATGGGGCCATACCGATGCTGGAATGATAGCTGTTATTATAAGAGAACTCGATCAGAGGTAGGTGTGAATCCCAATTACCTCCAAAATCAAGAACACAAGATCGAAGCATATCCTCAAGGGTTTGGATGGTTCGCTCAGACTGTCCGTCAGTCTGAGGGTGATATGCAGTACTTATGTCCAAACGAGTTCCTAACGCAGATTGGAGAGATTTCCAAAAGCGAGATATAAAACGGCCATCGCGATCGGATATGATGCTCAAGGGAGTACCATGACGGCAGACAATTTCTTTGACATATAGATGCGCAAGTTGTTCAACACGGTAGGTTTCACGAATGGGCAGAAAGTGGGCAGACTTGGTCAATCGATCCACTATTACCCAAATGCTATCATGTTTGCTTGCGGTCGAGGGTAACTTGGTGATAAAGTCCATTGCTATACTTTCCCATTTCCACGTAGGAATTTCTGGTTGTTCGAGCAAACCAGATGGGCGTTGATGTTCAGCTTTTACCTTAGAACAAGTTAGGCATTTAGCTACGAACACAGCAATATCCTTTTTCATACCGGGCCACCAATAAGTAAGGCGCAAATCTTTGTACATTTTCTCAGCGCCAGGATGAATGGAATATCGAGTTTTGTGCGCTTCACTCAGAATGTCAGCGCGAAGAACCTCATCATTGGGAATCCAGATGCGATTGAGATAACAGAGAGTTCCATTCAGGTTAGGGACTAGATGCGCTTCTGCACCACACGATAACTCGGCGCGTAGGTTGCCTTTGCTGATCGATGCGCACTGCACGTCGCGAATGCGCGATTCAAGATTGCTTTGGATCGGCGCGAAGTGAAGCTGCGTGCGCGGCAAAATACAGTTGAGTTGACTGGGTTTGCGGCTGAGCGCATCGGCTACCACATTAGCCTTTCCAGGGTGATATCGGATCTCTCAATCGTAATCGCTGATGAGTTCGTTCCATCGGCGTTGTCTCATGTTAAGTTCCTTTTGATCAAAAATGTGCTGAAGGCTTTTATGGTCGGTGTAAATGATGCACTTAGTACCATAGAGGTAGTGTTTCCAGATTTTTAGGGCAAATACAACTGCGCCAAGTTCGAGGTCGTGAGTCGTATAATTCTTTTCATGAATTTTGAGTTGCCTTGACGCGTAAGCGATAACCTTGCCTCGTTGCATAAGTACACAACCGAGACCTTGGTTGGAGGCATCACAATAAACGACAAAGTCGTCAGTACCCTCTGGTAACGTTAGAACAGGAGCTTCGCACAACTTTCGCTTGAGCGTTTGAAAGGCTTCTTCTTGCTTCGAGCCCCAAATATACGGTTTGCCTTTGTGCGTTAATGCTGTTAAAGGCAAGGCGATTTTTGAGAAGTTCGAAATGAATCGCCGGTAGTAACCAGCTAAGCCCAAAAAGGAACGGATTTCGGTAGGAGTGGTTGGTGCAATCCAGTTCTTGATTGCTTCAATTTTGGATGGGTCGACATGAATACCCATCTTGTTTACAACATGACCAAGAAACTGTACTTCGTCAGACCAAAACTCACACTTGGAGAGTTTGGCATAGAGTTGTTCGGTTCGAAGCTTTTGCAACACCAACAGAAGATGTTGTTCATGCTCGGCCTTGGTTTTGGAATATACCAGAACGTCATCGATAAACACGATCACGAATTGGTCCAAGAAAGGCCTACACACCCGGTTCATTAGATCCATGAAGACAGCGGGTGCGTTGGTTAAACCGAAGGGCATGACCAAGAATTCAAAATGACCGTAGCGGGTTCGAAAGGCAGTTTTGGGAATATCTTCTTCGCGGATACGCAACTGGTGATAGCCAGAACGGAGATCGATTTTGGAAAAACAAGAGGCACCTTGGAGTTGGTCAAAGAGGTCGTCAATACGCGGTAAGGGGTACCGGTTCTTAATGGTGAGCTTGTTCAGCTCGCGGTAATCGATACACATGCGAAACGAACCGTCTTTCTTTTTAACGAACAAAACCGGAGCACCCCACGGCGAAGAGCTAGGGCGAATGAATCCTTTAACGGTCAACTCTTGAAGTTGACTTGCTAATTCTTGCATTTCAGCGGGTGCAAGTCGATAAGGAGATTTGGCTACGGGGGATGCACCAGGAACAAGATCAACACGAAACTCGACTTCCCGAGCGGGAGGTAAACCAGAAAGATCTTCGGGAAAGACCTCAGGAAAGTCACGCACGATGGGGATTTCATGAAGTTTCTTCTTTCCTTCATCGGGTTTGACCACATGAGCTAAGAACGCGACACATTTCTTTCGTAAAAGTCTTCGGGCTTCAGTGCATGACATAAGTTTAAGACCGTTAGATGGTTTCTCGCCATAGATAAGAAGATCTTGACCATTTTCCAGAGGAAAGCGAATCAATTTCTTGGCGCAGATTACTTCGGCGCGATTTTGCGAGAGCCAGTCCATACCAATAATAACATCAAAACTTCCAAGAGGCATGGGAATGAGGTCGATTAGAAAATCGTGTTCATTAAGGTTAAGCGTGCAATCTTTGATCACGGAGTTTATTATAATTGTTTCACCGTTAGCCATTTCAACTGTAAGGTTTCCGTTTAAGTTTATTCGCGGTCGCGCAAGTTTTTGTTCAAATGCGCGAGAAATAAAACTCCTATCGGCGCCAGTATCAAAAAGTATAGATGCATATTGTCCGTTAAGTAAAAATGTACCATTAACCACGTCATTATTCGCTTGCGCTTGGTGCGCGGTTATATTAAAAGCTCGTCCGCGCGCCGCTTGGTTTGAAATTTGGTTAACCGGATTAGCTTGCATAATTTGTACTTGCAGTCTCGGGCACGCGTTCCGGAAATGACTGGGGTCACCGCAGTTATAGCACGACCTGGGTCATGGATTATGGTATGTTGATTGTGGGTTTTGCGGGTAGGTTGGTGGTGTTTGCGCGATTGGGTTGGCGGGAAGGACTCTACAGTACTCAGCAGTGTGACCTATACGGCCACATCGGTTGCATTGTCGACACGGGGCTTGAGTTGGGTGATGAAGTTTACAGGTTGGGCAAAAGGGTTGGTTTCCTGTGTAAGGTTTCTTAGTTGACGGGGCAGGGAGCGCTGAATTGGTTAAGGCATAGTTATGGACTACAGGGGGTGTTGGGTAGGTTGACAGTGGGTTAGGAGCGTGTACTGGAGGTTGGTAGGCGGGTTGCTGGACAATGAGCGGGTTGGTAAGCGCGTAGGCTTGATGATTGGGTTTGTGCCTGCGTTTGAGGTTGTTACGGTTTGAGGGTTCTGGCTTGGTTTCTGTTGGTTCTGGGACAGTCTTGGTGAGTTTGGTCTTCTCGGCTCCCCGCAGGAACAGGGTTCCTGCCCTGATATGGTTGTCGCTGAGCACAGCGGCCAACTCGATGGCGTCAGGGAGGGTTACTGGGTTCCTGGCCCATACAGAATCTTGAATTTCCATGGGGAGACCCCCAAGAAACTTTTCGATGGCGCGGCGGGAAGGGGTAACTAGGTGCGGGACAAGCAAACTTAGTTCGTGAAAGCACGTAGCGTACTCGCGCGCTTCGCCACTGTACTGTTTCAAGTTCCAAAATTCCTCCTCAAGACGCTTTACTTCGTTGG